>NC_050578.1:271538841-271879579 GCF_011100635.1 Trichosurus vulpecula
AGTCATCATCATCCTTAAATCCCCTGCTTTCTAGAGACCACCTCTTCTTCAGGGATAACCTCTCCTCCCTTAGCTTCTGTTCTTTTCTGGTTCTCCTCCTACCCAGGCTTATTTTACGGTTCATCATCATCCCCTTCCTTCCCCTCATTGTGAGTGTGCTCCAAGACTACTCTGTCCTGGTCTCTTTTTTCTTCTTTGTGCGCGCTCTCTCTCTCTCCCCTTTCCTCTCTCTCTCTCTCTCTCTCTCTCTCTCTCTCTCTCTCTCTCTCTCTCTCTCTCTCCCTCTCTCTCCCTCCCTCCATCTTCCTCCCTCTCTCTCTCCCTCCCTCTTTCTCTCTCTCCCTCCCTCCATCTCCCTCCCTCTTTCTCTCTTTCCCTCTCTCTCTCTCTCCCCTCTCTCTCTCCCCCCCCCTCTCTCCCTCCCTCCATCTTCCTCCCTCTTTCTCTCTCTCCCTCCCTCCATCTCCCTCCCTCTTTCTCTCTCTCCCTCTCTCTCTCTCTCCCCTCTCTCCCCTCTCTCCCCCTCCCTCCCTCCCTCCCTTTCTCTCTCTCTCTCTCTCTCTCTCTCTCTCTCTCTCTCTCTCTCTCTCTCTCTCTCTCCCCTTCTCTTCCTCTCTCTCCTCCCCCCACCATGATCTCATCAGGTCCCACTGGTCCACTCATCACCTCTATGCAGATGACTCCCACATCTATAAATCCAGCCCAAGTCTCTTTCCTGAGCTCCTGCCCTGGTGGCCAGGACATCTTCATGTGGATTCTCCAGTGGCATCTGTCTAAACAGAACTCACCATATCTCTCCTCCACCCCCAACATCCCTCAGACTCACTCTTCTCTAAATATACCCACTTCTGTGGATGGCACTGCCATATTCCCAGTTGACTGAGCTTACAATTTTAGCCTCTCCCTTGCCCTCAAACATCTAGTCATTCGCCAACTCGTCATGTTCTGGCCTCCACAACATCCCTCCCATCCACCCACTTCTCCCGGCTCACACAGCTCTCATCACCTCTTGTCTGTACAATTGCAATAGACTCCTAGCTGACCTGCCCATCTCCAGTCTCTCCCCTCTATAATCCATCTCTATACAGCTGCCAAAATAGCCTTCCTGAGGCGTCAAGTCGGACCACATGACTCCTTTACTCAATAAGCTTGAGTTATTCAGGTTTCCCATTGCTTACAGGATAAAACAAAAGTCATCAGCCTGTCACTTCAGGCCCTTCACAGTGTGGCTCCAAGCAGTCAATCTACCAGTGTATACTAAGAACGGTACTGGCAGCTTGGGATACAAAGACAAAAGAGAAACAGTCCTTGTTCCCAAGGAGCTTTCATTCTCCTAGGGGTGCCAGTGGGAGGGGTAGATATGTGTGCAGGTACAAGTACATACAAGGTAATTTGGGGGCAGGAAGGCTCTAGCAGCGGAGGGGGTCAGGAAATGCCTCAGGTAGGAGGGAATGCTGGAGCTGAACTCTGAAGCCAGGAGGTAGAAGGAGGTAGTTGGAAGGGAAGACAGACGTAGAAGAGATGTATGTCTCGAGGAGGTAGAAGAGAGGACAGAGTACTTTCTAGGCATCAGGGACAGTCTGGGCAAAGGCAAAGAGATAAGAGATGAGAAGCTGTCTATGGAGTCAATCAACCAATAAACCTTAATTAAGTGCCTACTATTGTCTTTGTGAGTTCAAATCCGGCCTCAGACACTCGCTATCTTAACCCCATTTGCCTCAGTTTCTTCATCTGTAAATTGAGATTATTAATAGCATCTACCTCCTAGGCGGCAGCTAGGGCAAAGTGGATGGAGTGCTGGGCTTGGAATCTCCCTGAGTTCAAATCCAGCCTCAGACACATCCTAGCCGTGTGATCCTGAGCAAGTCACTTCACCCTGTTTGCCTCAGTTTCCTTATCAGTAAAATGAGCTGAAGAAGGAAATGGCAAACCACTCCAATGTCTTTGCTAAGAAAACCCCAAATGGGGTCAAGAAGAGTTGGACATGACCGAATAAAGACTGAACAACAACAGGTGCCTACTATGTGCCAGGCATTATGTTAAGCATTGGGCTTACAAAAAGAAGCAAAAGGGGCAGCCAGGTGTCACAGTGAGTAGAGCACCAGCCCTGGAGTAGGGGGGACCTGACTTCAAATCCTGCTTCAGACACTTGACACATGTGCTAGCTGTGTGACCTTGGGCAAGTCACTTAACCCCAATTGCCCTGGCAAAAAAACAAAACAAAAAAAAAGGAAGCAAAAGATAGGCCCTGCCCTCAAGGGGCTTACAATCTAATGGAACATAGAAAATAGTTCAGTTTGGCTGAACCCTTCAGTAGAGGAAGAGAAAATAAAGTATAAGTCTAAAATGTAGGTCAGAGCCACATAGGTCTTTCAATGCTAAACGAAGGAGTTTACATCTGATCCTAGAGACGAGGGAGAACACCCCAGGGGCTCCTTGAGGAGGGGAGTGACACGTGGTCAGAACTAGATTTTGAGACTATCCCAGGATCGAAGGCTCACGGCTACAGAGGCCATTGCTGGTCCAGCCCCTTCGTCTTATAGATGAGGAAACTCATAAGGTCAGAGGTAGGACTGGAACCTTGGCCCTCCGACTCTGGAGCCAGAATTCTGCCTCCATCTTGGCAGCTTTCTGAAGGACAAATTATAGAGGGAAGAGCGTGGAGGCTGGGAGGCCAAGCAGCAGGCTCTCAAAAGAATCTAGGCAGCAGGTGGGGAGAGCCAGAAATAGGTCAGGCACCATGTGAGTAGATAGAAGGGAATGGAAGATGTTGTGGAAGCAGAAAAGACAAGACCTGGCAACTGATTGGATGTGTGAGGGAAAGGAGGAGGTCAAATGAAGGATGATGCCAGGCTCAAGCCCGGCCACCTGTGCTCTGTATGTACTCTCTCCCCTTCCTCTTTTATGTGTTGTCCTCCATCATTAAGCTCCTGGAGGAGCTGTCTTGCTTTTTGTATTTGTAGCCCCAACATTTAGCTCCAAGTAAGCACTTAATGAATGGTTTTCTCACTCATTCACATGGATAACTAGGACTACAGAGGTGCCCTAAAAAAGAAAGAGGGAATTAGTAAGAGAAGTGGTCTGCTAGGGAAAGATCATGTGTTCTGTTTTGGAAATGCTGATTTCGAGATGCGTTTGTGACATCCATTTGGAGTTCAGGAGAGAGACTGAGTCTAGATATAGACACCTCAGAGTCATCTACTTAAGACTGAACCCATGAGAACTGACGAGATCACCCAGGGAGATAGTGAAAAGAGAGGAGGAGAGAGGAGTGAAGAATGAGAGAAGAAGAGGAGGACAGGAAGGGAGAAGAGAGGGGAAAAAAGAAGATTTGGCCATTAACAGATCAATGGGAAGCCTAGAGTGAGTAGTTTCAGTTGAATGATTAGAAGTGACTGGAATATTGGAGGGGATATGGGAAAACCAGGATGCTAATGCATGGTTGGTGGAATTGTGAACTGATCCAACCATTCTGGAGAACAATTTGGAACTATGTCCAAAGGGCTATAAAACTGTGCATACCCTTTGATCTAGTAGTACCACTGCTAGGTCTGTATCCCAAAGAGATTAAAAACATAAAATGGGAAAAGAACCTATTTATACAAAAATATTTACAGCAACTCTTTTTTTGTGGTGGCTTAAGAACTCGAAATTGAGGGGATGCTCATCAACTGGGGAATGGCAGAACAAGTTGTGATATATGGTTGTAATGGAATATTATTCTGCTATAAGAAAGGACGATTTAAGAAAAACCTGGAAAGATTTACCTGAATTAATGCAGAGTGAAGTGAGCAGAACATCATACGTAATAGCAGCGATATTGTTCAATGAACAGCTGGGAATGACTTAGCTTTTCTCAGCAATACAATAATCCAAGGCAGTCTCAAAGGACTCATGATGAAAAATGCTCTCCACCTCCAGAGAAAGAACTGATCGCATCGGAATACAGACCAAAGCATACTATTTCTCACTTTCTTGGGGTTTTTTTTGTTCAAGTTTTCTTCTACAAAATGACTAATATGAAAATATGTTTTACATGATTGCACATGTACAGCCTACATCAGATTGCTTACTATCTCAGGGAGGAGGAGGGATAGAATTTGGAACTCAACACTTAAAAAAAACCGTGACTGTTAAAAGTTGTTTTTACATGTAATTGGGAAAAAATAAAAATATTATCAAAAAAGAAGTGATCAGAAGCCAAATTTCATAGGAAAGTAGAGGCAACAAGTGTAGATGGCTTTTTCTAGGAGCTTGGCTTTGAAAGGAAAGAGATACATGCTAGCTTCCAGGAGATGATAGGTTCACATGAAGGTTTGTTAAGGATGGGAGGATGTTTCTAGGCCATGAGGAAAGAACCAATAGAGAAGGAGAGATTGCAAATTATAGAGAGAAGAGATGTTCCTGGAGCAAATGAAAGGAGCTAGGATCCAGGGCACAGGTTGGTGTTTGCAGAGAAAAAGGCCACCTCTTCCTCCCTTGGAGTAGGGACCAAAAGGACCTTCCTGTCACCTTCTGCTTCAAAACCTTTAGTGATGCAGGCTCCTTCTTGCTCCAGGAAAAGACTCCTCATCCTTTAAGTATTTAAGGCCATCCGTCTATAACCTGGCTTTCTCTACTTGTGTTCTGTGTGGCATCCACATTGAACTACCAGCTGTTCCCTGAGCTTGATATGCCCTCTCCTGTCTCTATGCATTTGAACAGGGCTTCCCGCTCGATCTGGAAGATGCTTTTTCCTGGTCCCTGCCCTTTGTGGCTACAAGGCTCAGCTCTGGAGCCGCTTCCCCCATGAAGCCTTCTCTGATCTGCCCTGACTGAAAGTGCTATCTTCCTTCTTAAGTGTATCTTGAACATGTTGTCTGGATCTCTCCCCTGCCCCCAAAACATGGTATTTTATATTATACTGATCTGTGATCTTGTCGTATCCCCCCCATCCCAGCAGAATAGGAGCTCTCTGAGGCCATTAAAAACATCTTTGTATCTCCAGTGCCTAGCATGGTACCTTGCCCGTAGAAGGCAGGTAATGAATGCTTGTTGCTCTGACTTTTGAAACCCAAGACTTTGTTTTCCCACCATATGCTCAGGTGGCCAGATCTATCCTCTACCCCCACCCAGCTACACACACAGACACACAGACACACAGACACAGACACAGACACACACATCAACACACACACACACACAGACACAGACACAGACACACACATCAACACACACACACACACACACACACACACACACACACACACCACCCCTTGGCTCTGGCCTCTGCCCTCTTGACTTCTGTCCTGCCGCTGGGCTTCCCTGACTCTGGAAGAGCGAGCAAGGTTGACTTTGCCCAGCTTTGCCTCTCAGAAATCCAACTCACACACAAGTTAAGACATCACCCGTGACATCATCGGTCCTCTTCAAATACAAAGGATGAACAACAGATTCTAAGATTCAGGGTGAACTATTTGGGAGATGGGAATGAGAAGCCATAGACTGTATTTTAGTGCCTAGCGGTGTTCCCTACATACCCCAAGGGCAGAGAGTAGAGGGAGAAGGGATCCTCACCTGTATGTCCTTGGGCAAATTACTTAAGCTCTTGACTGAACGGAGCTCCAAGAAGCCTTGTGACTGAGTTTCGATTCTCTCCAGTCTCCCAGTCACCATCCTAGCTCAGGATCTCATCACATCTCACCTGGACGTTTACTACAGCCTCCTAACTGGCCTCCCTGCCTCCAGTCTCTCTCTCCCCATTGCAATCCAGCCCCTACTCAGCTGCCAAAGGGTAGGTCTGACCATGTCACTCTGTGACTCTGAGATGCCTTTAAGAACAAATATAAATTCCCCTTTTTTTAATTTAAAAAAAATTTAAATTAAAAAGTATCTATTTTCTTCCCCTTCCACCTCCACCCTGCCAGTGAAAAAGAAAAGAAAGACAAAAGCCTTCTAATGAATATGCATAGTCAAGTAAAACAAATTCTTACTTTAGCCATGTCCAAAAATACAGGGTGCCCCAAAAGTCTTAGTCCAGTTCCAAGCCGTTAAAGTGTTGGTAGCTGCCTCATTCTCCATCTTGAGCCCAACTCATCTCTGTCCCAAATTGTGCAGCATGTGTTCTCATTGGTCCCTTGGAATCACGATGGGTCCTTGCTTTCATCCAAGATCCTAAGTCTTTAAAGTTGTTTGTCTTTACGATGTTGTCCTTATTACATAATTTGTCCCCATGTTATGCTCACTTCATTTGGCATCAGTACATACAAGTCTTCCCAAATTTCTCTGAAACCAACTTTCAACATTCCTTGTGGCATGATAGTGTTCCCCAATTGATGGATACTCCCACCCTCCCCTTAGTTTGCAGTTCTTTGCATCTGCAAAAAAGAGCTGCTATAAATATTTTTGTGTTTGGATATGGGACCTTTTCTTCTTTCTTCCATCTTTTCATAGTAGCAGTATTGCCCTGTTTAGTGACTTTTGGAGCATAATTCCAAATTTCTTTCTGTAACTGTTGGACCAGTTCTCAATTCCACCAACAATGCACTACTGTGCCTGTTTCCCCACTTTAGTGAGCAACATTTGTTCTTCCAACATTTGTCATTTTTCTTTTTGTCAACTTTGCCAATGGGGTAGATGTAAGGTAGACCCTCAGAGTTTTAAAAAAGTTACTTTTCTCTAATTATAAGTGATTTAGAGGAATTTTTTTCATACGAGTGTTGATAGCTTGGATTTCTTCCTTTCAAAACCGCTTATTTATATCCTTCGACCATTTATCAATTGGAGAACGGCTCCTATTCTTATAAATTTGAAAATGTTCTTTGTATATAGGAAATGAGACCTGTATTAAGAAAAATTGCTACCAAGATTTTTCCCAAGTTAAATGTATCCCTTCTAATTTTAGCTGCATTGGTTTTATTTGTGCAAAAGCTTAACAATCACGTAATCAAAATTGCCCGTTCTATCTTCTGTGATTCTCTATCCCTCGTATGGTCATGAATCGTTCCCTATCTATCAATTCAAAGGTTAATTCTTCCTCGCTCCTCCAACTTGAGTATGATGTGACCTTTTATATTTGAGTCATGTATCTATTTCATATATCTAACTTATTTATCTAATATGTCTAATTTTCCTTGGTCTATGGTGTGAGATGTTGACTTAAACCTCATTTCTACCAAACAGCCTTCTGGTTTTCCCACAGGTTTTTGTCCAGGAGTGAATCCTGACTCTAGTTAGCTGAGGCTTGGAGGGCTTTGAGCATCAGGCCACCATATTGTTTTCCTTCTGTATGTTGCAACTAATCTTGTCCATTGAACAACCTCTTGGTTTTTTAACCAGCACCACACAATTGGGGAGACTGTTGCTCTGTGGGATAGCGTGAGATCTCGTGCTGCGAGGACCCTGATTCCTTCCCGCTTTTTCATCATTTCCCTCGAGATTCTTGACCTTTTGTTCCTCCAGATAAACTTCGTTGTTTCTTTCTAGCTCTATTAAATGATCCTTCAGTAGTTTAATTGGCATGACACTAAATAAGTAAACTGATTTAAATACCATTGCCGTTTTTATTACTTTACATTGGAGGACCCACCCATGAGAAACGAATCTTCAGTTATTTCAGTCACGTCTGACTTCTCGTGACCCTATTTGGGGTTTTCTGGGCAAAGACACTGGAGGGGTTTGCCATTTCCTTTTCCAGAGTCAAGTGACTTCACCAGGGTCATACAGCTAGGAAGTGTCTGAGACTGGATTTAAACTCACCAAGATGAGTCTTCCTGACTCCAGGCCCAGCACTCTATCCACTGCACCCTATAACTGTCCTGAAAAACTAATATTCCTCCAATTATCTGGAGGTCTGTCTTTATTTCTGTAATTATATTCATATATTTCCTAGGTGTGTCTTACTTAGTAAGTGAACCTCCAAATATTTCTTTACTTTTTGTAGTATTTTAGATGACATTTCTCTTTCTAACTCTCTCTGCTGGATTTTGTTGACAACTCTCACTTTTAAAGCCCTAGACAATGTGGTTCCACCTATCTTTCCAGCCCCATTATGAATATATTTGCTTTCCTTCCATCCACAGTCCTCCCATATGACACTCTATTTCTAGTCTCCATGCTTTTGCACTGGCTGTGCCTCATACCTGGAATGCCCTCCCTCTTCATTGCTGTCTCTTAGAATTCCTAGTCTTCTTCAAGACCCAGCTGGAGCACTAGCTTCTACAAGAGGCCTTTCCTGATTCCTCCAAATAAGAGGGTCTGCCCTCCCTCCTCCGAAATGGCTTCACATTTATGCTGTATTGCTTCTTGGACTTATGCAAGTGTAGACCTTCCCTGATACAATGCAACCTCTTGAGGTCAGGGGCCACTTCATTTTGTTTTTCCGTCTCTAGCCCTGGCATAGTGGTTGGCACTTTGTAGATGTCTCTTGGTTGCCATGTTCCACTGTGCCCATTGGGGAATTCCAACAACAACCTCCATTTTGAGTCACCACCCTTCATTCTCCAGACTTTGCTACCTTCCTTCTCCCTCCTCTTCCCCCCAGACCTGAAGGGTCCTCCTCCCCGCCCCTTCCAGTTACCTTTAATGTTTTCTTCCATAAGATTGCAAACTCCCTGATGGCAGAGACAAGCTTTCTTTTTGCTTGAAATCCTACCCCAGTGTTTAGCACTGTGCCTAGAGCAGTGTTTGTTGGGTTGACTTGGAGCCTAATGAATGTTGAATTCCTTGACCTTTAATGTTCTGTCCGGCATTAATACCTTGTAATCCCAAGGATAAGAAAAGGGCCTGGACCCATGATTTCATTAGTACAAGGAACTCCTGGGTGGGGAAAGTTCCCCAACCGATGTAGGTTGCCTTCAGCTTCCCACAGCCAATATGTGTCCAGGGCAGGACTTGAACCCAGGCCTTCTGGGTCGGGCAGCTAGGTGATACACAGAGCGCCAGGCTTGAAGTTAGAAAGACTCATCTCCTTGAGTTCAAATCTAACTTTAGACACTCATTAGCTGTGTGACCCTGGGCAAGTCACTTAACCCTGTTTGCCTTAGTTTCTTCATCTGTAGGCTTCAGAAGGAAATGGCAAATCACTCCAGTATCTTTGCCAAGAAAACCCCAAATGGGGTCACAAATAGTCAGACACGACTGAAATGACTGAACAACAGCTTCTGGGTATTCTCTATACCCTACTGTTCTCTGCGAAAGTTGACCACCAAATCAACCCCAGAACGGTAGAGATTTTCCCCCACATTCCCTCACTCTGCTGAATGTCCTGTCCTGGCCATATCATCCACGGATAGCTCTAAGCCAGGGCTGGTTGGCTTAGGGTCCCATCACATCTCACCTGGACATTTACAGCAGCCTCCTAACCGGCCCCCTGCCTCCATCCAGCCTCTACTCCTGGGCTGCATTCCTCTTGACCTATGGGCCATTCTGTTCTCAAGCCCCACCCTTTAGTTTCCCAGCCCAGAAGCCGGTGAGACCCGAAGGAAACGGCAAGTCCTACCTTGAATCTCAGCCTCCTTGTCTGGGAAATGGGGATAATCATACCTGTCCGTCCCTGCCTCTAAGTGTTACTGTGAGGTTCAAGCAAGATAACAAGTGGAGTGTCAGCTATAATTAGCTTGAATTGACTGTGATTATCATCTCTGATGGCAGACTCTCAGGCAGGGGAACACAAAGAAGGCCTGACTCGAGGGGGAGGGATGAGGGTGGGCTGGGCCGCTTGCTTTTATGTTCTTTTTTAAGTGCAATGTTTCATATTTTGTTTTTTCCAATTAAATGTAAAAACAATTCTTCACATTTGTTTTTTAAGAAATTTGAGTTCCAAATTCTCTCTCCCCCCACCTTGAGAAAACAAATAATTTGATATAGATTATACATGTGCAGTCGTGCAAAACACATTTCCACATTAGCCAAGTTGCAGGGAAAAAAACAAACCCAAAAAACCCCAAACCCCAAGCAAATAAAATTTATAAACAGCCTGCTTCAATCTGCATTCAGCCTCCACCAGCTCTCTCTCTGGAGGTGGGGAGCGTTTTTCATCATGAGTCCTTCAGAATTGTCTTCCATCTTTGTATCATTGAGAATAGCTCAGTTATGCTACACAGTGTTGCTAATACTATGGGCAAGTCGCTTCACCCTGCTTGCCTCAGTTTCCTCATCTGTAAAGTGAGCCAGAGAAGGAAATGGCAAACCTTTACAGTAGCTTTGCCCAGAAAACTCCCAATGTGGTCATGAAGTGTATGGCTGGGTCAATTTGATAACCTCATGGGCCTAGTTCCGCATGGCTCTCCAGAACAGCCAAACTGGCTCACACCGGTGGCTGCCTTCTAGGCACACCCTCCAGAGAGCTGGTCACATCCACTCTGACCAAGAGGCCTTTGAGCCCCTTAGAGCCCAGTGGAATTGGATGTTGGGAACTAGAGCTTCAGGATCTGCCTCCAGGGGCCCATCTCTGGGCCCAACACCCAGCGTGACAAGGGGATCTTAGCCAGGAGAAGTGATGGGCCTGTGGTCATATGCTGGTCTTTAGTTAGCTAAATTGTGTTCATTTGACTATAATGATGATGATGATGATAGCTAAGATTCATAGACTACTTCATGGCTTCACAAATATTATCTCACCTGAGCCCCATAACCAGGCTGGGAAACTGAGTCTGATGGAAGTAAAATGACTTACGCAGGATCACACAGGTAGTGTCTAAGATGGAATTCAAGCCTGAGTCACCTGTGTCAGAAATCCAGCCCTCGATCTGTGCACCACGCTCCCAGATTCACGTCTCTTGTCTCATCTTGGCCGAGAGTTGTTAACTCTGGGGAGGCAAGGACTCACACTTTGTTCTTTGGCATCCTGAGAGTGGATAGAATCCTAAGGGTGTCAGAACTGGAAGGGACCTTAGAACATGGAATGCTAGGGCTGGGAAGGACCTTAGAACATGGAATGCTAGGGCTGGGAGGGACCTTAGAACATGGAATGCCAGGGCTGGGAGGGACCTTAGAACATGGAATGCCAGGGCTGGGAGGGACCTTAGAACATGGAATGCCAGGGCTGGGAGGGACCTTGCAACATGGAATGCCAGGGCTGGGAAGGACCTTAGGACATGGAATGTTAGAACTGGGAGGAACCTTAGAACATGGAATGCCAGGGCTGAGAGGGACCTTAGAACATGGAATGCCAGGGCTGGGAGGAACCTTGCAACATGGAATGCCAGGGCTGGGAGGGACCTTAGGACATGGAATGCCAAGGTTGGGAGGGACCTTAGGATCCTGACTTTGTTACTTAATACCTGTGTGACCTTAAGGAAGTCTCCTAACCTGCCTGGACATGAGTTTCTCCTTCTGTAAGATGATGGCTTCCAAGGCCCTTCTCGGTGCTGAGCTTCTGATCTCATGAACATAGACTGAATGGGAAAACTGAGGCCCAGAGAGAAATGACCCACCCAGGGTCCTATGGTGCTTGGCTCACATTCCAGCTCCTTGCTCCGGTGTCCACAGTTCCTTCCATTTTGCTGCATCGTGTCCCGGGCCTGGTCCATTGGCATTGAGACCAGGGCCGGTGCTGACTCTCACTCGCCCTCTTGGAGGCCACTGGAGGGAAGCTTCTTAGAAGGCAGCCCGGCTGCTCAGAGCATAAGTGGGAGGGGGTGAGGAGGGGGATGGCCGGGCACCCACAGGGTTGTTAGGTCATTTGGGGTCACCAGCTCTCTTCTGGGTTTTGGGACACATCCCTGGGGGAGTTGGGGCTGATGACTCATTCATGCCTTAGTGTGAATTACTTTAATCTGATAATGGGATTGTTTTCCTACCAACGAAAACAAAAACATCTCCCTGAGATCAGGGTACACAGTGCAGACTCCCCTTCATCTTTCCATTCAGCAAACATTAAGTGCCTACTGTGTCCGGGGCTTAGTGTGGAGAATACAGAGGGGATTGAACCAGAATCCAAAGCCTCTGATCACTCACTTAGGGAGAAAAGATGGGGAGAGTTTGGTGGAGTAGAAAGAGAAGGTTCAGACTCAACCACAAATTAGCAGAGGAATCTTGGGTATATCACCAGCCTTGTGGGCCTTCAGGGTCCTCTGGAAAATCAGAAAGGTCTTTTTCTACTCAGACATTCCATGGTTCTTTTCTGACCTGACCACCTACATTCTCCCAGCCTTGGCATTCCCTGTTCTAAGGCTCCTCCCATCCCTGACATTCCCTGTTCTAAGGCCCCTCCCATCCCTGACATTCTCTGCTTTAAAAGACCTTAACATTCCATCCTATAGAGAGAGAACCCAGCTATAGGGAGAAGAGCCCTGGGCCTCCAGCCTGGAGGGATCTGGGTTGGAATCCTTAGCAGCAAGTCTGTGAGCTTGCCTTTCCTCACCAGGCAGATGGGGCTCCAATGAACCTCAAAGCGCTATGGGAGTGTCCTAAGGGAGGGTACAAAAAATGCCCGAGGATTCACGAGGCTGCACCTTGTTCTTCATCCTCACCTCCATTCTCACTGTTAGAAGCAGAGGGCCTGGGTTCAAAACCTGCCTCTGATGATCACAATCTCTATAACGCTGAGCAAGCAACATCCCGGCTCTGGGCCTGTTTCCTCATCTGTAAAGAGCTGTGGTTGGATTAGATGGCCCCCGAAGGCCACCCCAGCTATTCCAAATCTGTCTTTTCTGTACCTGTTTCCTCAGCTATAAAATGAGGCAGGTGGGCTAGGTGAGGCCCCTTCAAACACTAGAACTGCTGAGCCCAAATGGTCTCTTCCAATGCCTGGTCTCCCGTGTGATCATCGCCAGACCTGTAAAATTGTTTTCTGGGCTAGGGAGCACAGAGCTAAGAGTTCTTCCAGGATTGAGCTAGTGGTCCTGTGTTGGCTTCCCCCATTAGAATGTGTGCTCCTTGAGGGCAGAGACTATCTTGCTTTTTCCTGGTATTTGTATACCCAGCGCTTGCTTGGATCACTGGCACATGGTCAATTATAATTTATTAAGCACCTACTATGTGCCAGGCACTGTGCTAAGTGTTGGAGATACCAAGAAAGGCAAAAAACCAATCCCTGCGCTCAAGGAGCTCCCAGTCTAATAGGAGAGACAGCATGCCAAAAACTATGTAGAAACAGGATATAGGCAGGAAAAATTGGGGCTAGTTTAAGTGGGAAGGAACAGAGACAAATGAGTCCTGGGAAAGGGAAAGGCTTCTTGCAGAAGATAAGAATTCAGGGAAGCCAGGAGGCAGAGATGAGGAAGGAGAGCATTCCAGGCAGGGGGCACAGCCAGTACAAATGTTTGGAGTCTGGAAATGGAGTCTTATGTTTTAGGAACAGCAAGGAGGACAGTGGCCTTGAAACACAGATTATGTGGAGGGGAATAAGGTATAAGAAGACTGAAAAGCTAGGAATAGTAATTCCTTAACAAATGCTTATTGCCAGCCTGTGTGTTCCATTATCTCCCTCCTCTATTACAATAATTTTCTAGTGTTGCCTGAAGCTCTGGGAGGCTGGAACTTGGCCTTTGTCAGCATTTTAGAGGCTGGTAAGTCTGGCAAAAGCAACCAGATCTGGTCAAGTCTCTACAGGGGAGATCAGTGCTGGAGGTGGTGCAACTGAGAAACCTTGAGGGACCAATAAATATAAAATGTGAAGGAAGGGAAGATCCCAAAGGTGTGGGGGAAACATCTCAGATCTTTTTAATATGGGGGGTGGCAAAAGAGCCCCCATAACCACCAACCCACAAGCCTCCTTGATGTCTGTCTGTATGAGGGTCACCCAGCCACAGTGTGAGTACGAATAGGGAACAAGCAGCTTTGGTAGAAGACATTCAATGAGGGCACTCGAATCTTCACCAGCTCACAACTGACTGATAGATGAAGAGGATTCTGCTCCCTGGGCACTCCTTGTTTGCAGATTATGAAAAAGCATTTAATTGGGTGGAACAAAACACTCCCCCGAAGACTACTTCACAGCAAGACCATTCGGGATTCTTCAGAAATCATAACAACAGAAATAACCCTGCTCAATGACCCTCTGATAATAATTATCAGGTGAGAGAAAGCAGGGAGACGCAGCATTGCCAGAGACATTTCACACTATGATGGAGGCGATCCAGCCAAGGTCCAGGGAAGGGAGGGATCTCCTGTGCAGCCAAGGGCTCCAGATGATCCTGTCTGTGGCGGACGTTGCGTAGATTAGATCAACGCCCAAGAGACCACAGAGCTTCCTGCAAGAGACAAGGAATCACCCAAAGGAGAGTGGCCTCTCCATCCATACAGGAGTGACCAAGTAGATGAAGGATGTCTGTTACCTAGATTTCAGCATGCATCTGGAAACGACACTCTGTGGCACTTGTCTAGCTCTGTGTTTATGTGGGCGGGCCATAGGTATGTGATAGATAACGTATAGTAATTTATATAATACGGGTGAGGTACAGTCATGTAGCATATTATTGGATGAATACATGTGCTATAGTCTATGCGACATTTTAAACATCACAATGTGTCATTATATGGTATAAAACATAATAATAGGTTATATAATATGGGCAAAATATAGTCATATTGTATGGGTATGTGTGGTATATTCCATATAATATATTAAATATCACAATATGTTATAAAATATAGCCATATATTGTATATTATGTGAGTAAAATATGTTCTATTATGTGCATATGTGGTCTATTCCATGCAATATACCCAATATCACAATATGTTATTACATATTATGACATACGGTAATGTGTTAGATATTATAGAGAATGCACGACATGTATTCATACATATCTGGGCAGTGCAGATGGCCAGTAACCTGGGTCCAGGATGGAAAAGGAAGAGAGAGAGCTTTGGAGGAATGATAATGAAATGACAAAGCCCACTCATCATAAGAGCAAAGGCCCATCTTCTGAATACAAGCATCTTCCCAGGGTTACTGTCCAGCAGTCAGCCCCAGCACGCTGCTGCCTCTGAAGAACTAGAGATGAGCACCTTGGAGAGGGGCAATGGAGACCCAGTGGTGAGGGCGCACAGAAGACTGTGTGGGCAGGGCACAGAGGCCACAACAGGTAAAGGCACCTCCCAAGATCAGGAATCACAGGAGTGAGCGTGGTAAGTGTGAGGGGTGACAGCCAGCCAGGGAGGAAGGGAGGAAGGCTCTGGGGGAGGATGTGGATGAGAGTCCCACGGGAGGGGCAGGCAGAGGTGGGGTGCTATCTGTCTGGAAATGGGGGGCAAGGCGCCCCATCCCTAGAAGTCCTGAATCAGAGGTTAGAATGACCGTTCATTAAGTAGGTCCTCCATTTCCCAAGACATGCCATTACACTTTCAGAAACACCCCATGAGATCTATGACCTTACCAACTTGGGGTTTCTCTCCAATGAGACAGATAGCGACGCATCTCTGCTTGCACACACACATATGTAACAATTTAGACAACTCTTTTTGGTTCTTCTGAACTGGACAAACTCCAACAAACATGACCATTTCCGTATAAAAAGAACAGAAATAGTATCATATCTGAAACTCTGAATCTCATTATGTGCAGCTTGGTTTTTAAAAATACATGTGCTAAATTCGGCCCATCAGTTCGGTCTGTGTCTCGGGGATTTTGATCTGATATGGGCTGCCCTAAATAGCAGTCCCTTCCAACTCCGAGATTGGGCAAGTATTGATTGTTAGGTTCTGTTATTTTCATATTTATTGGGCAGTTGGGAAGCGAGTTGGCCCGGGCTTTGAAAAGGTAAAGGGGAGAGGGCTGGCTGGCTTTGGGGACAGAGTTTCATTCTGACATGCTCACCACTGCCAAAGCTGGTCTTTTTAACACTAATATTCTCCCAGAGATTCTTTTTGGTGACAGAACATTCCTATCTGCGACAAATTAAAATTGCTGCCGACCCAAAGAGTAGTGGAGAGAAAAGAGGCTGGTAAGTAGCCTGCGGCCCGTAACCGACGAGGCCCCCCCGATGTCGATGACATCAGCCATGTCCTGTACATAGTTGTAAAGGAAGGAGGTCACTCATATAGTCAGGACGAAGAAAGGGCAGCCCAAGGGCTGAGCTGGATTCACAGAATATTAAAACAAACAGGAGGCCTAGGACATGGTGGGCAGATCCACGCGATACTGGGAGCGGGGAGGATTAGGCACGGCTGCAGGATACGCAAGAAGAGAACCATACCTACACCAAGGCGATCAGAGCCAGCAAGGAAACCAAGGCTGAGAGATCTATCCAAAGTCACCCAGCTCAGTGTCTGAGGCAGGATTCACGCTCGAGTCCTCTCAACTCCAAGTCTATACCCTCTGTCACCTGGCTGCCTCTGTCTTCTCATCAGCACAAATGATACAGAGCGCAACCTTTCTACAGCTCAAATTCTAGCCCGGATGATTGTTAGTCAAGAGATTCTGGACAAGTCACTTCTCCTTTCTGGGCCTCGATTTTACCTAAATGTAAAATGAGAGGGCCAGGTGTGATGACCTCAAAGGGCCCTCCCAGCTCTGACCTCTGTGTTCTGTGTTCCAAGCTCCCTCCCAACCTTGAAATTCCATGTTCTAAGCTCCCTCCTAGCTCCATTATTCTCTGTTCTCTGTCCCAAGGGCCCTCCCAGTCTGACAGTCTGTGTTCTATGTTCTGGGCTCCCTCCTAGCTCCATTATTCTCTGTTCTCTGTCCCAAGGGCCCTCCCAGTCTGACAATCTGTGTTCTATGTTCTGAGCTCCCTCCTAGCTCCATTATTTTCTGTTCTGTGTTCTCAGGGCCTCCCAGTCTGACAGTCTGTGCTCTATGTTCTGAGCTCCCTCCCAACCTTGACATTATATATTTTAGGTTCTAGGCTATCTTCCAACTCTGACTCCTATGTACTATATCCTGTCCTTACTGTAATGGGGCCAAATGGCCCGTGCTCATCCCCTTCAGCTTGTTGGGTTGATACAATCTTCCCCAGAAGGATCATGGGAGTGACTTCTGGGTGGTGTGATGATATGTTAGGGAAGAGGCATGGAGAGATCATAGAGCCTGGGTAGACATTACACACTGGTCAGCTAACCAGGGCGGGAGGAGCTTTGGGGGTTTGCCATTTAACGAGAACAGTGGGTACCTCTTGTCAACCTCTGCTTCATTGCTGTCTGGGGGAGCTCAGCCATAGGGTAAGCTCTACCATCTTATGGCCCCAAGAGATAGGCCCCAGGCCTTGGTCTTTCTGTTTGTTCCGGGTATAAGGGATTGGAGCCTCCTAAGGCAGAGAAAAGAAAGGTCCTCCTGAGGCCACCTGGGTCCTGGCATTCTAGAGCCTGCCCAGCAGCGATGCCTGGAGGATCAAAGAGTGACCTTCTAGCCCCGGGCAAGCAGTGGCTGAGTCAAGGACTCATCTGGCAGATTCTGCTTGGTGGAACCCACTGTGGAAAAACAGATAAATGTTAAGCCCATGCCCCTAGGGCCTGAGGTGGTATAGGGGAGCCCCTGCCCCTGGGGCACTGGGCGAAATGTTCACAAGGTTGCTCTTGCTGTATCTCTGAAGAAGCATCCCTGTGAAAAAGCTGCCTGGTGTGTTATGGAATTGGGGTCCTGGTCACTGGCCCCTAACAATGGGAGGAGCCCAGCCGGGCATAACATGACGGTAAAGAAGAAACATCCGACAAATCCCTCAGGGACCATGGAAGGCTGAGGACTTGGCCCCGAGGGAGAGGGAGCCACAGCATACACTAGGTCTAATGGAAAAGCAGGACAGAGCACGAATAACAGAGTCAGAGGGGGCAAAGAGGCCATGCACATCATGGGCCAGCCTGATGACAGCTCAGAGCCTCGCCCCACCCCCCCCCCCAGGCTCTGGGAGGAACCTGGGAGATCCTGGGCACTTCTCTCAGGCTGCTCTGATCACAAGCCAGGCTCAGGGGTGCCAAATGGCAGAACTGGAAGACAGACCTCCGAGGTCCTCTGGTCCAGCCCTGGGATCTACAGATGAAGAAACAAAAGCCTGGAAAGGGGAAAGCCACTTCCCCAGCCTCGCCCAGAGAGGCAGCGCCGGAGTTGGGTCTATCCGTCACGCCCAGCCTTCCCCTTTTGGCACCTTGACCCAGCTCTGCCGCCTCCTCCCGCCTCCCCACATCTGCCCCCATCTGTTGTCAAACTAGAGGAGTCTGGGAAATCATTCATTGCATAATGACAACAGCCACCCAGCTCACTTCCCCGTGGTGCTCTAAGGTGCACAGAGCAGGACATGTGCCACCTCCTTTGAGCCTCACAATGCCCTGAGACAGGTGGTACAGGTGGTTCCTTTGGGTGCAATGGGGTTTGCATCTCCAACGGCGGCAATGCCTTGGCCCAAAGGGGAGGAGCTCTGATGGGGTGATGCCAGGCATCGTGAGCTCCCTGGCACCTCTGAAGCCAAAGCGCCTACAAGTAAGGTCAACTTTGACTGGATGGATTCTGCCCTTTTGGGCTGCCACATAGATGAAGCCAAGTAAAGTTCAGACCTGGCCTGGGTGCCTGGCTATGCCAGAAGGGGGAGCCAGAAGGCTCTTAATCCCATGGGCCCTTCATCGCCTTGGGCTTCAGAGAGGGCATCTCTTGGGAGAAAGAAGGAGCTTCCTGGCTCGGGATGGGGGTGGGGGCTGGGGGGCTAATTCTATCTCACACTGATCCCCCTGCCCTCCCCAACCAGAACCAGAGCCAAAGTCACGGTCATATTGTGTTAGGTGCTTCTTGAACCCAACGTATAAAGGAAAGAAGATTTGGAGTCAAGAGGAACTGGGTTCAAATCCCAGCTCTGTTATGTACTGCTTGTATGACCTTGGGCAAGTCACTTCCTGTTGCTGTTCCTCAGTTTCCTGTAAAGTGAGGAGGTTGGACTGAATGATCTGTCAGGTCCCTTCAGCTCTGAATCCCATGAGTCTCTGTTCCTACATCAGAGCTGGAAGGAGTCTTAGAACCTAGAACAAAATGTGAGTCGGGAGGGACATTAGAACATGGGATGTCAGATCTGGGAAGGACTTTGGAAGGGGTTATGCCTAAGGTTTTATGGGTCCTTAGTGACAGGGCAGCCAGGTGGCACCATAGCGCATAGAGCCCTGGGCCTGGAGTCAGGAAGACTCCTCTTCTTGACTTCAAATCCAGCCTCAGACGCTTACTAGCTGTGTGGCCCTGGGCAAGTCACTTAACCCTGTCTGCCTCAGTTTCCTCATCTGTAAAATGAGCTGGAGAGGGAAATGGCAAACTGCTCCAGCATCTTTGCCAAGAAAGCCCCCAATGGAGTCATGGAAGAGTTGGACATGACTGAAAACTGACTGAAGCACAAAAGCGACGTTCTAGACCAGAACACAGCTCCCTTGACTCCTGTTTGGGTAGAGTTCTGTGGGGCAGACCAAGCTTTCAGCAGACTGTACGCTGGTCCAGGGCAGGGACTGTTTTGTTTTGTTTTGATTTTGTCTCTTCAGAACCTAGGTCAGCGCCAGCTCAAAGGAGGCACTTAATTAATGCTCACGCAGTGAATGAGTTCCCGGCTATCTTCAAGCTCTGAAGTCAGGTGTGGACGCTCTCCCTTAGTCACTGAGGTGGGGGAAAGGAGAGGAGCCTGGAGGGAAGAAGTGTTGGCTGGAATGAGCCCTCAGCCAGTGGAACAAGAAGGAAGCTACGTTGCATTTATCTCCCAGTGTGAGCCACTTAGGAAATGGCTACTGGGAGACGGGTGAGAGGAGCTCATTAGAAGGAACCAGGCAGGCAGAGGGAAAGGCAGATTCCCGATCCCCTGGCTCCTGGGCCGTCTCCAGTGCTCTCCATTAAAAAAGCTGTTAATCCTGTAAGGCTGGGCAGAAGAAAGCTTCGGCTTAGCAGGAGAGCCCCAGGTCTGGAGCAAGCCAGAGAGTGTGGCTTCCAAACCTCTGCTCCTTGTGCCGTGAGTAACTTGGAATAAGAACCCCCCAGGTCTCGGTTTCCTCAGGTGTCAAATGAGGGTTGGACAAGATTGCCTCTGAGGTTCCCCTCGGCCCGAAGTCTGTGCTCACTCCTGAGTTATCCCCCATCCTGGGCCTCTGATTCCTCTATAAGATGAGGCATTTGGACGAGGCCTCTGAACAAGACATTCTCAGAGCAGCTGGGCCCCCACTTATCATCTGGTCCAACATGTCCCCGACCAAGAATCACTCCACATCCCTAACAAGTTATCATGCCGCCTTCACTTAGAGGCAAAGGGCAGCTGGCTGACGCAGCAGGTGGAGTGCTGGGCTTGGAACCAGGAAGACTCATCTTTGTGAGTTCAAATCTGGCCTCAGACACTTCCTAGCAGCATGACCCTGGGCAAAGCACTTGACCCTGTTGGCCTCAGTTTCCCCATCTGTCAAATGAGCTGGAGAAGGAAATGGCAAATGGCTCCAGTATCTCCACCAAGCCACCCACAAATGGGGTCATAGAGAGACTGAAACAACTAAATACAGGCACGCTTGCTTAGAGAGGTCCAAAGAAAGGAAATCCTTGACCTCTGAGGCCGCCTGTTCTACTTTGAGGTACCTCTCATTGGTGGAAAGTTTTTGTTTTTGTTTTCTCCAGCTTAAATCTGCCTCTCGGTAACTTTCCTAATTCACCACTCCCGGCTCTGTCCTCCAGGGACACACAGAACCCAATCCCTCCTGCACATGATAGCCTTTGTCATGCCCTGTCTCCTCTTCTCCCTGCTCAACATCCCTAATTCGATCAGACATTCCCGGCACGTCCTCAGGACTCCTCATCAGAAGACCCTGCAGTACAGGGGCAAGGGCACAGAGGCTGGAATCTGAGGGCCTGGATTGGAATCTCGGTTCTGCTATTCACCACCTTGAGATCGTGGGCGAGTCAACCACAAGATGGGTTAAGAAGCATTCATTAAGCTCTTCTGTTCCAGGCCCTCTGCTAGGCATGGGGAACACAAATCCAAACAAAAAGAAGTCACGGGGAGACGATGCGTAAAGGAAGCTGAAAAGGGAGGGGAGTGAGGAGTGAAAAAATGAACAGCACTGGCTTGGCCACTTCCCCAAAATGGAGGGTCTAGGAGGAATGAGAGGAGGGAATCAGAGGCGTGGAACCAATATCCTGGGTGAGAAGCTTGTTGGCAGTGATGGAGGAGTCCAGAGGGTCAGGAGATGAGCATGGCTGGCATGGGCAGCTCCTGGAAGATCTCCCCAATGGAGGAGGGATCCTCCAGGGCAGGGGTGGGGAAGCTTTGGCCTCCAGGCCACACGTGACTCTCTAGGTCCCTCTGTCAAAGGGCCACACTTGAGGACCTAGAGGGCTACCTGTGGCCTGGAGGCCACAGGTTCCCCACCCCTGTGGGGCCTCACAAAGACTCAAAAGCCTCACTCCTACTGTGCCTCTTCCTCCTACAGCACCTGTCAGCGGAGTCCCAGGGCTTGGGTTCTAATCCCAGCTGGGCTACTCTCTACTGGTGTGACTTGGACAAGTTATTTAACCTTCCCAGCCTCAGCCATTGCATCTGAAAGATAAAAATAAAACTACCAAAGGGAAAGTAATGCCTCTCCGCTGCCAGGATCAAAGGAGATAAGGCTGGTAAGAGGCTCTAGAAGTCTCAGAGCCCTTTACAAATGCTGAGGATTAAAGGATCTGATCCTTTTAAAAGTGTCTTTATCCTGAAGCCTTTGCTGGCCAAGGAACAGGTCCTAATCTGGCCCCTTCCTACCTTCCCAGTCTTTTTGCACCTTACTCATCCCTGTATACCAGAACATAAGACTCCATTTTCAGACTCCAAGCATTTGCACTGGCTGTGCCCCCTGCCTGGAATGCTCTCCTTCTCAGCAGCTCCTCCCAGCTTTCCTGCAATCCCAGATAAAATCCCACCTCCCACAGGAAGCCTTTTCCAGCTCCTGCCAAGGCTAGTGCCTCCCCTCTGCTGACTCTCTCCAATTCGTGTCTGTGTAGCTTGTTTGAACATAATTGCCTACACATTGATGCCCCCATCCCATACCCCCCTCCCCCACAATTAGGTGTGACCTTCTCAAGTTCAGGACTGTTTTTGCCCATCTTTGCATCCATATAGCACCATGCCTGGCATGTTTGGTGTTCAGTTGTTTTTCAGTTGGGTCTGACTCTCTGTGACCCCATTTGGGGTTTTCCTTTTTTTAATTTATTTAATATTTTTAGTTTTCAGCATTGATTTCCACAAGATTTTGAATCACAAATTCTTCCCCATTTCTACCCTCCCCCCAAGACGGCTTATATTTTGATTGCCCCATTCCCCAGTCAGCCCTCCCTTCTGTCATCCCACTCCCCACCCCATCCCCTTTTCCCTTACTTTCTTGTAGGGCAAGACAGATTTCTATGCCCCATTGCCCTTATATCTTATTTCCCAGTTGCATGCAAAAACGACTTTTTTTTTGAACATCTGCTTTTAAAACTTTGAGTTCCAAATTCTCTCTCCTCTTCCCTCCCCATCCATTGTCCCTAGGAAGGCAAGCAATTCAACATAGGTCACACGTGTATCATTATGCAAAACCCTTCCACAATACTCATGTTGTGAAAGACTAACTATATTTTGCTCCTTCCTATCCTGTCCCCCTTTATTCAATTTTCTCCCTTGACCCTGTCCCTTTTTGAAAGTATCTGCTTTTGATTACCTCCTCCCCCATCTGCCCTCCCTTCTATCATCCCCCCTTTTTTTATCACCTTCCTCCTTTTTTCCTGTGGGGTAAGATACCCAATTGAGTGTGTATGTTATTCTCTCCTCAGGTCAAATCTGATGAGAGTAAGATTCACTCATTCCCCCCTCACTTGCCCCCTCTTCCCTTCCAACAGAACTGCTTTTTCTTGCCACTTTTATGTGAGATAATTTACCCCATTCTATCTCTCCCTTTCTCCCTCTCTCAATATATTCCTCTCTCATCCCTTAATTTTATTTTTTTTAGATATCATCCCTTCATATTCAATGCACTGTGTGCCCTCTGTCTATATGTATATACATATATATATGTGTGTGTGTGTGTGTGCATGTGTGTGTGTGTGCATGTGTGTGTATGTGTGTGTGTGTGTGTGTTCCCTTCAACTACCCTAATACTGAGGTCTCATGAATTACACGTAACATCTTTCCATGTAGGAATGTAAACAAAACAGTTCAACTTTAGTAAGTCCCTTATGATTTCTCTTTCTTGTTTACCTTTTCATGCTTCTCTTGATTCTTGTGTTTGAAAGTCAGATTTTCTATTCAGCTTTGATCTTTTCACTGAGAAAGCTTAAAAGTCCTCTATTTTATTGAAAGTCAATATTTTGCCTTAGAGCATGATATTCAGTTTTGCTGGTAGGTGATTCTCGGTTTTAATCCTAGCTCCTTTCACCTCAGGGAATATCATATTCCAAGCCCTTCGATTCCTTAATGTAGAAGCTGCTAGATCTTGTGTTATCCTGATTGTATTTTCACAATACTCAAATTGTTTCTTTCTGGCTGCTTGCAGTATTTTCTCCTTGATCTGGGAGCTCTGGAATTTGGCAACAATATTCCTAGGAGTTTCCTTTTTGGGATCTTTTTCAGGAGGTGATTAGTGGATTCTTTCAATTTCTATTTTACCCTCTGGTTCTAGAATATCAGGGCAGTTTTCCTTGATAATTTCTTGAAAGATGATATCTAGACTCTTTTTTTGATCATGGCTTTCGGGTAGTCCAATAATTTTTAAATTATCTCTCCTGGATCTATTTTCCAGGTCAATGGTTTTTCCAATGAGATATTTCACATTGTCTTCCCTTTTTTTTCATTCCTTTAGTTCTGTTTTATAATATCTTGATTTCTCATAAAGTCACTAGCTTCCACTTGCTCCAATCTAATTTTTAAGGTACTATGTTCTTCAGTGGTCTTTTGGACCTCCTTTTCCATTTGGCTAATTCTGCCTTTCAAGGCATTCTTCTCCTCATTGGCTTTTTGGAGCTCTTTTGCTATTTGAGTTAGTCTATCTTATAAGGTGTCATTTTCTTCAGTATTTTTTGGGTCTCCTTTAGCAAGTCATTGACTTGTTTTTCATGGTTTTCTCACATCACTCTCATTTCTCTTAACAATTTTTCCTCTACTTCTCTTACTTGCTTTTTCAAATCCTTTTTAAGCTCTTCCATGGCCTGAGACCAAACCATGTTTTTCTTGGAAGCTTTTGATGTAGCCTCTTTGACTTTGTTGACTTCTTCTGGCTGTATGTTTTGGTCTTCTTTGTCACCAAAGAAAGATTGCAAAGTCTGAGTTTGAATCTGAGACCCTTTTCACTGCCTGTTCATGTTCCCAGCCAACTTCTTGACCCCTGAGCTTTTTGTCATGGTATGACTGCTTGTAGAGTAGAGGGTATTTTGTCCCAAGTTTGAGGAGCTGTGCTGCTGTTTTCAGAGCTATTTCTACATAGTAAGCTCTGCCACACCAGCACTCCTTCTCCCCCAAGAACCGCCAACCAGGATTGCAGCCCAGATCCAGGCAGGGCGAAGCAGGCTTTGCATTCCCGCTCTAATCTGCAGCTTAGTTCCTCCAACCAGGTGGGCCTGGGGCTGGAGGCAACTGCAGCTGTAGCTCTGGAAGCAGCCTCAGAGCTTCACTACCTCTGCTGCCCTAGAACTCTTTTCACTCTGTCCCAGCCGTTTTTCCCACTAACCTGCTCTGTTTTCTTTGGTGTTTGTGGGTTGAGAAGTCTGGTAACTGCCACAGCTCACTGATTCAGGGTGCTAAGCCTGTACCGTCCAGCTCCTGGTCTGGTTGGTGCTGGCACAGCCAGTACTGGGCTCTGCTCCACTCCGCTCCCAGCTCCGTGCGACAGATCCTTCCCAGCAACTATCCAGGCTTTCCGGGGCTGGAGCTCTGCTTCCCTTTGCTATTTCGTGGGGTCTGCAGCTCTAGAACTTGTTCAGAACCATTTTTATAGGTGTTTGGAGGGACCTCGGGGGAGCTTAAGCAAGTCCCTGCTTTCTAGGTGCCATCTTGGCTGTGCACCGCCCCCCCCCCCATTTGGGGTTTTCTTAGCAAAAATACTGGAGTGGGTTGCCATTTCCTTCTCCAGCTCATTTTACAGATGAAGAAACTTAGGCAAACAGGGTGAAGT
This sequence comes from Trichosurus vulpecula, assembly GCF_011100635.1. Classification (NCBI taxonomy): domain Eukaryota; kingdom Metazoa; phylum Chordata; class Mammalia; order Diprotodontia; family Phalangeridae; genus Trichosurus; species Trichosurus vulpecula. The sequence goes on from NC_050578.1 coordinate 271,563,826, forward strand.
GACTTGCCCAAGGTCATATGGGCAGCACTGTCAGAATTTGAACCCCAAGCTTCAGACTCCTGCTGCAGCAGTCTTTCCGCTGTTCCATATGGAGCATCTACATTCCCTTCTTGTTTCAAAATCCTTTTCTAATGGAAGTCTCCATTTCATTTAATTCAACAAATCTTTATTAAGTGCCTGTTATAATAATAATAGCTGCCATTTATATGGCCTTATAAAGCTTTACCAATATAATTTCATTTGAGCCTTACCACAACACTGTGAGGTAGATGGGATCATTATTATCCTTATTTTTACAGTTAAGGAAACAAAGGTTAAATGACTTATCCAGGATCACACAACCAGTAAGAGTCTGAGGCAGGACTTGAACTCAGATTTCCAGACTCCAAGCCCAGTCCTCACTCTATCTGCTCTGTTACCTAGCTTCCCATATCGTAAAAAGCAGGTAGGGATTGGGAGTGGGAGTGGGGCAAAGGCCAGATGCAGACGAGGTGCTCTCTGGAAATCTGAGGACACAGGAACCCCTCCAGAGTGGGTCAAGGAAGCCCCCACGAGGCAGGTGACCCCTGAGATGAGCCTTGAAGAAAGCCTCTGAGGGCAGAAATAAGGAAGGCAGAGGTTCCTCACAGTGGGGGGTGGCCTGCACTGGACAATCTCCTGAGGCCCCTCCTAGCACATTGAGTTCAGGGAACAGCCGGTCTGTCGGGTCAGTCAGAAACTGTCAATGAACTGTCCAGAAGGCACACAGCTGCTGGATGAAGAGGAAAGTCTGGACAAACCCCACCCTGGTTAAGTCTTGCCTGCTCAGAGCTGGCCCATTTAGATCAGATTTCACTTAAAAAAACCCTTCAGTCCTCGGGGACTTCTTTTCCAAAGGCCTCCTGGGCTGTAATGGAAGCTCCCCCTTTTATAGGACTGCCCAAATTACCAAGCACTTTCCTTAGGACAACACATTGGGCACCGTGACGGAAAAGAATTCTGTCTCTCAAGCCAGAGAGCCTGGATTCAAATCCACCCAACCATACCTCTTAACTTGTGCTGCATTGGGCAAGCCACATGCCATCTCAGAGTCCTCATCAGTGAAACAAAGGCGGGCAATTCAGAAGCGTCAGAACCCCTCCTCACTCTAGCTCTGAGACCCTACCAGGCAGGTTGTGGGAGTATAATCAACCCTATTTTACAGGTGAGGAGATTGAGGCTTGGAGGGGTGAAGAAACTTTCACCCAGAGCTTGACTCTGATGCCCCGCCCCACCCCCCCACATTCTTCAGGCCCTTGACAGCTTTGAATGATAAGGAAAACTTCCACATCCATAGCCCTCAAGGTTACAAAGCCAGCCTTTGCTGGAGTTCCTATCTCCATTTTACTGATGAGGAAGCAGATAAGGGGACTTCCCCAAGGTATGCAGCCGGAGCTCACATACAGGTCTCCGTAGTCCAAGGCTGGTTCTCCTTCCACTGGACCATAATGTCTTATAAGAATGCCTGAGAAAGTAGAGATTCATTCATTCATCAGACATTTATTGGGCTCCTATAATGCGCCAGCCCCGGGGAAGTGACAGGTATCCTAAGGCTGATGGGAAGAGATCACCCGGACCCTCGACTCAATAGAATTCTGCCTCATCTGACTCGTGTTGCCAAAAGAAAAAAATCTTCCCTCCAACCCTCGGAATGGGAGAAGTCTCCTTAGACCTTCATTTCCTTCTGAGATTGGCAAAGGAAGGTGGCTTTTTTCCCATTTCCTTCACCTAAGTAAAAGTCCTCTCTCCCCTTGCCTACTTCTAGGGCTGGTCTGTACTTTACAGAAAGGAAAGCCTTAGAGACAGAGGGATCTAGACCATATCATATCTCTACTCCAGATGTAACATGATAATCGACAAGGGAGGGAGGCCCTCTCCAGAGATGTCTGTGTTTACGACTCAGTATCTCCCCCGTGTTCAGAGTACAGAAATGAGTTACTATAAAGTCCACCAGGGAGATGCCCCTGACAAATAAGCTTGTATAAACAGATACAAGGATCCCCAGAATCCTCCGGGCTTTACTAATGGCCTTGGGGAAAGTGTTGGTGAAGCTGGAGTAAATTCTTCTCAAGTGGCAGCCAGCTAGAAACTGCTTGGAAAGCTCCACTTTGTTAGTGTTCTCATTGTCGGGGTCCCTTGAATTCTCCCCTGGGCATGTGAAGAAGAAGGTTGGGGACTGTGCCTGGGATGGTGTTGACAGGGACATAACATGATCACCCACCACTGAGTGAACCTGGTGCCTACAACCTCAAGCAATTTACAGCATCGTCCCACGCGCAAACCTTCCCTTCCCGCTAGATGCGCACAGCCCGGGGGAACAGAGACCCAAAGGGGAAACCATCCAGGTAACAAGAGTCCCAGGACATGAGCTGCTCTGCCACAAAGAGGTCCCAATGGGCTCTCTTGCCCAAAACAAACAGCTCAATGACCACAGTGTCCTCTTGTGGGCCAGCCTAACTCCAGCCTAGATGCCCAAACTTGATTTTTATTGGCCTCCATTCTAGTGTCTGTCTTCAGGAGTGTTGGCAACCCCTCCTGCCTATCTACTCTCATGGTTCAACCACCCTTCCTTCCTGAGTGTGGTAACTCCTTTCTGTCTGTAAATTGGCCTTATTCAGATAAAAGGCAATGTACCCCCAAATGCACAGTAGACTACTGAGTCCTGCTTTTGGTGTTGGGAGCTGTGGGTCCCATTACAAACATACCACCTCTGCTCTCACCTTGGCTGGATCACAAGCAACTTCCAGGGTGAGGAAAACAAGTGCTCCTCCTCCTCCTCCTCCTCCTCGTCCTACCTGCTTCCAGGTAAGAGGACACCTGGGGCCTTCTCCCCGCCCCCCCATCCCATGACCATCCTTATTTCTCAGAGTTCTTTCCGGTGAGGTGGGCCTCGAAGGAGGGAAGGGAAAGCAGCCATCGAATATAGAGTAGAACAGCTTTATCTCAGTTGGGAGAAGGCTCAGGATTAGAAGGACAATCCCTCCAGAAGGTTCCTCTAATCTCCAGATAAGCCTGAGCTTGGGTACTTGGCTTTAGGTGACATAAAATCCAATCCATACTTATTCCCTAGTCCATGAGACGCACTAATTTCTCCCCCAAGAGAATGTGACGGTTTAGTTTTTCAAGCAGGCTGAGTTTATGCTTTTCAGGTAAATGACATTCTTTCCTCCACATTCTCAGCCTTCTCTCAGGCCAAGGATTGATTTCCCTGACCTTGGGAATGAGGAGATATTCCTGCCCTCTTGCCCCGGCCATAGGTGTGAGCCAGGTGTGTTAGGAATTGTCAAAGGCACAACCAAAGACACTGGTGTTATTAAGGCTCCGTCTGGGGGACGTCAGGACAGAGCGGACAGGAGAAGCACCAGTAAGGCCGAAAGTGATGAACGTTTGACAGTCATGTTGACTCTCAGAATCATGGCGCTTTGGCAGTCCCAGGTGCAATGCGTTATAATGGGGACACCGGTGGATGAGGAATCAGGAGAACTGGACTCAAAACCTGGCTCAGGCGTTTATGAGCTATGGGACCTCAGTCAAGTCAACTATAAAACAGGGATCACTATATGCACCCCCTAATCCACAGAACTATTGTGAGAGGGTGCTTTGGAAATATAGCACCCAGAGCTGTAGGCTAGGGAAGACCGGAATTCCAATCTGGCCTCAGACGCTCACTAGCTGTGTGACACCGGGCAAGTCATTTCACCCTGTTTGCCTCCATCCGTTGGAGAAGGAAATGGCAGACCACTCCAGTATCTCTGCCAAGAAGACGCCAAACGGGGTCACAAAGCGTCCAACGTGATTGAAAACCACTTCCCAGGGCTGTTACGAAGACCAGATGGGGTAATGTTCCTAAAGTTCTTTTTAAAGGGTTTAAAGTTCTACATAAATGCTGGCCGTCCTTCTTATTTTTATTATCATTATCATTTTACATTACTTCCCTGTGCTCTCTCAGTGTCCAAGCCCAACTGACCTGCCCGCTTTTACCAAAACTCCATATTCCCATCTCCCACCTCTGAGCCTTTGTAGAAGGCACCCCGCTCCCTGGAAGCCTCCGGGCCCCTTTGGAATCCTTAGAATCTTCTTTCTAGGCTTTCTTCCTTCTTCAGGTGCTTCCTCCCTCCTTTTCCTGTTCTTTCTAGTTTGTCTTCCTTAAGCTCTCCTACTGAGGGCTTTTTTCTAATCAGGTTTGCCAGTCTCAAAGCCACAAGGCTTAGGGGGGAAAGCCAGAAGTCCCAGAAGCTTTTGAGGGGCTCCTGTGAAGCCAGGACGGAGGCACGCATCAGGTGAGAAGGCAGGGTCAGGCTCTGAATTCGGATTATGTGATCAGAGATTGGTAGCCTATAGGTGCTAGACCTTTGGATCTACATTTTCATCTGGTCAAGGTCACACGGATAGCAAGTGTCAGCGTTGGGATTTGAATCCAGGTCCTCGGACTGCAGAGGAATTCCAGGCTCTGGCCCATGCCCCACTCTGCTGCTGAGTTGTGGAGAGGATTCTGCTTCATACAGTGGCTGTTCTAGATGAATTCTGACATCCTTTCTGCTGCTAGAGTTCCATGTGTCTAAGGAGTGGGAACTGGGGCAGATGGGGGAGGGGGAAGAGGAAACTATGTCATCTTTTCCTTTCTTTGGTGTTCTGGCCTATTCCTGGCTCCAGATTCCAGAAATCCAGAGGTTGGATTTTCCAAAGATGCCTTTATTAGCGACTGAAAGGGAAGAAAGGAGGAGGGGTGGTAGCTGTGTCCAGGCTGGGAGCAGACCAGGGGAGGAGGAGGAAGAGGGTGGCCAGCATCCTGGTAATTTAGGGGTGCAAGCATAATACAGATCCTCGTTACTTCTCCCTGGGACTATTGCACTAGGCTCCAAATGCATATCTCTGCCTCCAGTCTTTCCCGCATTCGATCCATTTCTCCACACAGCTGTCAAAATAGTCTTGATAAGCACTGATCTGACCACGTTTCCTGCTCTCCTCTGTCATCTCCACTGGCATCCTGGGGCCAGGAGAGCTGGGAGTGTGTGGACCAGCAAGAGTGTGCCTGGGATGAGGAGGACAGGTCCAGAAACCGGACTGCTAACACTGCATTTAGAACTGCACCTCTTTCTGGAAGATTCCAGCCTCCCTCCTCCTCCAGGCCTCAGTTTCCCCTGAGTCCAAAAGGCTCTTGTTGCCTCTAGGATAAATACCAACTTCTCAGCCTGGCATTTAAAGTTCTCACAGTTTGTGTTCCAAACATTTTGTGTTACCTCCCTTTGCTCCCTCAACACCCACGCCCAACTGACCCGCCCGCTTTTACCAAAACTCCATATTCCCATCTCCCACCTCCGAGCCTTTGGAGAAGGCATCCTCCCCTTCCTAGAAGCCTCCAGGCCTCTTTATAATCCTTAGATTCTTCCAGGCTTTCCTTCTTGCTTAGCTGTTTTCTCCTCCCATAAGCTTCCCCGTTTTTTCAAATTTGTCCTTATCCTCCTTAAATTACTTGATATTTACTTCTTTGTTTACACACTGCATTCCCCAACTGAATATACACTCATCGGCTCACATATTTAGAGCCCAAGCACATTTCACAGATGAGGAAACTGAGGGACTTACCCAAGGTCACACAGCAAATAAGTATCTGAGGTTGGCTATGCCCCTAGGTCCGTTTCTCTGCCCACTACACCACACTGTCTCTCAGCTCCTCCAGGGCAGGCATTAACTGCTTTTGTCTCTGCACCCCCAGTGCCTAGCATGGTAAGTGCTTAATGTTTGTTAGATTGGAGACAGCAAGAGAAAAGCCTGGATTTGGGGTTTAGCTGTGAGTGTCTGCTCCATCTCTCTGGCTGGGGGTGGAGGGGCTGGTTCTTTACAATGAAGGAGTGGTCTCCTCAGCCTGGCCAGCCAGTGTGACCAGCATGAGATAGTGTTTGGGGACCAGGACCTTCTTTGGGTCAGTGCTGCATGCCTGGGATTCTTCTAACAGCCTTGTGTGCAGATGCCAGAGTATTCTGCCTGAGCTTTCATACTCCTGAGATCCCAAGGAGGAGAGGAGACAGATATCGTAGAAGATTTCCCCCCTCACCTTGTATTTGCCTACCGACCCATCTCAAAAAATACGAGAGTCTCAATATTGGAACTATCTGTCCCAGCACCAAACAAATCCTTTGCAAATTGTTCTAGATGGGTTTACATTTAAAACTCCAGAAAGAAAATTGACTCCTGAAAGAATGCATCCAAGCAGATACCCCGGCAAAAACCTCAAAAGCATCCCAGACCGAATAATGACCAAGAAAGAGAATAAGAAATACTAGTGACTTCTTTCACACCAGAATTGCACAAAAAGTCAACCTGAAGCCCAAGTAGCCTCCTAGCCCTACCAAAGACACATAGCCTACAAGCCTCTGTGTCTGCAAACAGCAAGAGCAAAGGTTTCCTCCTACCCTCGACTTTGCAAAAGATCCAGGGAAGTCAGAAAACCCCAGACTAGGGGCAATTGGAATAGCATCAAAGTTCTTAGATCACTCCAGCTCAAAGTTTGGAGCCAACTCCAAAGTCCCTAGCACTCTGTCCTGAGATTCACGAGAAGGCCTTAAAGATTCAGCGCTCTTTACCTCAAAGATCTAGGGAGCCTAACCTCTCTGGAAGTAGAGATCAGCACAGGAACCCAGAGGAGTCCTGGATCTTCCACAGGGACTACGTGTCATGTAGAAGAAATGAATCAAGAGATAGAAAACATAAAAGCTCTGAAGGAAAGGATTAGAAGGAGAATAAATAGTTTAGAAGAGAGATTGGTAAGCTTTACCCAAGGAAGAGACCTGGGTAAACTACAATAAATTAATGACTCCATGAGACCTCAAGATATATTAGAACAAAATCAAAAGATTGAAAAAAATAGAAGACAGTGAGAGAGAGATTATCTGATATCAAAATAACTGACCAGGAAATAGATCAAGGAAAGATAATTTAAGAATCACCAGATTCCCTGAAAGCCAATGTTTTTTTTTTTAAAGCACAACTACTATATTTCAAGAAATCATAAATGAAAGCTGTCCAGATTTATTAGAATCAGAGGACAAAGTGAAAAGAAAGACTATACCAACCACATTCTGAAAGAAACCCCCAGAATATAATGGCCAAAATCCTCTAAAATACTGCAAGCATCCAGAAAGGAGTCCAAGTACCAAGGAACCATGGCCAGGATCACACAAGACTAGGTGTTCTTTATTTTTTTACTGTAAATGAGAGGAGATCTTGGAATACAATATTCCAAAAGGCAAAAGATACAGGTTTCCCACCAAGAATAATTTACCTTGAAAAGCTGAGTATAATCCTACAGGGGAAAATGGATCATTCATGGAACAGAGAGCTTTCAAGAATTTCCAAAGCTGACTAGGAAATTTGATATGCAAATATAAGAGTCAAGAGAAACATTGGAAGGTCAGTTAATTTGCACAATTAGAAGGGGCTGTATGATGATATAATGATAACATTCTATGAGGGAGAGAAAAGATTAGCATCTAAATGTCCTCAAAGTCTGAGGGTCCTGAGGGTGGATTGGTTCCGTTCTGAGAGTTTTAAGAGAGGAAAGAGAAGGAGGGGTACAAGGAAGAATACACTAGTGTAAGAAAGAAGAAGAAGAAGGGGGTAGGCCTAGTTATTTCTCATATGTGTGAAAAGCAGAATATAAACATGAAGAAAGAGGTGGGAGGGCAGATGAACCTCATTCTTATCTGAAACAGTCAACAGAGGGTTGGAACAGGAATGCACACAAAATGCTTTGTGGAGAAGTACATCGAAATCAATAGTGAAGGGTGATTAAAAGGAAGGAAAACAAGGTGATCGAATAGCCATGAGCCAAACCAACTCTTTGATCCTGAAGGGGGTATTAAAAGGAAAAAAAAGCAAAGCGGAGAACTAGAATCTAAGGGGCACCTGCCAATCAGAGAAGAGCTGATTAAATTGTGGCATAGGAATGTAATGGAATAGGAATGATGAAAGAGATGATTGCAGAGAATCCAGGGTTGTCTGAACTGATGCAGAGTGAAGTGGGAAGAACCAGGGAAACCATTTCCACAAGAACAACGAGATTGTAAAGAAAAACTGCTTTGAATGATGATCCACACAGCAGCCCTCCATGTCTCCAGGGGACCTGTCATAAAGTATGGTACCCAGTTCCTGACAGAGGAGATAGAGACAAGGTATGGAAAACAACATGTATTTGTGGACATGGCCATCTTGGGGATTTAGTTTGCTTTACTAATATGCTTACAAGGTTTTGTTTTTTCTTTCCCTTCTCCTCCCTTTCTGTTTTTAATTGGAGGCATTTGGGAGGCAGAGGGGGAGTTAGAATGGTACTTTAAAAAAGAGAGAAAACCATTGAAACATGTTTAGAAGGGAACACAAGACAAGCAGGATAGTTTTGGAAGTAATGTGTAGAATGTTACATATTGGGCAACTAGGTGGTACAAGAGAGCCAGGCTTGGGGTCAGGAAGACCTGAGTTCAAATCCTGCCTGAGAGACTTCCTAGCTGTGTGACCCCAGACAAGTCACTTAAGCCTTTTTGCCTCAGTTTCTTCATCTGTAAGATGAGCTAGAGAAGGAAGTGGCAAACCACATCTGTATCTTTGCCAAGAAAAATCCCAGATGGGGTCACCAAGAGTCAGACACGACTGAAATGACATACAACGCCAAGAAAGAAGCAGGTAATACGAGAAACTCACAGTTTCACATACAATTCTCTTTTTGTGATGTTTATAACGATGCTGCTTTTTTGGGTGCTTAACTTCAGAATAAAATATCAAATTAAAAATTATCAAAAGCAAATTAAATTTCCCTCTAGTCTCCCCTACATTTGTTTTCTCCTCTCCCATTTATTTGCTCTTCCTACCTCAACTCCCAACAACCTCCTCTTCCCCTGACCCCGCCCGCCCATCCCAGTCCCAGCTTTATCGATCTGTAGGGGACCAGAATATTGAACAGCGACCATAAAACATAGCAAATGGAGCACTGACTCCATCGGTCACTCTCCCCTGAAAGAGGTTTTCCAAACAGCTGCAGATAAAGGAAAACTCCTATTCAAACCGTCCTCTTTTCTTTAAGAACAGCCGTGAAAAACCCATACTTTGGCTGACATTTATTTCTATGCATCGTTTGCTCCAATTAACCTAACCGTGGAAACATTTGGGCAAATGAACAAGTATCCCACATCTTTTTCTTTCCCATATTAATTTCTCCCATAAGGGAAGCAATTCTCTGCTCAGAAAACAAAGCCCCAGTCCTCCTATAGATAAAGGCTTTCTGTGGCATTGGAAGTCCAGAGGTCGCTAGGCCTCCTTTCTGACTAAACAGAGATGTTAACAAGTAAAAATATACATCTACTTGATTCCTTTTTTTTGGTAGATCCGTAGAGGGGCTGCCTTTCTCCATATAGGTGGATTTTTGAATACGAATTGTTCTCATCTTCCCTTCCCCACTTTGTGGAACAATGTGACAGGGAACCTCCTACTTTGTGGAGGCCCACCCCTCTTTACAAATCAACTTTGTAAAAATTCCTACATCGCTGTTATTTTTTATTGAGATCTTTTTCTTTTCCACTAAATTCCCTAAAAACAAGAGAAACAAGCCTGCAAACTCCTCTTATCTAGAAACACTTTATCAAAGAAGATCAATTCTCTGTTAAATGTTGTGCCGAGGAACCAGGAAGGGGGGGAGGGGTCGACAGTGTCCTGGGCAGCAGGAAAGAAGGGTGAAGACTGAGAAGAGGCCATCAAGATTGGCAGTTGAGAGATCATTGTCCACTTTGGAGGGGACGAGACTACGGGGCTAGGGAGTTTGTAATCCTGGCCTGAGACAGGCAGTGTTAGACAGGTTAGAGAGTTGGTCTTTGAGCCAGGAAGGCTGTGTGATTCTGGGTGAGTCACTTGACAGAGGGCACTGATCTGCCATGGTGGAAGAATTAAATATGCCCCTGAAGCAGGACAGAGGCTTTTCTTCCCCTCCCAGTCCTTCTGGGCCTTTAAACCACCTCAACAGGGGTCTGTAATTCAGGGGTAGGAGTCTCGTCTTTCCTGGTCCAAACAACCTTCTGGGATGGCAAAGGGGATCAGGATGTGAGAAAGTTCCTTCCATCAAGAGAACTTTCATTGGGGACAGTGGGGGGGCGGTGCTGGGGGCAGGGAGGGATGACAGATCCGCCCAGTGACAGTTCTTCAGGGTGACCTGAAACCTTCTTCTTCCTCGACCTGAGAGATCACAGTCTGTGGAGAAATCGCCCCACTTCTCACTTCTCCAAAAGAAATGACCGACAAACCATCCCGCTTCCTTTTTTTCTCTTCCCTTTTAAGCATGAAACCCCTAAAAGGTCCGAGGGGGCCCTTGGTCCCATCGCAGAACTGCGGCCTCAGAGCAGGAAGGGAACCCATCCCCCACCTTGCCTTGTCCTTTCTTTGCCATCCCAAGAAATGGGTCATCAGGTCCCAGCTGAGCCCCTTCTCAGCTGCCCACTGCCCTTTGGGGCACTTCTCCAATATATGTGTGTATATCTCCCTCGGATTTTCCTGTCCTCCACCTTTTCCCAGTCCCCTGATTTTACAAGTAGGAACACTCAAGCCTGGAAAGAAGCTGTGGCTTCTCCCAAAAAGTGGGTGCAGCACCTGGGGATGGGGGCAGGGCACCTGGGGTTCAGGGCGCTGCACCTGGGATGGGGGCATTGCAGTTGAGGATGGGGACACTGTGGGATGGGGGCACTGCACCTGGGATGCGGGCACTGCACCTGGGGGTCAGGGCGCTGCACCTGGGATGGGGGTGCAGTGGGATGGGCGCGCTGCATCTGGGATGGGGGCATTGCAGTTGAGGATGGGGGCACTGTGGGGTGGGGGTGCTGCACCTGGGGCTAGGGGCGCTGCACTTGGGATGGGGGCGCTGCACTTGGGGATGGGGGCACAGGGCTCCTGGCTCCAGTCATGGAGCTGCACTGCTGCCAGGGAGCTGGGGGATGCTGGGTCCTGCCCCAAGCCAGGGCTTTGTGCCCCCCCAGTAGAGGGATGGCTGGGTTTGGAATAGGCACACAGTGACAGCATGGTCACGGGATGGGGAGAGACTAGACTTGCGATGTCCCTGTGGGGCGCTCCCAGATGAGGAAATCCCTCCTTCGATGCACCTTCTCTGCAATGGAGAGGAGAAGAGAGGGAAGGGGGGAGGGGAGGGGAGGGGAGAGAATGTGGGAAACTCAGGAGAAGAGCAGAAAGAGGCCTGCCACAGACCCTGGGGATAGGAGAGGGCCCGTGGCAGCCAGGAGGGTCTGAGCTAGAAGAGACCCTAGTTAGGGGCCGTCGGTCCAACTGACTCATTTTCCAGAATCTCAGGCAGGTGAAGACGAATAGGACAGAGATCATGTGACTAAAGGGACCAAGGGACCTCAGAAGTACCAAGAACATCTCATTTTACAGAGGAGGAAACTGAGGCAAACAGGGTGAAGTGACTAGCCCAGGTCACCCAGCTAGGAAGTGTCTGAGGCCAGAGTTGAACTCAGAAGGATGAGCCTTCCTGACTCCAGCCTGGCGCTCTTCCTCCCTTCACCTTGGGGCTCCTCTCCTTACTCATCCTTATCCTCTTCCTTTTCCTCCGGGACCCCAACCCTGCTTCTCTCTCTATCCTCTTCGACTCCCCTCTCCTCCCTCCCTTCTTCCTGCTAAGAGGTGCAGTGGAGTCAGCAAGACCCGAGTTCTAATGTGCCCCTGCCTCAGTTTCCCTAAGTTTCCTTCAGGGGTTGGTGAAAGGCTCAGACAGGATATTTGTAAAGCACAGTGTCTGGCACACACTAGGTGCTTACTTAATGCTTCTCCCCCACCCCATTTCCCCCCTGTGCCCCCCATCACTGTTCTCTGTCCTACTGGCCCCTGTACCCCGCCTCTTCTCCCCTCCCTTCTCCTCTTTCTCTTCTATCACCCCCTCCTTCTCCTTCTCTCCCCTCCTTCTCCCCTCCCCTCTCCTGTCCTCCTTTCCTTCTAGCTTCCCCTCCCTTCTCCCCCTCCCCTCCCCTCCCCGCTCTCCCTCTCGCTCTCCTCCCCAGCGCCAGGGGGCGCTGCAGGCCGGCCCCGTCGCCATGGTCACCGCCGGCTGCGCAGGGGGCGTTACGTAAAGCACGCAGCGTCCCCCGGGGGGCGGGGGCGGGCTGGGCGCCGGCGCCGGGCCCTGCGGAAGGCGCGTTAGTGAATCGGGGCCTCGGGCGCCCGGGATGGAGGCGGCGGCTGCGGCGGCGGCGGCGGGCCGGGCCCTGCGGCGGCGGCGGGAGGGAGGTAAGCGCGGTCGGGCGGGCCCACGGGCACGCGTGGGGGTGGCGCGGCCGGGGCGCCCGGCCCGGACACGCGCGTGCGGGGGTGGCCGGGGCGCTGACACGTGGGGAGCGGGGGGCCCGCGCGGGCACGCGTGGGGGGCCTGGTGGCGGCCGGACCCCACTCGGCCCCCGGGCTCGGCCCCGCAGGCCCCCCGAGCTGCAGCTGCCAGGGATCGCAGCGGCCGCGGGGCCGCCCCCTCCCTTTACAGGCGGGGAAACTGAGGCCCGGCCGCCGCAGGGACTTGCCCAAGGTCACGGGGCAGTGAGCTGGGGGGGGGCGGGGTGGACACCGGCCATGACCTTGACACGGGGGTGCGGGGACCCCCATCCGAGGGGCCACCTCCCGAGGGCAGGCACTCCCGGGCTCCTGCCCAGCCCGGCGCCCCGCACACAGCTGGCGCTTACTAAGTGCTTGCTCCTGACTGGCTGAGCGAGGGAGCGCCGCGGTGCTGAGTGCCCGGGTCGAGGTGTGGGGGTTCGGACTTGGGGAGCCCCCGCCCTGCACTCCCGCCTGCCCCGGGGCTCCCTCTGCGTGGACGGGCTGTCCCACCCGCGGGCGCCCGTGTGCGGGGGAGGCCCCGCACGGGGCACAGCCGGCAATTAGGGGGGTCCTGCCCCCCCGATGGGGGTCCTCCCTGCTCTCGGGGTGCTCGGGAGTTGCTCTGCAGCGGGGGCCCCTTCCCCCCAGAGTGTGGGTCCCGCACCCCCCACTGCGGAGGGGTCGCGCAGGGATCCCTAGGAGGGGTGGGGCAGGGACCCAGCGTCCGAAGCAGGTCCTGGGGGGGGTCCCCCCAGGGGCAGCGGAGGGCACGGGTCAGGGTCCGGCCCCCCCGGCCAAGCATCCTGGCCCGGGTGAGTCAGCAGCCAGGCTGGGGGAGGCTCCAGGTGTGGGGGGACCCCCAGCCCCCCGCAGCCCCGATGGGAGTTAATGTGCGGGAGGAAGATTTGGGAAAGGCTGTTGTTTCTCTCAAGAATTTCCTTTACTGCTTCCCGGGTGGTAGTGGGGGCAGGGAGCGTGGGAGCCTGGGTTTGGGGGGGGGCGATGCCAGGGCAGTGGAGGGGCTCAGAATGCCCATGGGCCAGGGGCTGGGGGGGGGATGTGAGTCCATGGGCTCCCACTGAGAAGGCGGGCACTGCTCCCTTCTGCCGGGTTGCCGCCTCCCAGCTGTGAGATGGGTACATTATAGCCCCATTTTACAGATGGGGATCGCAGGGTCAGAGAGTCTGAGCCGAATCTAGGCCGCCCCTGGCTACTTACCCAAGCAGCTGAGGCCCAGAGAGGAGCCCACGCCAGGACCACGCAGGCAGGACTCGAACCCGGGTGGTCCTGGCTCCCAGTCCTACGCCTTCTACCCCGGACCCTGGGAGGTTCTCTGTCATCTGGCTTTTGGGGGCTGGCAGCCACCCTGGGGAGAAGAGCATAATGGGTGTGGAATTCAGGGAAGGGGGTTTCAAGAGGGGATGGGACGGATTGTCTCCTGGACTGGAGGAGGGTCTGTCACACGCACAGCCCCCCAACCTGTTCTCAGCTTCCCCCCCAGAGTGCAGGCGACCCTGTCCCCCCGCGGCCCAAAGCATGTGGGGGATGATCTGGTCCTAGGACTCTGCCATCCCCATTGGCAGACCCACCACCCCCTGTCCCAAAGTGCCCCCGCAGGTCTGGCTGGTGGCCCTCCTGCTGCAGCATCCCGTCTCCCATTGCCAGGAGGGCTCAGTCCCCGGCAGGGCCCGGGGCACAGTACAGGTGGCTGCCAGCCTTGGCTTTCCACAGTGTGGGCAGAGCCGCCGGGCTCCTCCCTGCTCTCCCAGTGGCATTTCCTTTGCAGTTCTTGGGTGGGGGGGAGACACCCAGAGTGGCTCCGGCAGACCCCTTCTGCAGTGCACACCTGGAGCCCTTCTCTCTGAGTCTGTGGCCTTCCTGCACCTCCGGGTGCCACCGGCCAGATGCTTCCAGTTGCCCCTTGCCGTTGGCTGGAGATGTGAGTACTTTTCAAAAGCCCAGTTAGGCGGCAGGCCAGGCAGATATGGAAAGCTGGCCCCCTTCTCTGAGAGGTTTCCTCACTGACTCTCAGATGGTGTGAGTCCCTGGCAGGGTACCCTGCCCTCACTCACCACCCTGTCTGAATCCTGCTTTGGGAGGGACCCATTCTAGGAGAATGACTACTGAGCCTCACCCTGCGTACAAAGCTGGAAATCAGGGTGCCCTGGGTCCTGATACCGTTTCTAGTCTTTGTTTTGCCCACTCGCCGATCCCCTAAAACATGAAGGCATTGCCCTCTGCCTTGCCTCAGGCGGGATCCGGGAATTAGCCCTCTCTTAAACTAGCATAAAAAAATATTCTGAGGCCCACGTGGAAGCCGTTGTGGAGAGGCTGAATCTGAACTCTGAACTTGGAGATGAATTCCCAGCCGGCCTCGCCCTCCTCTCCTCCCTGTCCCCTGGGATCCCTCTCTTGGGGCTGGGGCCTTACCTGGTGGCTGGCACACCTAGCCCCGCTCCTCCACAGTTAACAGCCTGGGGAGGGGGGCCTCTGGCATGGGCAGTATCGCCCTGCTCTCTGGTGGGGACAGACGAGCGTCCTGGGAGAGATAATAAGCTTTGTGGGAAAGGAAGGAGAGATGTGGTGACGAGCCCCGGGCAGGATGCGGTTACCCAACCACCACACACCTTGTTAAAACCAAGTGTTTACTTTGATTCTGTTACAATTTTTTATGATGCCACCGTGTGCTGCGCTGGGGCTCCCTGGGTCTGATAGGAGAGAGCCGGAGGAGAGGTCGGCAGAGCCTAGTAAACACTTGAACCTGGGAGGTGGGTACCTCGCAGCTCCCTGCCAGGCCCGGGTGGTGTAATTCAGGGCATCTTTTTGGAGTTGAATGAGGTTAATGGTGTTTGCTGAGTGGACCGAGGGTCCCTTTGAGCCTGTGAGGGAGGGGGAGGGGGTTGCCGTACCCCTGTGTCTGTGGGGGCGCCATTGTGGGATGTGAGGGCGCAGGGGGAGGCTGGGAGGCCCGATGTCAGTGGGTGTGTGTGAGTGGGGTGCTGGTGGGTTCTGCACAGCAGGAGATGACAGTGGGAGGAGGGAGAAGGAACGCCTTGGCGCTCTGGCAAGGTGGGAGAGTGGGTTTCGTCACAATGTGAAGCTTCCTGCTTTCTGGGTATTCCTTAGAAGAAGTCCCAATTTAGGGCTAGTCTCCGCCACTCACGCCACCTGTAGGCTACCCAGGCAGGCCTGTGTTCCCTTTTTTCATAAACCCACCAGAAGCTGGCTACCAGTGGGAAAGGAGAACTTTTTTCCTGTGGAATGGTGAAGCCGGCCCTGGGCTTGATTCCTTAAACTCTATCTCCATCATGACCTCTACTCTAAGTAAAGGGGACTCCTGCCAGGCAGGCCTCTATCTCCTCCTCTGTGAAGTGAGGGTATTTCTAAGGTTCCTTCTAGCTCAGCTAACCAGTGAGATGAGGGTCAGGCAGCCCCATCTCATTGGAAGGTTGCCCAAGAAGGAGCCCTCGCCCACTGTGGCTTGGAGGACAGCTTCCTCTGGACGATTCCCAGGCTGAATCCGCGACATAGCCCTGGTGATGTTAGCTTCTGGATGACGCTTTGCACCTGGTGGGCTCTTAAATGCTTGTCCCAGTCACATCAGGAGGCACCTAGCAGACCTGGTTGTTGTCCTTGGTACTCAAAAAGGACCCCAAAGAGCTCACGATGTCGGGGTCAAGGTCCAGTGGGTCCGACTGTGGCTGATTAGACCAATATGAGCTCCAAAGGCCCTACCGTAGGTCAGGCACAAATAGTCCATGTGAACATCTAGAGCGGAGATGACTCTAAATCTACGCAGCTCATGCGTCTTTGGAGCTACTGCAATGATGCTTCGCTCACAGCACACAGCACCTTCTTTGATGCTGGCATGCCATGCTGAGTGGTCCTGTGCCGGGGTCTCCCAATCCATTCCAGAGTCCTTCAGGGAGGGCTTGAGAGTGTCTTTGTATGGCTCCTTCTGACCTCCGAGGGAGCATCTACTGTGTGCTCCTGCTGGGAGAGAGGCATATGATGAAGGCAGAAGATGCATAAATAAATGCAAAGTCACTTTGGTGCTGTGGGACACACTTAGGAAAGGCGTTTGTGGAAGATGCTGCCTGAGGCGTATTGGAAAGGGGTCCACTTGAGGCAGGAGAGATGACCTGGGCAGAAGCACAGACTGGACATGGGTGTTATTGTGTGCAGGGGATGGCGGATGGGCCAGTTTGACCAGAATGACTGTCATCAGTCTGGAAAGAGAGCCCATGTGGGAAGTGCTTTCATTGTCAGCCAGAGGAATTTGTATTTCATAATAGGGAGCCCCCAAATGTTCTTGAGCAGGGGAGTAGGTAAGCAGCCCTCTGCTTTTAGGACTCTTAGTTGTGTGGATTGGAGGAGGGAAGAGGACAGCTTCAGGGACATCCATCAGGAAGCCGTTGGTGTGGCCCGAGCAGGAGGGGATGAACTGGTGGCTTGAACAGAATTTGGCCTAGGCTTTCTAGAGTCGTATCTCTCGAGAACAGTGGGGAGCTTCGTGTCATTCCCTTAAGGCTGGCTTCTACTGACCCGGTGGCTTCTCGTCCCCCTCCCCCCAGTTTGATTAGAGAGGTATTAGCAGGCCTCTTTCCTCTTATTTCCAGCCTTTTAATCATTTTCTCACCAAGTTACCCTTTGAAATTTCTCCTGCCTGATTTCAGCCCAAGAGGTGACTATTCTGGGAGGTTCTATTAAAACCCTTTCAGCTGTTTTGATCTCTGTGCTGGCAGTGGGGGCAGAGTGAGTGGAGAGTATTTTTTTTCCACTTTTTGGATTGGGAGGCGGTTGGGAGGGCAGCTAGAAAAACCAACCCCCGCCCAGATCTCCTGTGGTGGGCTAGAAGAGTTCTGTGTAGGGGATTGGGGGCTGTGTGTGTATGTGTTCATGTATGTGGATATGTGTACCTGTGTGTACATGTGTGTAGGTATATGTATGCATATGTATGTGTGTGTGCTGTGTGTGTGTGTAGGGTGCTTTTCTTGTTAGAGGGAATATAGAATATTTCTACCTCTTCCTGAATAAGCCCCAGATCGGTACCTCTTCTGGAACCATTTAATTAATTTATGATTGACAGTTCTTTACTTACTTGAGGTTCATTTATTATTGATGTCCATTCATTATAAAAAACATCATCCTGAACAGAACCCAGTGCATTCATCCTCCAGGTCTAAAGGACCCTCTGTAGGGGTCCACTTTGTTTTGTGGCCACTTACCGTCCCCTAGCTTAGGTCCCTCTGCCCTTGTGATACATAAGGAAGTGAGGACAAAACACTTCTGTTGTCCCCTTTCCCAAAGGTGTCATTTCAGGACAGAGAGTGACCCGGCTGATCTCTCCTCCTCCATAATCTTGAGAATGTCAACCAGTCAGGTTAACTCTCCTTTCTGAAGTGGGACACCTGCTTGCATCATGGCCTAACAGGGCAAAGCTAGATAGGCCTGACCTTCTCAGCAAGGCAGCGTGGGTCCAAGGAGAGCCACTGACTTGGGAGTCAGGAGCCTGAGTGACAGTGATCAGTCTGGTCAAGGGTCTGCCTCCTGGCCCTGCTCCTCTCACTTAGGCAGAACCTTACCCCACATGGCCTTCCAGCTGTTGGGGGAAGACCTCTCCTGAGGAAGAGCCCCATTCCCTCTCATGGTGGCTATTCCATCTTAGAACAGCTGGAGTGACTGGGAAGTTTGTTCATGCTTTAGGCTCTTTCCCTAGATCAGGCCCAATTCTTCTACCACCTGTGAGCCCTTCATGTCATGAAGACCACTGTCATTCCCCACCCAAGTCTTCCATGCTAACTTTTCCCAGCCTGTGTGATCAGGTCTTGAGGTCCTTTACCAACCTAGTTCCTGTCCTTTGGACGTTCTCCAGCCTGCCAACATCCTTAGAATGGAGCTGCCCTCTGAATTCCAAATGTGGCCTGGCTGGGGTGGAGCAGTGGACTTTCATGGATGTAGCCCACCATCTGTTTGCTTCTTTGGCTGCCAAATCACACTATTAACATGAGCTTGTCATCCACGAACACCCCTGGATCTTTTGGGGAGCTGTTATCCAGCCACAGTTCCCCACTTTGGACTTCCAGAATTGAATTTTGGAGGCCAAATGTAAAACATTCCATTTCTCCCTATAACATTGAGATCTTTCTGGATCTTGATTCTAGCACCCAGCACGTTGGCCATCCCTCCCTGCTTTGTGTCATCTCTCCATTTGATAAACACTGCATGTATCTCTCTATCCAGGTCATTGGGGAAAATGTTAATCCAGTGGCCCGCAGACATGCCCAGAGCCCTCCTTCTAAGTGGACATCAAGCTCTTCGTGAGTGCCCCTTGGGTCTGACCACTTAGCCAGTTCTCAGTCCCCCTGACTGGCTATACTGTGTCAAGGCTGCATCTCTCTATCACAGCCATAAGACCAGCAGGAGAGACTAGGGGGGACACTTTGCCAGAATCAAGGTAAAGTGTATCGACAGCCTTCCTCTCATCTCCCAGTCTAGCAATGCTCCCTGAATGATCCTGAACCAGTCCTGGGGAAGCCTTCTTGTGGCTGCCACTTCCTTTCCAGAGGGTCACTAACTAGCCCTTTAATAATCAGTCCTAGAACTTTTCCAGGCTTTCAGGTCAAGCTCCTGGGCCTGGGGTTCACGAACTCAACTCTGTTCCTTTTTTTTGAAAACTGGGACAACATTTGCCTTTCTCTAGTTCTTTATCGCCTTTCTCATTTCCCACAGGCTTTCAGAGATCACCAACAGTCACTCTATCCAGTCCTTTCAATACCCTGGGACGCAGCTGGTCCCAGCCTGGCCTCTTGAAGTCACCTAGGGCAGCCGGGGGTACTCTCGCTGTCTCCCTCCTTATCTTGGGCTTCAGCTCTCTCTCCACCATAGTCATTCTGTCTTTTCCAGTTCAAAGACTGTTCTCCTCACCAGAGAAAACCACAGGAAGTAGGAGCTGAGGAAGTCTGCCTTTCTGTCTGTTGTCATCACGGTGGCCCCAGACAGCAGTCCTGGCCTGTCCTTGACCCTCCTCTTTTCCCTAATATGTGTCCATACCCTCTGAACTTCAGTGTGCCTGACCTTGTTTTTCTGTGCTCTCCTTCCGTTTGGTGGGCAAAGAAGCTGGTCAGTGACATCCAGATGGGCTCTTTACACAACTGCCCCTTTTCTTCCTCAGTGGAGTGCTTTCTCTTTGTGCCCTGAGAATTTAATTCATGAGAACTTGACTTCCCTCTTGGTTAGTTAGATGGCTCTGTACAGCGTTAGACCATGGGATCTAACCCGAACTCTTTGGAAGCTGCTCTCCTGAGTCTCGGTGTCGTGTCAGACCGTTCCACACTCTTTCGCCTTGCCCAAGATCCGAGATGGAGTGGTCACTTTCTCCCAGCGTCCTCATGAGTCTTACTTTGGGAACAAGTTTCTTCTTCCTGGTGATAATCAGATCCATAAGAGCAGTCCCCTTTGTTGCTGTTTCTACTTTTGAAGTAATTCACTACTATGATGTCAGGTCAGAAATTATTAGCTGCTCTGCCTTTGACACAGAGAGAGCCCCAGCAGATGCCCAGATCATTCGTGTCCCCTGTCCTCCTCTGTAGCAGGCTTGGGATATTTCCCAGTTTCCTTATCTATTTCTTCTTTCTGCCCAGGTGGACTATAGTATATTCTGATGGTGATGTGACTCCTGTTTCTGCTTCCCTTAACGTTCACCTAAATGCTTTTTACCATAATACCCTCTTCTGGCCCCTAGATTTGGTCATATAAATGTATCTCTTTCATTTAAAATAGCATAACATTTCATTCTCCCCCGTCTGCTGTTTCCCTTTTGAACGTAGTGTATCCTTCTAGAAGCCTTCTGTGTGTCCTCCATCCTTGGGCAGCCTGGTAAAGCTTGGACCCCTTCCCAGAATGTTTTGAAGTGCGTAAATAAAATGCACAGGATTACAAAGGAAAGCAGTTATTGAAACATCGAAAAACGGAGTTCAGGGATCGCAGGTTAAGAAGCCTGCTCTGGAGCCATATGCTGGCCATGGGTCCATCTCTCTGAGTCAGTGTTAGCTCAGCCTCGGTGCATCAGGATCTTTAGTTCACCTTGCTTGTATCTGGACTTTGCTTGTCTGTAGATACCTGAGGCCATGGCCTTTATGGCAGGTTCCTTTCTTGAATTTTGTTTTCTGTGAATTTCTGGGCCTCTCCTTCCCTTTTCTTCTTTCAGGGCTCTTCTCTATGGCATCTAGCTTGGTTGATTGAAATATTTGAAAGTAAATTGAAAATTTCCTTTCCCTCTCCTCTTCAGCTGGAGCCTTTTTCACATTAGGCCTGGGAACCTCCAGGTAAATTGATTTCCATCAGCCCTTGTGAAGCGCACTCCATCCCTTGCCAACAGCGCAAGATTCCAGCGGTTTACTCCAGAATCCAGATATTGAAACCTTGGTCTCAGATAGCTTTTCTCCCCCTCCCATTTACTTAAAAACAATGTATTTCATTTTTAAAGTGTTTTGTTGCCTCTTGTTAACTGACTCTCCCCCTTCCCTCTGACCCCTTGCTTGTGACAAAGAGAAACATGAAGTGCATTGGGATGCACCCCACAACCCCCCCCCCCACTTCCTTACACTTTCTCTCTTTGCCTGCCCAGAACTTAGCCCAGGGTCCAAGTGACAGATACCTTAACTAGATGTTCACTTTGCAGGGACACTTTGCTTTTTCTGAAAAATACGCCCCTTTGCCCGCTAAGATCTGCACTTTCTGGTCTGAGAGTCACTCATCCTCATCGGTGCTTTTTCGATCCCTCTGGTGACATCCCTCATGTCCGTAAGAATCATGACGTGTGTGACCTCGCGTCGATCGCCACCTCTCTGGCCCTCAGGGTCCTTCCTTGAGCTAGGCTAGTGGTTTCTAACCTCCAGCCAGGCTCACGAATCCCACTTACGCATAGCAGGATTGCCATCTTGACCTTTACTCTGCTCCAGCAGATTCTGTGATGTGAATAATGGGGCCTACACCTCCATGATTTCTATTATGAAGCTACTGTATATTACCAGAAGGCTGAAACCTTCATCACTTCACATGTATTTCCAGACTGAAATTTGCAGCCCTAGCCATCTCATTAAGTGACTCGGTATCATAAGTAAGCACACGTTGTGTCTGCATAAACAGTGCCTTGTGAGTACGTGCATTTGGATTTTTCGAGGGTACCTAGATGCTCTTGTGATCAGAGAGACAGTTTGGCGTGGTGTACAGTGCTGGACCGAGAGGCAGAAGACCAGGCTTGGAGTCCTGTCTTTTACGTATTGGCTAGGCCACCTCTCAGGCCTTAGTTTCCTCATATGTAAGATGGAAGTCATAATAGCCTGTGCCCTGCAGGGTTGTTGTGAAGAGCGAGAGGCCATGTGAAAGTGGACTGTTGTTGACAAATTCACCTAAACACTTTACTGAATTCATTATGGCTTTTGTGCAGATAGATTTCCTAAGTCAGCAAAGGCCAAGGGTACGACTGATACCATGTAGAAGGCTGAGGGATTGCTTGACCTTAACAAGGGATCTTCATACTTGAAGATGTTGGAGCCTCTGAACTGGACACTTTGTAAAGCAGCTTCTAGCTCTAGTGTTCTGAGATTTAAAGAAGCTTGATTTCACCTCTCAAAGCTTCAGGTTCTTCATCTCCAAACTAGGGCTAATGAAAATACCTCCTGCCCAGGGTTGTTGGGATGGAACCAGTGAGCTGGCAAATAGGAAAGTATTGAAAAAACACCGAGTGCTATGGGAATGTGTCTTAAGTGCTTCTCTGGCTAAAGTCCTTGACGTGGTGCCAGCCAGAGCTGGCTGCGGCTCTGCCCTCAGACGCTTACTTAGCATCTGTAAAATGGGGATGATAACAGGCCCTCTGGCCTAGGATCATTGTGAGATTTAAATGAGATCATGCATAGAGAGTGTTCTGCAAACTGGAATGCTGATGGTCTTCACTTTGGGATGGGGAGTTGTAGGGGAGGCGCCAGACCGAGGAAGGTGATGGGCTCCTCTCAGAATCATATTTGTACATGCACACAGTAAAACATATCAGATTAAAAAGGAAACCGCTTATACTGGAATTAAGTGACCACATATGTATGTGTGTCTATCTCTGTACACACACATGTAGAGAGAGAGATACACATGTATATGTGTATATGTATGTATGTTTTAGTTTTTGGTTCATGGCCCCAGGTTAAGAACCTAAAGGGATGGGGTGTGTGTGTGTGAGAGTGAATGTCAGCTACTATCATGATCAAGGTGTTGTCCGTCTACCGTTGTCAGCTGCTGTTTACTCAGGACCTACTATGTGCCAGGCACGAGGTGAAGCCCTGAGGATACAAAGAAACGCAGAAGACAAGCCCTGCTAATACAACATTCAAACCACTAGGTATAAAGAAACTCTAGATGGGCTGAAATGAGAGCATTGTCAGAGAGAAGGCACCAAGATAGAGGAGGCCTGGGAAAGGCTGGCAGGTGCTCTCACTGTGCTGTGTTCAGGATGTCCATGGGGTTTAAATCATGACAGTCTCTGCCCACCAGTTCACATCTTAAGTGACCAAGAGAGCCAGAAACATAACCAAAAGATGCTCTGGGCCCCCCATATGGACTCAATTTCTGCTGGAATAATGGGCACTTTAGGACGGCTACACTGTGTGGTGGGTCTGCTGGAAGGGACCTCTGGGAGGGGGCTGGGGACCCAGCTTGTCTGGCCAGGTCATGAGAAGAGCCCCCAGAGGGAGCAGTAAGAAAATCCCACCCTCCGGACTCTTCTACTTAATTCAGGCTTGTCAGGGCATTGAGTTCAAGATGGAAGGAACCTCAGAGCTTATCTGGTCCAATCAGTGGCCTCATATTAGAGTCCCTGGATGCCTGGTCTGGGCTTCTGGGACATGTGGAAAATTTGGTTTTTGGCTAGACCTGGAGTCACTCACTGGCCCTGTCAGCTTTGTTGGGTCTCAGTTTCCTGATCTGTCAGTAAGGGGTGATAATAGTGCCTACTTCTAGGGTTGTCAGGATCAAATGAGGTGACTTTTGGAGAGTGCTTTGCAAACTCAGAGCCTGAGGTCACTGTGAGCTGTTAGCCTTAGGGCTCCCCTTACAGGTCAAACCACCACATGGTCTTAGACTTTTTACTCCCTCTCATCTCTCCCTCGGGTGCCCAGGGAGGAGTCTATACTGTGTAATCCGTCTGGTTTCATTTTGGTGGAGAAAGAAGAGAGAACCCAGAAACTGCCCAGCCTGCAGTGACGAGAGGGGAGGCCAGGGAAAGCTCGAGCCTTGTGTGTGTTGGGGAAAGTGGTGAGCCTGGCCCTGGGTCAGGCCTCCCGTGGCCACGTTCCCAGGGCGTTGGCTAGGAGTGTTCTTGCTTTCTCATCAGCTTTCCTCCCAGGCCCATGGCAGCCATCTCTGTGATATTGAAGGTGGCCCAGATCACTGAGGAGGAAGGGAGGGGGGCTGGATGCCTATAGAGCACCCACTGTGTGCCATACACTGTGCCAAGGGCTCTTCAAATAGCATCTCATTCGAGGCTCACACCCACCAGGGGTGATCCGACTCTCCCATATCCTCCCCATTTTACAGTTGAGAAGACTGAGGCAGACAGTGATTAAGTGACTTGACCAGGGTCACACAGCTAAGTAAGTGCCTGAGGCTGAATTTGAAGGTAGGTGTTTTCCGACTCCAGGCCTAGTGCTCTATCCCCTGAGCCCCCAACCGTCTTTGGCAGAGGCCTCTGGATTAGAAGAGGATCCAGGACTCCCTGGGCTACCCCTGGGTCAGCATCCTGGGGTCTGCCCGCCCCCAGCCTCCCAGTCTGCAAGTTTCCCCCTGGGCTAGACCGCCCATTGGGTGACTTGTCATTCCACTTCCCCTTAGCCTCCAGCTGGGATGACATCAGTCTTCTTTGGTCCGCACAGCTCCCGTGTCATCCAGGCTCTAGTCAGCTAGGCCTGGGACAGACAGCAACCACAGCTGCAGTTTCTGGGGCAGGCCAAGGTGCCCTCCTGCCTCAGCACTCCACTTGGACTGGTGCTGTGAGGGCCAATCAGCTGCTTTTCCTGATCAATCATCGGGTCCCCGTGTTCCCCTTTGCGCTGCTGTTTCTGCCTGCAATGCCACAAACATTCCTCAGTGCCACAGCCCCCTTGGCACTGTGGCCTTCTCTCCCTCCCCTTTTGACTTCATCCCCTTGAATGTGCTGATCTGACACTCCCAGAGCCTCCTGATACAAGCCTGGCCCTTGTTCCGGCTTGGGCTCCCCTTGGGCATGCTGGAGCCAGGGGGGCGGGAGGGCTGACCTTTCTTCAGTCTGTCTCTAAAACCAGTCACTTCCCCACTGGCTCCCAGCTCACATCCTGTCTTTACTCCACCCCCACTGCCATCCCCTGGCTCATTTCCCCCTGCCCTCCATTCCCCCTTTATTCCCCTCCCTCCAGGGCCTCTCCCAGCCTTCTGCCTTCTCTTTGTCCACTGTGGGACCAGCTTTCTCCTCTTTCCAAGCCCTTGGGGTATCGAGGTTTCCTCACATCCTCTCTCTCTGACCAGTTCCTCCGGAAAGCCTCAAGGACCCTTTGATGTCTTCACTCTGTTGCTCCCATAACTCAGATTGGGAGCTCTAAGATTAGGGATTATGACTTGGCTTGAGAGCCAAACCCGCTGTCACCCCTCTACCAACACAATCATTAGCACTGGAGGCCTGTCGAGGTCTCAGTGGCACACCCCAGCAACTGGCTTATTGGATGGAGGGGTGGGTGGGTATGGGGTGGGGCCCAGGAAGGAACAGCTGCCCCTCCCAGCCTTGAATGGAGATGTCCCAGGCCAGAGGCTCCAACCATAGATAATCCATTTCAGCCACAATGGAAGAAACCAGTGGAAGCTTCCTGTGCCCACACCAACCCTGTCTTCCTTCAAGCCAGCATCCATGCAGCCTTTTGTCCAAGACATTTGTTTGCTAAAGGCTGCTTTGGTTTTTAAGGGGAGAGGGGGAGTGGGGCTGTTATATTTTTTGCTCACCCTTCCTTAAACAGATGCTTTGGGGCAGACCTGCAAAAACGGGTCCCTTCTAAGTCTTCCCTTCTGCTTTCCAGTTTTTAAGAGTTCTTTGCTGCATCTCCCTCCCTCTGGAGAGTCATTGAGCATCAGAAGCTCAGGAGGCTCCAAAAGTCCCCCAGACCAGAGGCCCTTCCCCAGTGTCTCAGAGAGGTGGCCACATCTAGCCTCCCTCTCTCTCCCTCCTTCCTGTGGCAAGCCTTCCGTTGCTGCAGCTCGAATTCTTGGTTAGTCCCTGTTTCTAGCTCCAAGCATGTTTCTCCATGATTTCTGTTTCTGGGGCCAGGCAGCCCTACCCCTGCTCCCTCCCTATTTTCTGTCTTTCCTAACTTTTATGCCTTTTCTCCTGAACAATGAGGGGGCCCGTGGGTGGCCTCCTGACAGCAGGTATTTGTTCCTAGCCCCCTGGGATGGGGCTCTGTCATCTATGGGGGTTCGTCATACTGATCTTCCAGGGCCTGGAAGTGCTGCGGAGCTGCACAGTGGGACCCCAGCCCCACTCCCTGATAGAGCTTTGACCCTTACTCTGGGCAGACCCCATGCAGCTGCCTGCCGGGCCAGTCGAGGCACTGAGCCGCCCACCTCCACTTCTTGCATGACCCTTTATACTACTTTCACATCAGGGCTGTAATGAAGCCCTGTCATAAAGCAGCTGGAGAAATGTGTCCTGGGATGTAGAAATTACCTTGGCTGTTCAGCAGCAGTAACTGGGAGCAGCAGCAGCTCCAGCCCTGAGTCAGGCCCAGCCAGGGCTGAGCAAGACCTGTTCTCAGGCCAGATTAGAAAGCCACCAAGGGCTTGAGTTTGGGCAGAGCTGGCCCAAGGGGACGTCCTTGAAGCTCAGGGAGTCTGCTTGCCCTCCCTCTACCCTCCCGTCCCCCTTTATAGAGCTAGAAGAGAAATGTGAGTTCCCCGCCCCCAGGGCCTGAGGATCATGGCGGTGGAAGCTAGCCGTCATCTAGCCCAGACTCTCATCTTCCGGGGGAGGCAGATAAGATCTGGAGAGCTCAGGACCACTCAGTAAATGACAGAGCTAGGATTCGAACCCATGCCTTCGTCCTCCAAATCCATTTCCTTTCCCACTGACCTGACTTTCTGTAGCTGCAGCCCCTCTGTTCAGCTGTCTTCCATTCCCTGTGACCAGGGGGAGCTTATTAGCCCTGGACGCAGGCAGGCATCTGCAAGCCCAGAGCCCTCCCTATTCAGCCTCCTCCAGGCCAGCTCCTATTCTAGGCTCAAGGCATGAAGAAAGTCCAGGCATCTTTGGACCCAAGAGGTTTCTCTTTGGATCTGGAGGTGGTGGTGTGGGGCCCTGGGCACCATGATTAGAGGTGCTTTCTGGCAAGTCAGAAAGACCCTCCGCTTATAGCTCCTTTGTGCCCCTGGGGGCAGGGGGAGTCATGACTTTCTGAAGGTGCCAGGGTCTGGCCCCACTGCCACTGGGGCACCTCCAGTGTCCCCTCCAGCAGCTCCTGACAGCAGCACATCTCAGCCTTCCACAGCTGCTCAGTTCTCTGAGGTCAGTGCCTCGGTGGGCAGGTTGGAGGCACATCCATTCAAGCCATTTGTTTTTAAAGACCTCTAAGTAAACCCATGGGATTCTGCCCAGTTGTTTATAGATTGCATCCTCTTTCAGTGTAATTGGTTGGGCTCCAGGTCCCTCCAGCCTCCAAATTTCCAGTATGGGAAAATGCAAGAGACCAAATGCTACCGTAAAAACCATAGCAGGGAAGAGCTCGCTTAGATCAGGCAGCTCAGAGTCGAGGAGCCTCTAGCTCCAGCCCTCCCCCCAGGGGGTCTGAGGGGCCACCTCCTAAGCAGGCTCATCGGCAGCCTTGCTGGGTCTCCCTGGGATGCCAGGACCAGCCCTCTCTGGCCCCTGTGTCCCAATGGTCCTGGCCCAGAATGCTGCAGTGAAATTGCCCCTTCTCTAGTAACCCTGGGGCAGGATCTGGGCACGAATCTTAGAGTTATGAAGCAGATCCACAGAAAGCTGAGGGTTGAACGTTTAACTTTAGACTTTCTAGGCATCTGGATGGTTTTAGACGTCCCATTCCCCTTGTCACCTCGACAGAGCTTGTGGCTGGTTTGTGAATGCCACAGGTGGTGTGTCTCCACCTATGCAAGAATTGGGTTCAAACCTTGATGAGGAAGGCAGTGTGGACACTGTGTCTCACTACCAGGGGCTTGTGTTCTCCCATGCTAAGATGTATTAATAGAAAGTGTAGACCAAGTAACTTTGGGGCATGAAGGAGAGAGAGCACTGTTACCTGGGGAGGTGAGGACAGGAATCTGGGAGGAGCTAGGGAGGTAAGGATTCCAAGAGGCAGAAGTGGAGAGGGACAGCTTAGACAAAGGCCTGAAGGTGGGAGATGGGTCATGGTGACCAGAGAACAGCCAGTGGTCCAGTTTGAGATCCTAGAAGACAGCACTGTGGCATCAGCCTGGAAAGAGAAGCAGGAACCATGTTCTGAAAGGCCTTCAGTACCAAACCAAGCATGCCAGAGTTGGTCCTATAGGTGATGGGAGCCCCTGAAGCTTCATGAGCTAGGGAATGCCATCCTCAGGCCTGTGCCGGAGGGCCCTCTGACCCCCTTAGCTTCCTCCGAAGCAGCGCCAGCGGCCCTCTCCCTTCCCACCTGCTCCACAGGGCCTGGGATTGGGCTGCTTGGGGGGAGTCATGGTCATGCCCTGGGAGATGCAGACAGCATGGGGAGGCTGCCCAGCCTTGGTAAACAGCATGCCCATCTTAGAGCCAGGGGAGGACGAGGTGGCTGCTAACCGGTCCTGCTGGTTTCAGGGAATCTGGCTGAACTAGGGGGGGTTGGTGTCAATGAGGTTCCTGTAAAGGAGCCAGTATATTCACTTCCCTGTCCTCCGTCCCTGCTAAGGCAAGGCTGTTTATCTCCTTTGGGGCCCCTCGGTCTCCCAGGGTTTCTCAGCCCTTCCTTCCATGTTCTCTCCCTGTCTCAGCCCTTGTAGTTAGCAGCTGATTGTTGGGCAGGGCTGAGCTGTCTCAGGTTCCGATTCTGGGCAGGCCTTTCCTGAAGGCTGGGGGCAGTGCCCAAGAGGGGCAGGGGCCTGGGAGGAGCCAGGGGCTAGAGACAGAGAGTGAGAGCATGCAGGGGTGAGCACAGAGCCAGGGCTCTCAGTGTGGGTCAGGAGGAAGTCGAGATTGAGGCCAGGCAGGCCCCTCAGAGGTCTAAGCTTTGTTTTCCAGAGAGGACAGTTGATGCCCTGCATGGAGATCACCCCAGACATCAGCAGGGAAGTCAAAGCCCAGCCATGGGGGCTCTGGGGCCCTGAATTGGTGGTGTGGGCAGGGTCCCTGCACCAGTTCCTCTCTGCCAGGAGGGGGTTGGGCCGCCCTGCACCGGAGGTGTTGGGAGGCACAGTCGCCTCGAGCCTGGTGCCGGGATTTCCCTGGCTGACTCAGCCTCAGCTCAGCAGAGGTTGTTGGGGGGGGGGGGGGGTGTGGTGTCTGGGTGATGATAGTGACTTGCACATCTGCTGATTAGAAGGAGTCCCCAGGAACCCCCACAGTGCCGAGGACAGATCCTCCCCCAGAGGGGCTCCTGGGGCCCCCTGGCCAGGGACAGGCCTTTGAGGAAGGAAGCTGCCCAGATGACTTGTACAGCTGAGAGCCTCCCACTGACCAGCTAGACATGCCGGTTGTGTGTCCTGGCTTCCTGGGAAGCCTTGGTGAAGATGCCAGGGCTCTGGGCCTTGGTCATCCGGGTTGGCCCCCTTTTCTCAACAACGAGCAGGACACCTTCCTGGCTGCTGCTGCCAAGTGGCTGCAGGGAGCCCGGGTGCTCCGGCCTTGGGGAAAGCCAGCTCAAAGCGCCCCTCTTGAGGTACTCCTTCCACTCCCCCACTCCCCACCCCTCCCCCAGAGGAGAGGGAAGAAAAGAGAGAATTAATGGATTGTTCCCTCTGAAGATCCGCCTCTCCCTCCTTCCCCAGGGAAGGCTGGCTTACACCAGCCCTGGTGGGGTGAACATGGAGGAGGAGGGGGGAGGGCTGCAGGGTAGCTGGCCCCAGGGGCTGGTTTCTGGCCATCCCTGGCACCTGTCCCTCTCCCATGCAGTGGGCTCATGGGTGGCCTTGTGGCAGAGCTGTTCTTGGTTGGCTTGTGTAGGCAGACATGGCTGCCATGTCAGTGGGGGTAGCTGTGCTGTGGCTCCCACATGGAGGGGGTGCGGAGAGAAGGAGCAGACACACATGGGGAAGGCTCGGGAGCAGCCCTGTGGGGGCGTTGGCAGATGAGCAGCAGCTCTCCTGTGGGCCGGGCTGGGCTGGCACTAGGTGTGTGTGCCAGTCTGATTGGCCTCCGCTTTGTCACTGCCTGTGGGCACACGGGGAAGGGGGGAGGGGGCGCTCCAGGAGGCCAGAGAACCTCAGCTCTGTAGTCGCTTCTGTGGATCTGCCCGCTTGCTCATAGGGGCCCATCTTCACGCCCATATCTGCTTCCTCACTTGAGATTCTTCAGCAGTTTCTGTTGGCTCCGTGTCCCTGGGCAGCTGTTGCCTCTCAGATCTTCACTCACCTCTCCAGGCACAAACATGCCCACCCTGGGTGGAGGTGCCCTCTTCCTCTTTTGGACCTTCCTGGAATGTTTGCTGCAGGTGCCCCATCCTGGCACCGCTCAAGGCTCCAGCTTGGCCCACTGCTGGGACCCTGATGCCAAGGGACAGGTTGACTGTCTTACCCTCGCCTGTCGAGGCTGGTGCCCGCCTTGGTCTATGAGATGATACATTGTTTTCTTTCCAGGCTACGTTTGTGGTCTTCATAGGTAACCTTTAAAAGAAAGGTCCCTGGTTTAGCCTTTACCCAGATTGGGAGTTGAGGGCATGTTAGGAAGGCACGTGTTAAGCTTCTTAGATTAGACAGGTGGCCCCCTCTTTGGGTGGGTAAACGGGCAGCATAAAGGTGGATGATACATGGCACCCAGGGTTCTACCCAAAGGATTCTCAAGCCTGCTCTTGTCCTGAATGTGAGCCTGAGTTCTCAAAGGATGGGCCAGATGAGCCCTGGTAGCTCTTGCCCCTAGGGCCACCACCCTCATTAAGACCTGGCACCTCCCAGCGAGGCTGGTGCTCCTGTCCCTTCCTCAGGCCCAGCCACTCCAGTGACTCTCTGCCACCTGGGAGATCCCACTCGTTCACTCCCAGTTCCCTTTGTGAACTCTATTCCAGCCAGCCTGTGACTTGTTCCTTGTAAATGATTCAATTTCCCACCTCCCAGCCTTTGCACACGTGGTTCCCATGCCTGGAATGCTTTCCCTCCTCACCTCAGCTCCTGCCAAGCCCTGGTTCCTCTCAAGGCTCAGTTCCAGGCCACCCTCCCTCCTGTTTATTTTGTACACACTTTCTGTTTCCCAGTTGAACGTGTGCTGCTTAAGGGCAGAGACAGTTTGAGCTTTGTTTTGTCTTTGCCTGGCACACTTGGAGTTGGGGCAGAGTAAATGCTTATTGGACTGTACCAAGCTGGAAAGAAAAACTTTGAATAAAGGGCTGGGGCAGCCTCTTCCAAAGGCCGCCTCTGGGCTGAGCTCTCTGTCACTAGAGCCGGCACCCACATGGGTGAGATGATGCATCGTAGGGGCTTGTGGAGTGAGCGGCGGGGCCTTGGTCTCCCAACCTGTTCTTCCCCCATGGGATGCAGAAAAAGGCAGAGCCAACTGGGAAGCCTGGCAGGAAGACCCAGGATGTTTGGGGCGTGTTTGGGAGGATTAGGGGGAACAGCTGTGGACAGCAGAGGCGTGCCTCGCGCTGGGGGCCAGCTCCCACCTGTGGTTGGGAGAGATCAAGGAAGGAGCAGGGCCAGGGTGCCAAGGAGCGCACCTGTCGTTCAGGTGTGGGGGGCTCTCCGGGGGCCTGCTCGGGATGCTCCTCTGGGGCCAGGCTGGACAAGGGCAGGAGGATCCCGCTGCTCCTTGTTTGGAAGGGGAGGGGGAGAGTTCCTGGCCTAACTGTTCCTCCCCCATTTCCTCTTAGGCTTTCTCCTTCACACCCTGCAGCAGCACAGGAAGGAGCACTGGCTGCCCTACATCCTGGGACCTGGGTTCAAGGTCCAGCCCAATGAGGCCAGCAGTTCAGGCAGTTACTTTTGGGTCTCTCGTGGGCCAAGCTCTGGAGGTACAGAGGTGAAAATGAGATCATCTTTGCCCTCAGAGAGCTTACAGTCTCTCGAGAAACCCCATTACACACAGTGAATCTGGAAAGCGTTCACCGGGAGCTGGAGGTATCAGGAAAGAGGTGGTGGCTGAGCTGTACTAACAAGAGCTAGGCCTTATGAGAGGAGGAGATGAGGAGGGAGGGCACTCTAGGCATGGGGGACAGGTTGGGCAAAGGCCTGGAGGTGGAGAGTAGCAAATAAGCCAGTTTGGTGGGACCAGAGAGTGTGCAGAGGGCAGTGACATTGATGAGCCTGGAAAAGCAGCCTGGAGTCCAGCTGTGGAGGGCCTGCCAAGAGCTGGGCACCCTGGGCAACTGGCAGAGAGGAAGTGGGCTGGAAGCATGACTGTCCTTCCAAATGGTACAGGCCCTGGTCAAAGGAAGGTGGGAAAACTATCAGTGCCTCCCCATTTTGTGCTCTCGCCCCTCTCCAGCAAAGCACCTCACAAACAGTTCTGACCTAAGCTGCTGTTTCAGCCCAGATTCCTGGCCAGCCTCCCAGTCACTTACCTGGTGCAGGGTCCAAATTGGGCTCCACCCACAAGATGGAGAAACCACAGCTTTTGGTGTTGAACCAGAAAATTGTTTCCCTGCCTGTTGGCCTGGCAGGCTTATAAGTCATGCGTCTGGAATCCAGGCTCTTCTCTTGGCAGAAATCTGCTTGGTAGAGGTCTGGCCTCGTCAGCCAGCCACGCCTGGGAGCAGCAAGTCTGCAACACCTGCAGCCCTTCACTGACCCCTGGCCTTCCTGTGCCGCCACGCCTTCCCCCAGAGGGGCCTCCTGTGGGAATAGGTTGTAGTGAAGGGCAGTTATTGCCCTGTTTGCTTTTCCCAGCCGTGGAGGCTGCCTCCATCATCTCACACCTGCTGGCAGGTGTTTGCTGAAGGACCTACCCGGCCCAGGTGATGCAGGTGGTGTGTGAGGGGAGGAGAGGAAGTTCTAGAAAGCTGGGCCATCTAGACCCTCTCCTCCTGGGAGGCCACCACTTTGGTTCTCTTCAGGTAAGAAAAGGAGAGCAGATTTCCCTTCTGGTGCGTCATCTCCTCGGAGTTCATTGTCACCATCTGGCCTGTGACTTGGGATGGCTAACCAAACTTCCTTAGGCCCTAGCTCTGAGAGGGGCTCAGAAGGAGGGGGTCAGGGCTGGGATGAGGGGGCAGGGTCAGTGACACCTGGACTGCTGATGAGCGAACTGGAAAGCCTTGAGCTTGGTCTGTTGGGCATCTAGGAAGGTGCCGAGGAGGCTGGTGGCCTGTGCTGGGAAGCAGGAATGAGCTGGAAAGCAAAGAGCTCCAGGAGACTGCTCTAGGCCAAGGGACCCCTTCAGGGGACAGCTTACAAACCTAGCACCAAGGCCCCTATACAGTAATGAAAGGACATTTCAGTTATCCAGACATCTGCCAAAGACACAACTGCTAACAACTTCCTGACTTGCCATAATGATATTTTCATCTGTCCACAAGGATAAATTCTTTATTGAATCTAATTCTCACTAATAGGGAGGAAGTGGTTGCTGGTGTGAAATGATGGGGACTTTGGGGAAGGGGGAAGTGAGCACGCCCTCCTCGAGTTTGTAATGGGGAAGACGAATCTGGTACGTCCTGATCTTGGGAAAAGAGATTTCAAGAGTTCAAAGGAGGGCTAGGCAGCATCCCAGAGACTAAAATTCCCCAAGGAAAACTCGTGCCCAGGAGGGATGAGAAACTCATGAATGAAATTCTGAAGAGCCAAAGGAACATAATTCAAGTGAGGCAGAAAAATGGGAGTTTTCTGAAGAGGCCAGTTTGATGAACAGGAAACTGACCAACCAACGTAGATTTTACAAATGGACTAACTGTACAGAAGAGGGAAGCAGGGGTTGTGATAGAGGGCAGCTAGGGGAGCGTGGCCCAATCCTGAAAATGTGGCTTCAAGAGAGTTCTGAAGAAAAACAAAGGAGGTTTTCCTGGGAGGGGGTGTGGTTAGTCTGTTTTTCTAAGCTGTGTTGGGTGACAGCAGAGCCTCAGGAAGGGCCACGTTCTGTGCTTGGGGCAGACCGGATGATGATCCCTGTCAACGGAGAGAAGACAGACCTGCTCCGTTCCTTCTCTGTTCCATTTTCTTGCCAAGGAGAATGACCTTTGCATCGAAAATGACAGAACAAAAAGAGTAAAGAGGGAGCTGGTGCTCAAGATCCAAGGAAGCAGAAGGAACATCTGTGGGTGGCTAGGTGGTGCAGCAGATAGGGCTCTGACTCTGGAGTCAGGAAGACCTGAGTTCAAATCCAGCTTCAGACACTTAACTAGCCATGTGACCCTGGGCAAGTCACTTAACTTCTCTCTGCCTCAATTTCCTCATCTGTAAAATGAGCTGGAGAAGAAAATAGCAAACCACCCCAGTATCTGCCAAGAAAACCCTAAATGGGGTCACGGAGCTGGAATACGTAGGCACCGAGGAGGAGCGCGCCGTCGCCTCTAATGAACTGAAGCCTCCTGATCCCGTCGGGCTGTAAAGAAACTGCTCATAAATGGAGGAGCGAATCATAAGATGTAAAGCCAAAAGAGAACTTGGAGGCATTAGTTCAACCCCCTCATTTTTTTCCACTGTTCACAGTCACTTTAATTTTTTAAATTTTTTAATATAATTAATTTATAGTTTTCAACATTCACTTCCATAAGATTTTGAGCTTTAAATTTTCTTCCTCCCTCCTCCCCACAACGGTATGCAATCTGATACAGGCTGTACATATGCATTCATATTAAACATGTTCGCACGTTAGTCGTGATGTAAAGAATTAGAATGATGGGAGGAACCACAAGAAAAAAAGAAACAAAACCACAAAAGAAAAGGAGAGCAAACAGTCTGCTTCCATCCGCATTCAGACTCCAGAGCTCTTCCTCCGGATGTGGATGGCATTTTCCGTCACAAGTCTTTTGGAGTTGTCTTGGGTCATTGCATTGCAGAGAAGAGCCGAGTCTCTCAGAGTCAGTCCTCATGCACTGTGGCTGTTACTGTGTACAGTGTTTTCTTGGTTCTGCTCGCTTCACTCAGCATCAGTCCATGTCAATCTTCCCACGTTTTTCTGCAATCCGCCTGCTCATCGTTTCTCATAGAACAGTAGGATTCCATTGCATCCATATACCACAGCTTGCTCGGCCGTTCTCCAGTTGATGGGCCTCCCCTCGATTTCTGATTCTCAGCCACCACAAAAAGAGCTGCTATAAATATCTTTGTGCATGCAGGTCCTCCTCCCATTTTTATGATCTAGAAGTGGTATTGCTGGGTCAAAGGGTATGCGCGGTTTTATAGCCCTTTAGGTATAGTTCCAAAGTGCTCTCCAGAATGGTTGGATCAGTTCACAACTCTACCAACATGTGTTAATGTTCCAATTTTCCCACATCTTCTCCAACATTATCATTTTCCTGTGTTGTCGTGTTAGCCAGTCTGGTAGGGGGGATGTGGTTGAGGTGGTGCCTCAGAGTTGCTTTGATTCGCGTTTCTCTAATCAAGAGTGATTTAGAGCGTTTTTTTCACATGACTGTAGATAGCTTTGATGTCTTCATCTGAAAACAGCTGTTCATATCCTTTGACCATTGATCAGTTGAAGAATGTATTCTTATAAGTTTGACTCAGTTATCTCTGTATTTTAGAAATGAGGCCTTTATCAGGGACACTGGCTGTAAAAATTGTTTCCCAGCTTTCTGCTTCCCTTCTAATCTTGGCCTCATTGGCTTTGCGATGCAAAAGTTGCAAAACTTTTCAATTTAATGAAATCAAAATCATCCATCTTGCATTTCATAATGTTGTCTTGTTTGGTCATCAATTCTTCCCTTCTGCATAGATTTGTCAGGTAAATTGTTCCTCGCTCTCCTAGTTTGCTTACATTATCAGCCTTTATATCCAAGTGATGTACCCATTTTTACTTTATCTTGGTATAGGATGTAAGATGTTGGCCTATGCCTAGTTTCTGTCATGCTATTTTCCAGTTTTCCCAACAGTTTTTGTTAAATAATGAGTTCTGATCCCAGAAGCTGGAGTCTTTGGATTTATCAGAGTAGGTTACTGTGGTCATTGACTACTGTGTCTTGTGTACCTAACCT
Source organism: Trichosurus vulpecula (assembly GCF_011100635.1). Taxonomy (NCBI): domain Eukaryota; kingdom Metazoa; phylum Chordata; class Mammalia; order Diprotodontia; family Phalangeridae; genus Trichosurus; species Trichosurus vulpecula. The sequence goes on from NC_050578.1 coordinate 271,599,504, forward strand.
ACTCCACTGATCCACCCCTCTATTTCTTAGCCAGTGCCAAGCAGTTTTGATGATCGCTGCTTTATAATACAAGTTAAGGACTGGTATAGCCGGGCCGCCTTCCTTTGCATTGTTTTCATTAATTCTCTTGACATCCTGGACCTTTTGTTCTTTCAGATGAATTTGCTTATTGTTTTTTCTACCTCTATAAAATAATTTTTTATCGTGCTGATTGGTACGGCACTGAATAAGTAAATTAATTTGGGTAAAATTGTCATTTTTATTATATTTGCTTGGCCTACCCATGAGCAACTGATAGTTTTCCATTTATTTAGATCTGACTTTATTTGTGTGAAAAATGGTTTGTAATTGTGTTCATATAGGTCCTGGGTTTGTCTTGGCGGTAGACTCCCAACTATTCTATACTGTCAATGGTAATTTTAAAAGGAATTTCTCTTTCTATCTCTCGCTGTTTGGCTTTGTCAGTGATGTATAGGAATGCTGAGGATTTATGTGGGTTTGTTTTATATCCTCCAACTTTGCTAATTGTTTATCATTCCAAGTAGTTTTTTACTTGATTCTCTACATCTCTACATCTCTACATCTACAAAGAGTGATAACTTAGTTTCTTCTTTCCCTGTTCTAATTCCTTTGATTTCTTTTTCTCTTATTGCCGAAGCTGACGTTTCTAGTGCCGTATTGAATAACAGTGTGATAATGGACATCCTTGTTTCACCCCCAATTTTATTGGGAGTGTTTCTAGCTTTCCCCCATCACATATAATGCTTGCTGATGGTTTTATGTAGATGCCACTTACCATTTTAAGGAAAACTCCATATTCCTGTGCCCTCTAGTTCACCCCCCTCCTCTTGCAAGTGAGAAAACGGAGGCTTCCCCAAACCTGCCGATATAGCAAGTAGAAAGGCTGGGATTTGACTCCAGATCTGTTGGTCTTTCCACCAGCCTGTGCTGAGCACTGTGCAAAATCCTGGAACTCTCTGAAGGAGTTGTTGGATGTGATTTCTGTCCATCAAAGGATCTTGGAGAACAGGAGAGACGCAGAAGGGCCAGGGAGGGACAACGGGAAAAGAACAGGGTCTACGTACTATGGGCTGGTGAATTAGATTTCCATGCCAGGGAAATTCCAGAACAGATCATTAAAGAAATGGTTAATGGGCATCTGGGCGGGGAAAGGAAGCAGAGACTACAAAGAACCAGCATGATGTCCAAGAAGGGGCCACACCAGCCTAAGTCAGTTCTTAGTTGTCGACTCCGTTGTTTTCCTGGGTCTGCTCGGTTCACTTTGCACGGGTTCATGGCAGTCTTCCCGTCCTTCTTTGTGTCCGTCGTAGTCATCATTTCTTGACAGCAGAGCCGTATTTCTTTATTTCATGTAATGAACAACATGTTTGTCAATCCCCAATTGATGGGTGGTTTTTTGTTCCCGGTTCTTTGCTGTCATGAAAAGTGCGGCTGTAAAGATTTTGGTGTTTACAGATCTCCCCTTGGGGCACTTGCTCAACAGTGGAATCTCAGGGTCAAAGAGGATGGACACCTTAGGCCCTTTATTTGCATAATTCCCAGGTGCTTTCCGGAAGAGCAGTACTGATTCACAGCTCCGTTAACACTGACTTTGCCCATTTTTTGTCATCTTTGTTAATTTACTATGAGTGAGGTACATCCCGCTTGTACTGGTCTGCATTTCTCCTGTTAGGGATTTTGATCAGTCAAGCCTGTGGTCATTAATCATCTGCGATTCTTCATTCTTGTTTGTCCATATCTTTTGGCCACTTCTCTAGAGGAATGGCTCTTGGTCTTATCTATATCTGCTAGTTATGTAAATAGCTCAGATAAAAACCCTTATCAGGAAGTTTCTGTACAAATATTTTCCCAAGTCAATTGTTTTCTTTCTCATTCTTTAATGTATTAATTTTGTTTACGTAGAAGCTTTTAAATCGCATGTAATTAAAATCATCTGTTTCATCTTTTGTAATTGTCTCTTTCTGTTGGGCCAAATCTAGTAAAGGGAAACTCTGCAGAGATCAGTGAGAGGGCTTAGACTTGGGTTAAAACATCCATTTTTACAAATACCAAATGGGAGGGACCTGGCTGGACCAATCTCCAGGTGAATGAGGGATTAGTGAACTGCAGAGTCAGCAAGGAGACCCAGCAATGGTCTTGGGCTGCCTGGAGAGAGGCCCAGCCTCTAGCCGAGGGAGGCCAGAGACCATCTCTTTTGGCTCCTCCTCTCTTCTCAGACTGCCTCTGAAGTGCTGGGGGCACATCAGTTCTGGGGGCCGCCGTTTCACAAGGACATGGATAGGGGCTGGAGGAGGGCCACCAGAATGGAGGGCTTTGTGTCCCACAAGCAGAGCAGTGGAAGGGACAGGGGATGTTTGGCCTGAAGATAGAGGAGCCTCAGGGGATGTGAGAGCTGTCTCTGAGGCTCTGAAGGGCTGTTACACTCAGGCCAACATGGGGAACAGCAGGGCTGGGGGCGCCTTTAGGCTGCATGTCAGGCCTGAACTTGCGAACAGTTGGGGCATGGGCTGGCACATAGGCTTCTAACATTGAAGCAGCTCCCAGACAGAGCTTCCTCTAGTGGCCTCCCCTTCAGCTCCTGGAGAGGAGATCAGCTGGAGGCTCTCGAATCAGTCTCTTCCCTTGTCCAGGGCCTTGGGTGTCCTGGCTGGCTGTGTGTGCTGCCAAGCTTGCTGACCACTCTCCCTTTGCCAGGATCAGGTAGCTGGCAGACAGAGAGGTCATGTGGCCATAGACATCTTCCTAGTCTGTTTGTCCATCAGTGGTGACTTCAGCAGGGTGGGCAGACACAAGTAGGTATGGTCCTACTGCAAGGCCGTTGGGTGCCATGAGCAGAGAGGTCATTGGCTCTTCCCTGGGGCCTAGGCACCTCCCTTTCTGTGGTCCTCCCTCTACAGGAGAGGTCCCCTCTTCCTTTCAGGGGGGATCATTGTGCAAGCTTCTGGCTCTTCCTAGGAGTGGGGGCATCACCCATAGCACTACCCAGCTGAATGGCCTCCGTGTGCCTGGCACCACTCAGACATGCTGGGAAGGTGAATGAGATGTCACCACAGAGCTCCCTAGCATTCCCCTCCTGCATGCTGTAAACAGGTGGGTGGGGGACCCTTTCCCCAGGTTGAGTTGAGATGTGAGCCCTTCCCTCCCTGGCTAGGGAGCTCCTCTCTCTAGCAAAGCAGAATGCAGTGTTCTGCTTGTGGATCTGCTGTCCCCTTGACCCCGGATCATTCCAAGGCTGGTGGGGGGAGGAGAGACCAGACCACCAAGTTCTGACAGGGCTCAGCTGCAAAGAAAGGACCACTGTCTCCTGCTCTTGAGAAACCCTGCTGTCTGGAGTCAGCAGACAGACCCTTCAAACAAGGCTCCCCAGGGCCTCTCAGCTGGAAACATTTGGCCCCAGGGCTCCATAACTCACTCACCAAGGCTGGGGAAGCAGCCTGGAGGACCAGGCCAGGCAGCTGTTCAGCAGAGTTGGGGAACTAGGGAGTCTCCAGCTTCCCCACCTCCAAGGCTTGCAAAAACTAGCTGGCCACCCCGTCCGGGCTGGGGATGACAGCCCTCTTCCCTACTGGGCAGCAGAAATGATCATACCACCTGAGGCGTCTTTGCCCTCTCCTCTCGAAGGAGTGCAGTGGGGAAGCCTGGGCACCCCAGATCCCAATGCCCTCACTTCCCAGATAGGCAGCAGGGGAGGGGGCAGCAAGGGGGAGTGCTTTGCCCAGGGTCCCAGAGAGGTAGCTGTGTCATCCACGTGACAGTGGCCAGGGCCCGAAGGCACAGACTGCAGTGGGTGGTAACTCTCAGGTTGCCAAAGTCCTGCCCTGGGCTTCGGCCTCTGCTGAGAGCTGCCCCCCCCACCCTGGGTCACATGCAGGCTTCTGGAGCCCCCCCCTCCCTGCCCTGCCCCCAGGCACTGGCACAGAATGGAGGGCGGTAATGAGATTATTGTGACTTTTATAGTGTCTTCCTTTCTTCTGAGAAGCCTGTGTTTCATCTTATTTGTTCTCATAATATCCCTGGGTGGTTGGCAGAGGGCAAATCTCGGTCACTCCAGGGAGGCAGTGTGATGTGGAAAGGGGCCGTCTGGAGCCCCACGTGGCGGCTGCACGACCTTAACTTCTCCGAGCCTCAGTTTCCCTAGAAAGGAAGTGCTGGGGAAGATTGCTTTTGACAGTGCTTATGTAACCCCCTCTAGACCGGAGCTTCCTCCTTGGGTACCTCGGCCCCAGGCTGAGGGTATTTGGGAAGGCTCCAGAGCAGGTCTATGCATGGCCTGAGAGGAGGAAGGTAAGCTCTAGGGCTAGCCTGTTGTGATCTTGGCTGGGTCATTTCCTTTGGCCTTCCGTTTCCTCCTCCATAAGACAAGAGTTTGGGGAAGGTGTCCCCTTAGGCCCCTTCTGGCAGTGACATTTGGTGCTTTGTGCGTCCCAGGGATAGTGTGTCTCACATGGTTATGATGAGGGCCAGAGATCAGAGATGGGGACAAGGAAGTCTGAGCATTGGTGTTCTTCTGGGAAGGTGATAGGAGATTCTGACTGGCACTTTAGCCAAGCTCGTGGGATAGGACTGCCCGGTGTTGGCAAAATAAAGCCGAGGTAGAAACTGGGGGTCACCCCTGCACCCCACAGCCATTATGGAGAGGAGAGCTGAGGCCTGTGGGAGGAACAGCTTGCCCACATTCACCTCGGTGCTACCAGAGGCAGAGCCAGGGCTGTGCCCACATCCTCTGGCTCCAAATGCAGAGTTCTTCCACTGTGCCAGGCTTTCTTCTTGCTGACAGCTCATCTGAGCTGAGTGAGCCAGGACAACTGTGCCTGTCCTACTCTAAGCCTGTATGACCTCGGCTGGCAAGCAGGTGCTGCAGGGCTGAAGTTTTACTGCGACACAGCCTGGTAGACCAGAGGTCTACCCTCCACCCCCTGGGATGCCCCTCCCTAGGCCAGGCAGCATTGCTCCGGCTCAAGGGGTAGCAGGGTAGGCCTGAGCCTTTATCTCTGGTCACATGCAGACTCACAGTCAGAAGGCCCCTCAGAGGTCCTCCCCTCCAAGCCACACCTGAACAGGAGTCCCTCCTACGGCATTCCTGCCAGTTGGCCTCTTCTTGAAGTCCTGCAGTGATGGGAACCCCCCAAGCAGTCCATTCTTCTTTGGGCAGTCAGGAAGCTCTTTGTTACCTGGGGCTGAAATTTGCCTCTTTTGTATCTTTGCCCCTTGTTCCCAGTTTTGTGCGGTGCTGACAGGGTGCTCCCAGGTTGGGGGATCAGGGGGAGGGGGCCTCCAGGAGGCCTCAGAGCCCACGATCCAGGTCACTTTCTGCAGCAATGAATTACTGAGAGCTATTTCTAGCATCCCTGCAGAAGTGAGCTAGGACGCCTTGTGACGCAGGCAGACCCCAGCCACAGTACCTACTTCTCACAACCTTGCTTTTATTTTCCAGTCCTTGTTCCTAAGTCTCCCGTGCAGGCTCAGACCCAGCTGGGGGGCTGGGTTGGGTTGGGGGGCTGTACCCAAGCATTGCCCCCTCCGAGTTCTGGGCCCCCCAGGCAGAGTAGCACATTAGCAATCATCAGGCTCAACCCTGGACTTCTCCCCACTCTCACAGTGTGTCCATTAAAAGGCTCATTGCCTGTGGTTTACCGGGAGCCCTCTGAGCTCTCTCCAGGCCTCTCAGCTGCCTTAAAAGGGACAGCTTTTCTTCATTGCCATTCTCGGTGGTTAATGGTGTGGAGAGTGCAAGCCTCAGGGAGGCTGGTGTGAGACCCTGCCACACTCCTGCAAAGCCCCAGGTAGTTTCTGTGCCCACTTTGGGCTGGAGGGGATGTCCTGGGGTCCCCCCAGGCCCTGGCCAGTCAGCAAGGGCCTTGCTCTGGCTGTCCCTGCTGCCAGCCACCACTCTGGGGGCTTTTGTCAGAGGGCAGAACCTTATTGTCCTGGGCCTCTGGGCACAGATGGTGGTGGAAGGAAGACATGAAAGCAAAGACTATCTGCTGGCTTTCTTGGGCACAGCAGCAGATTGGCCGTGTAGCCATAAGCAAGTCTGATCTCTCCAAGCCTTAGTTTGTCTGCCTGGAAAAGGGGCCTCGTGGTGGTTCCTAGGAAATCGGTTAGCATGTATTGAGTGTTCATTGTATAAAGGAGCCACAGGAAACTGAGCAGAAGGGAGATAGTGTTTGTCCTTGGGGAGAGCTGGGAACTGCATGGGATGAACCAATGGCCCCATTCCCTGGATCCCAAAATCTCTCCATTGGGAGGAATGTCAGAGGAAATCTAGCGCAATTGTTCCTATTTGGACAGAGGGACAGGCAGTGAGAATGTAAACCTCCTGAGGGAAGGGGCTGCTCTGTTTTTTATCTGTGCAGCCTAGAGGATCAGGACAGTGCCCTGCCCGCTTCATACATGTTTGTGGAATCGGAGAAGCAAACTCTAGGCAGTCACAGACTCCCCAGATTGGCAGCCGGGTCTCAGCCGTACCTGCATGGGGATCCCTGGACAAAAGGCCAGCTGGTCTCTGTGGATGGAGAATTGACCGCCTCCTGAGGCAGCACACTGAGTTTGTGGGTAGCACGGATAGTTAAGGAGTTCTGCTTGCATTGAGTGGACACATGCTTCTCTGTGAGTGGAAGCACAGTGGGGCCTGGAGGCTGAGGACTGGGGTTTCAGTCCTGCCTTGGTCACCAAGCTCTTACTCCCCCAGCCTCAGTTTCCCTTGATGTAAGATGAGGGGGCCAGCCTCTCGACCCTTTTGAGCTCTAGCCCTCTTGTCCTGGGACTCGTGATTGTCCACTCTTTGCTCCCAGGACAGCCCTCATGCTTTCTTTGAGCCTTCTCTTGGTCTGGCTTGTCAGGGCCCTTCCTACGCTGTACTGCCCTGTTCTGGGCCTCACTGGACCTGAGCTCTTGCCCCGTGGCATGGCCCTAAGTGAGTGTGCAGCAGAAACATAGTGATGTGCATCCCTGTTGGCATCTGTTTATCAGCACCATGAGGCCATCGAGTGAAAGAGGAGACAGAAGCCTCTTTTTTTTTTTTATATAATTTTTTTTTTTTTATTTTTGGAGGGGGAAAGGCAGGGCAATTGGGGTTAAGTGACTTGCCCAGGGTCACACAGCTAAGTATCAAGTGTCTGTGGCTGGATTTGAACTCAGGTCCTCTTGACTGCAGGGCCGGTTCTCTACTCACTGTGCCACCTAGCTGCCCCCAGAAGCCTCTTTTGAGAAGACTGTGGCAAGGTGGGTCTTTGGGGCCCTCCCAGGAAGAGGAGGGGCCAGGACTTGGGAGTGGGAGCAAGCAGGTACAAGGGCAGATAAAGGTCTTTGCCTGGCCAGAGGGTTTGTGGAAGACGAGGGGAGTTGTGCAGGGGACAACCACCTGGTGTGAGCCTTGAAGCCCATCATTAAGAGTTTTAATTTGATTTGAGAAGCTACAAGGGCTTTGATCTCACTGCTGGGGGCAGGCCAGACTGAAGAGAGTGAGCTGAGGAGAGGCTGGGGAAGGAAGCTGTCCAGATGTGGAGTGGTTCTGTTCCCTGGGCCTGGACAGAGTAGCCATGCAAGGGCTTGGAGAGCCTGGGGGAGCAAGGGAAAGAAGATGGCAGCACACACACACAAATCCCAACTTCAAGGCAAGGGTGGACGAGCCTCCCCCTCCCCCCCAATCTGCAAATCCCAGTTTGTAGACACCGGGTTTGCTCAGTCTGAGAGGTGCCTGTATCCAGCTCTCAGCTGGAGTGGCCTCAGCAGGAATGAGTGGTCTTCGTACCACATCCTTGATGCAGGAGCCTGAAGTGACTCCTGGGCCTTTTGGAGACCTCTCTGGATTCCAGGGACATGAGAAGAAAACACTGATTTTTAAACCAGGCAGAGAGAAACAACTCAATGGATTTTTTTTTTCCTTAAGAAAATCTGCTGGAATCAGGAATTAATCCTGGGATCTAGACATCTCAGTTCCTAATTATCTGTTAGTGCACTGTGGTCCTTTGGAGAGTCTGCAAGAGCACCAGGCAGAGAGTTTGTGGGCTCTCTTGGGTTGGCACTCTGGTCTCTGGGGAGACTCTCTCCCAAGAGACATCCATAGCTGCTCTTGGGATTCTGTGCCCGAAGGCTCCTTACAGCTGCAGGGACATGACGTGTTTGTCCTTCTCCTCACATGCGTGTGACTCCGCAAACATCCTCCCTGTAGACCGGGCTCCTGTTACTCTGACATTCAATCCCCACTTCCGTATGGCCCAGGGGAATAGGTTCAAGTGAAATTGGATCAGCTGAGCCTCCAGCATGTGCTGTGGGCTGGCGAGGCCCGAGTAAGCAGTCTTCTTGGAGGCTTGTTCCACCCCCTCCAATGTGTGTGTGAGTGTGTGTGTGTGTGAAACTTTTGACACAGCTGCTCATGGCTCTTGTTCATGCAGTGAATTCAAATAGGCAGGATTCAGCGGCCCTTCAGACAGACTGAAAAGCCGACAGAAGGACTGGGAACAAGTGCTGGTTGATGCCAAGGAGACGGGGTTGAGGGAAGGGAAAGAAGATGGGGCCAGGTAGGCCCGCCTCACATCCTCCTCAGGGAGCTGGCAGGTGACAATCCACTGTAACATGCTGCTCTCGGAGAGGAGAGAAGAAATCCTGGGGGAAACCGCTAATTTGGGTGCAGGGCCAGGAACCGACCACTCCATAGCAGTGTGGAGAGAGATAAGCCATCTGGGGAGGAATCAGTCACAGATCTGTTTTTTGTAGGAGAGGACTGATAACTCCCCACCATGGGTGGCAGGGGAGTGAGGAGAAGAAGCAGAACATGCACAAAGAGGGGGATGCCTGGGGGAGTACTGGTTTAGATGAAGGCGATCATGTCTTAGATCTGAGAAAGAACTCTTTGCAACAGGCCTGGATCAGGGAAGGAAGAACAATAAGCCGGCTTGGCCTGAGAGGCAGACTTGGGCTGTGAGGACCCAGGGAAGGGGTTGGTTTGGAAGAGATCTGACCAGTTTGTTCATCTCCTGCCTCAAGTTTTACAGAAGGGTTGGCTGGATCTGTAAGAGAATACTTCTCCTCTGCCTGGTTCTGAAGGGCCAGCAGAGAAATGGCCCTGGGCCTGAGCTGTTGGGATGATGGGCACAGGAAAGATGCCCAGCCCAGGACTGGTCAAAGGACTTTTGCTGTGTCTAGATCTGGGGTCATGGAAAGAATTCAGAGGCGAGAGCTCAGTGATTGAAAGAGTTAAAGACCGAGGTGCACAAGAGGAGGCCAAAGGAAGTTGTTGCTTAGCTTGGAATGTGCAAGAAACAGAGGTTCCCTGTCATTTTTCAAATGAAAAAAGTGAGGATCAAGTGCCTTCTGTCTTCACTAATGACAGGAGGAAATGGCCTCTGTCTGTTTGCATCATGAAGGGTTTAGATGAGAGATAAGGAAGAATTTTCTGAAATGACCGGCACATTCAGACTTTCCAATCTTCTGTCATCTCTGAACTTTCAGGAGGCACCGAACTTCCTAGATGTTCCAACTCTGATGAGCCTTTCTGGCTAGCTGAACTGGCTATGCCCTGTGGATGCAGAGATCTGTCACAGCCCCAACCGTGACAAGCCCAGCCTTGCTCTCAGAGCACCAGCCCGGCTTCTGGTAAAGGGTTGCTTTGGAGGTGCTCCTTGTATCCTGCTTCCTGGCCTATTCCCCTCTTTCCCTTCTCCCTCTTTCACATGCTTCAGACCAAGAGTCCATCATTTAGAACTTTTTCATAAAGGAAAAGAGATAAATTTAGATATGATCAGTGTGGTGAGGTAATAAGAAGTCCACGTGAAATAAAGCTCCCGGGCCTTTTAACCCATCCCTAACTCAGGTTACCCTGGGATAGCCTGGGCCCATGATCCTCTTTGAACTGGAAGCTAGTTGGTGCTACTTCTTTGATGGCCCCAGAAGAAAATCGTATCTTCACTCCCAACCCTACTTCGCATCTCTGGAAGGAGTTCATTCCTTTATTCTTCCAATCTGAGGCTCACTCCAGCCCAATCAGGAAGCCTCCTTATTGAATATGGGATTTGGGGTGCCTCATTCATGTTAGCAACTTCTTCTCCCCTCTTCTAAGGGAGAAACAAAGACAGAAGAAACACTTGTTGGCGTTCAGTCACCCCAGAAAAGATGAGACTCCTCAAAGTGCAATTCAGTTCACCACAGTTATCAAGTTTCACAAAAGACAACCCTTTCCTTATGGTTACCAAGGGAGATTAAGGAGCCTCCTTCCCTAAAGTGCTTTCAATCTGGGTCCTTATCTCCGGGGCTTGCTAGACTCTAGGTCTGCCTGGTGACCAGGGAGTGGACTGGATAAGCTCTGGAGGTCCTGATCAACTCAAAGATTCTATGAAACTGATAGGCCTCAAAGGAAAGGATTTAAGAAGGACAGCCAGGCCAAAGAGCTGCTGAATGAGACAACTGTCTAGTTAGTCCGTATCCATATATCGGGAGGGAATTAGGATGGTTCAGAGCGGGAGGAGCAGGCCAAAAGGGATAGGAACATGTTTCTTGATGGAAAACAAGTCATTCGGCTTCCAGAACCGGAACAGCCCCTCATGGGAAACACTTGAGTCTTTTGAAACCAACTGGGCCACAAGCCTAGAATATAAGCCAGGAGATGAGGGGGAGGGCAGTAGAGGAGAGAAATGTCTCCAGGGGAGGGACCGGAGGACCCCTTGGACCCTTCTCTTTTCTCTACAATATGTTTCTCATTTTCCGAACAAATACCAGGAAACAAAAGCACCAGATTCCAACCGAGTTGGCTGGTGTCGCTGACTGGGCCGGCAGCAGATGGCAAACTCAGTTCAGTGTAGACAAATGTGAAATAATTAGCGTGAGAACAAGAAGCCAGGGATGAGATGGAACCGTGGTGAGGAAGAGGAGGAGAGCCTTGGGAGGGAGAAGCTGGAGCCGGCGGCCTGGCCCCTGGCTGTCCCGCAGAGGAACAGCCCGCAAGGCCTGGCACATCCAACAGGACAGGAGTCTCTCTGCTCTCTCTTTGCTCCCCCCATTCACCTTCTACCCAGCCCTGAAACTGTCCTGTTTGGGGGGTGGTTCCCCAAGATCCCAGGCTTTATCCTTAGGGGATGGGGGAGGGGTCCCCTGTCCCAGGGAAAGGAGGCACCAGTTCTGGGTAGCTTGGAGCTCTCCATGGTACACCTGTCTCCTGGACAGTCCTACTGGACTCCACCACCTGATGTTAGAGTCATGGTGAGTTGGAGAAACTCTGTAAAAAGGCCACTCTTGTGCTGAAATCTGGACCCGGCCCTGGGCAAGATCGGCTCTGCTTCTTCTCCAACCCATCTGATGTGTGAAAATCAGCAGCTTTCAGGCCTCTAGCTTGGGTTGAACACACCCGGCCCCAAACCCACGCCTACTCTCTTTCTCTCACCCTCCTCTCCTTCTTGCTGGCCGGTATCTGTCAAACCCTGGCTCCACTGCTGGGCCAGGCTGGCTCACCCCAGCACATCAGAGAGGATGGAGTAAGAGGGGAGAAGGAGAAAGGAAGGAAAACCGCCCTAGAGGCTGTTTGATGCCACTGCCTCAGTGGCTCCTGGGGCATTTTAGTGGGAGTCGTAAGGACATTAGGTGGATTAAAAACCATAATAATGATAATATTCCAGGAGACAGTGGGGCTGGTAGAACATCCCCTGGATTTCGAGGCAGCTGGCCTGGGCCCTTGTCTCAGCTTTAACTGACTTATTATGTGACCTTGGGCAAGTTTCTTAACTCCTCTGCCCCTGAATTTCCCAATCTGCAAAATGGGAAAAATACCTATTTTACTGATTTCAAAATATCATGAGACGAGGATGAGATGATGTGCACAAAGGCCCTGGGGAAGGTAGAGAGGCCTGTGTAGATAGAAGAGTTAAAGATATCCAGGACAAGAAGAGATTGTGTCTTCCCTCAGTTTTCTTTCACTACCTTCCTTCTCTCGTCTTCTGTGCACAAAGAAAGTAGCCAAGTGACTGTGGCCCTTCCTCTTGGTAGGAGGCTCTCTCTAGCCCTTCCCCCTCTACCACTCCCTTCCTAGACCTTTAGAGAGAGCGACCTGATTCACTGCTAGGTGAAGAAACTCCTCCTCCCAGGGCAAGTCCATCTTCTAACACTGCCCCCCCCATAGCATTGAGTGGTTGAGAGACTTGATCAGAGTGACATAGCCAGTCCTTGTCAGGTAGGACTTGAACCTAGGCCTTCTGCCTTCAGGGCTCTCCTGTAGCTTTGGGGGATCCTGTCTCACAAGATGATGGCATCAGCCACCATCTTGAAAGAGTAGCCATGCTCCATCCACGGATGCCCACTTGATGGCGGGCCCACTCTGTTCCCTGTGGCAGATGCCTCCAGGTCAGCCTGGACATCATTTTCAAGCATGCACCCCCTCTGTGTAAGGCCTTTTGCCAGGCACTGGGCTGGGCCCTGGGGATACAAAGACAACGAATCAAAGAATCCCAATTCTGGAAGAGCTTCCATTCTAATGCGGTATCTGTACAGTATAAGTACATGCATCTAATCGACATATGCAGAGCAACTCTGATGAGGATGAATGCCAGTAAACACAAAGGGTGGTTCAAGAGCTGAGCAGATCCCAAGGCTTCAGTAAAAGCCGGGACTTGAGATGAGTCTTGAGTGAAAAGAAAGATTCCATGAGGAGGAGGGGAAGAGGTCTTGTATCCCAGGCACAAGGGCATGGCGTGGGGAAAGACAAGGAGGGAAGACCAGGTAGGAAGTCATTGTAGAATCTGGGTAAAGAATGATGATGGCCTAGGCTAAAGTGGTGCCCGGGTGAGGAGAGAGGTGATCGGCCATCAGAAAGAGGTAGAGCCCGCGAGGTTTGGCACCTGATCCGATGTGGGCAGTGAGGGAGGCTGTTAAGAACCAGGTGAAAAACCTGGGTGACCAGGATGATAGTGGTGCCTTCAAAAGAAATAGGGAAGTTTGGAAGAGGGATGAGTTTGGGGGAATGATAATGGGTTCTGTTTTGGTCAGTGAAGATGTCCATGGGACAGCCAATTGGAACCAATAGGCAGTTGGAGAAGCAGGCCTGAAGCTCAGGGGAGGGAATGGGGTTGGACATCGAGACCTGGGAGCCATCTTCATAGAGATGGATGCTGATGGTCATCAGGTGAGAGTGGAGAGAGAGAGAAGGTCCAAGGCAGAACCTTGGGGAGCACCCACAGTTTGGAGTGGGCAGGGATGGTGAGCCCCAAAGGGGACTGAGAAAGAACAGCCAGAGAGGAGAGAGGTTTAGGAAGAGAGGACAGTCAGTAGTCTTGAATGCAGCAGTCCAGTTAAGGATGAAGCCTGAAAAAGCCCATCGGGTTTGGTGATTAAGTGATCATTGGTCAAAGCAAGGCAGAGGTGGGGGAGGCCAGTATGGAGCAGAGGCCTCCCATGTCTTGGGCAGACTCAGGAGAAAACCCTCGGTCCTGGTCTTTCCTGATTAGGGACAGTGTGGGAGTTCACTTGGATTGAGAAGATTTAAGAGAGAGAGGTTATACATGTTCCCTCACTCGTGTGAACAAGACAGACACACCAGAAGTCTCCCTAGGGCATCTCCCGGGGAGATCAGGAACAATCCGGCTGAGGGGCGATTGGCTGTATTGCTGGGCCAGGGCAAGGTATGAGAAGTTTGGGTGCCCCAGGAGCTGTTTGATGGAGCGAGAATAGGGAACCCTGACATGGCGCCTTGAAGACCGGGTGTTCCTGGGGCCGTCACACGCCTCACAGATGAACTGGAGGCCCCTTCTCCCTCTGGGCCTCAGTTTCTTCAAGTGTGGAAGGCAGGGGTTGGCTTAGATCTTCTTGGAATTCCCTGCGCTGTGTCGTGACCAGAAGCACAAGTAAAAGTCACACTGAGGTGGTGTGGTGGATGGAGTCAGGAAGACCTGAGTTCAAATCCTTCCTTAGATACTTAGGAGCTGTAGTCCCTTGGGCCAACGATTCATCTTTTCTCACTCTCAGGTTCCTCATGTGTAACATGGGGAGAGGGGAGAGGTGGGGAGTCGGACTCACTGGCCTCTGAGGTCCCTTGTGGCTCTAAAGCTCATGACCACCGTCCTGGCCCCCTTCCCCTCCCTACCCCCGTGGGAAGTTGTCTGGGTGAGGCTTGCTGCTTTTGCTCCCCCTTTTTTCTCTTCAGTATTAAAGGCAAAAAAAGAACTTCCATTTAGCTCTAATTCCTGTCCCGCATTGGCCAAAGTTCCCCCAGCCCTATAACCTCAGCCAGTCCGGGCACGAGTGCAAGCAGGGAGCTCCATTTTTGACTCCCCTCACCAGCTTCAAGGTCAGAGGTGGGGAGAGGGAAGGGGAAGGAATTTCCCCACCTCCCATCACTATCTCTTTTGTGGGCCCTTAGTTCACTCTGACCTAGATTCCCATTACCAAGTGAGCCGACTTCACATCTGTTGATTCCCTGTGTGTTGTGGCATCCTGGAAGGTGACCTAGAAAGGAAGAAAGCCCCCACCCCACTTCACCCTCCTCCCTTTTGCATTAGCCCAGCCCCCAAATCCAGAAGTCTCTCCTTGGGAGAGATGCTGCTCCCAGAACCATAGACACTGGGTGGGGCCCAGCCAGGGAGCTACTCAGCACCAGCGCCTTGGGGGCCTCTTTGGGATCTGCCCTTTCTAACAGCATGGAGAGCAGCTGTCCCCGGGTGCCTAACACCAGTCCTCTTCCTCATTGTTGGCCAGAGACTCACACTCTCTTCCGGCTAACACCAGCCTGCGCTGAGGCCTTGGGCACCTCTCACCTGGCCGACCCGGTAACCTTCTCCCATCCGTCCTGTTCCTCGAGGACAGGTCTGACCCGGTCACTCCTGGTTCACCACGTTCCGAGAGCTGCCTCTGAGATCAAATGCACACGTCTCTGCTTGGCATGGAGCCCATTGCAATGACTCGGCCCGGCCTTTCTGGACTGTCCTCACACGCAGGGCCTCCTCCCTGGCTCCCTCGTGGGCTCCTGCCCAAATAAAGCCCTGCCAGAGTTCCCTCTATTCATGTGGCGTCTTTTCCATTTCCCTCTATGATGGGATGTGGTCCTCTTGGAGAGCAATGGAAGGAGCCCAGGGGGCAGCCAGAAGAACTGGGTTCAGATCCCACCTCTGACACGTGCTCTGGGGGAGCCATGCCCCCTCTGTGGGCCTCGATTTCCTCATCTGTAAAATGAGGGAGTTGGACTTGGTGGTTTCTGTGATGCCTTTGACTTCTAGGTCTGAGATCTTAGGATTCCCCAGAACCCAGCCCCAGGCCTGGAGGGAAGGAATGGTGCTGGTGGTGGGGATGTCAGTTCTTGCAGAACTGGAAAGGAACCACAACAGGGTGCCTCCGAGGGTCAGTGACTGCCACAGGGTCTCCCAGACCCAGCAGGAGCCCCCAGGCTAGCCCTGGGCCAGGCTGTCTTTCACATGCCTTTCCATGAACTCGGCTTTACCTTTTTCCCTCTTGTTAGGAAGGAAGAGGATCTGATCACAGCCTAGACTTTAAGGGTTCAATGTACCATCCATCCCTGAAGTGTGTGCATTAAAACAAACAAGCCTGTTGGGGGTGGAGGGGCTCCCAAAGGAATGAATCACAAAAGGTGGTGTATCAGGTGGCAGTAGGAGAGAGGACCCTCAGATGATGTTCCAGGAGCAGCCACAGCCTCCCCTCCACCATTTGTGTGAGGCTGGCCCGAGGAGGGGGTGGTGGTCAGGGTACAACCCCGGGGGGCTTCAACCTCAGAGATTGTCAAGGCTTTCATTTTACAGATGACAATACTGAGACCTCTAGAGGCTGAGAGGCTTCGCCATCGTGTAGGAAGTGGCAGAGCTGGGATTGGAAGCTGGGCCTGGTTCTCCTGGGAACCTGCTGGTTAAGCCAGTGTGTACCACCAAGGCAGACCCAGCTGGGGGGCTGCCTCTCCCCTCCTGGCTGAGCATGTAGTGGAGGCGTGTCTTGCCCACACACCAGAGAGAGAGGAGCTTCTTTGGGCAAATCCCCAGACCATGCAACTGCTCCTCCACCTCCCCCATCTCTCCCAAGACATTGCCCAGAGAGGAAATCACAGCCCCCACCAGGGCGCAGACAATGCCAGGATTGTGAGGTGCTGGGATCTCCGGCAAAAAGAACACCATTTGGGGTCTTTACCGATAGTGGCTCCGAGATTGATGGATCCCCCAAGAAGAGCAGAGGGGCGGGCTTCCCTCCAGACAGCCCTGCACACATTGGCTGTCACAGGCTGCCAGCTCTGGGTTTAGAGGGTCTTTGAGCCCAGGGTTCTTAGGAGCCAGGGAAGTTTGCTCCGGGCCACAGCCACACCTTTTGCTGGGCCTCCCTGACTGGTGCAGCAAGGTGGATGGATGGCAGTACCAGGAGCTTAGGGGGTAGGATGCCACCCTCTTCAGTCATGGCTCGCTTTGACGATGAAGGGTGCCTGCCAGGAAACAAGTAGATATCTTCCCGTTTGGGCCCTAGTGTCTGGGTGTGAGCTCAGCTGGGCCGATAGCCCAGGAGGGCTCTGCAGGGCGAGAGAGGGAGGGTGGGGGAAGGGAAGATGGGCTCTGAGGAGCGTACGTGTAGCGGGAATGTGTCACTGATGGTGGCATTTCAGGCAGATCATGCTCTGTGTGACTACCAGACATCCATTTCCCAGGTCTACTAAGTCTAATCAGTGGCCAGGAATCCTGGAGAAAGGAGACCATGGGGTTTAGGCCCGACCCTCTCACTTTGCAGAGGGGAAAATGACCAAGCTTACACCATTAACTAGGAGTGGCATCAGGACTTGAACCCAGGTCTTCTGCCTGCTGGGCTCCTGGGATCTGCTAGTTCCTTGGGTCCACCCCACAAAGCAGCATCTGGGGATCCCTTGGGATGTGTGGCCACTGCTCTGGCAGCCGCCCCTCCAGACCCACTGAGCAGGGTCTGTACTGTGGGGGAAGGGCTTGGGCAGTGGGCTGGCTGCAGCACCCTCTCCCCTTGGCTGGGCTAGCAGGACTCCCCAGTCCGCTCTCTTCCTCCTCAGACCGTGGGACTTTGGGGACTGGGAGGAGATGCAGGCTGCTACCTGTTCTCGTATGTGTGTCCAGGGCCTCATCCGTCTTCCCCCCAAGATCACAGCGAGCCTTTTGGGAGGGCCCCCTTGGGAAAAAACGGTGCTGATTCAGAGAGAGAGAGAGAGTGTGTATGTGTGTGTGTGTGTGTGGAGTTAGAAGTTCCGTGCCCCTTGGGGGAAGTTCAGTGGGCTGGTGAAAGGAAGGTCACCGACTTTTTGCAAAGGTGGCATCCGGGCTGCCCACAGGTTGGTGGGTTTGGGTCCAGGGTTGGCCCATGCAGACCTGGAGGAGGGGGATGCTGGCTGGATCAGGCCCGGTCTCTGGGGGGAGGCTTCTGTTTCTGAGCCCTGGACCGGCACAGCAGGGTGCAGAATTCTCCATTGGAGGGCCCCCCCCCCCACAGCATCTTTCCTGACGGACGGCCCCCTTGCCCCATTGGCACACACTTGTGCTCCTGCCGTCCTGCTGGGGAGGGCCGGTATCACAAGGGATAGAGATCTACATGGGTCGGCCCTCAGCCCCAGCTGTTCCCAGCCCCACCATGACAGCTCACTCACTCCATCCTCTTCTCTTCCCAGAATCTGCACTCAGTCTCCTCAGAGAGTGGGATGATGTCACTTCCTGGGGGGTTTGGGAGGGGAGGAGGAGGAGACCTGACCCCGGCTTGCCCTCCTGCCCGCTCACTCAGAACAGTCCCGGCTGACTAGATGAGGCAGCTATACCAGGGAGTGAGCATGTTGCTTGGCCAGAGAGGCTGGGTGGCTGCCTGCCCATTCCATGCCCCCTTGCCCACCCGGGGGGCCGTAATGGCTAAATGAGGAGTTTTCAACTTCCCTACCAGGGGATGCCAGCTCAGTGGATGGACACACTCTCCCCTGGGTGGAAGGACCTGCCACCCCTGGACCAGATGCCCTGTGAGCCTCTCAGGCTGCCCTGTATGGCCTGTTTGGTACCAGAGCCCTTCACAGGGGTCTTTTCTCCTGACCTGGGTTGGGGAGGCTCTTGTCTTGAGTACCACATGCTTCCCCACCCACCCTGGCCCTTTCCCCAGCCCTGGCTCTCTTCCCCTGCAGCTTCCCCCACAAGCTCAGGGGCGGGAGTATCTATCCAGGTTCCAAATTGGGGTCTCTCCTTATTTCTACCCTTGTCCTGCTGCATGTCTTGGGCCTACTTTGGAGGCGCATGGGGGACTGGGTGCCACTGGAGAGGTTGAGATGGCCCTGTCAGCTGTCCAGACACGTGCCCCAGAAACACCCTAGAGTTCAGTGCAGATGGTAGTGACCTTGCCTCTCTGGGGACCCCAGCCCAGCAGTGAATGGGCCATCTTTTGTATCGTACGGTTGGACTGGAGGTGCCAGAGGGCCCACTCAGCCCTCAGCCTGGGATTCTGTATCTTACTGGTGGGAAGCCTGAGATCAGAGAGGAGCAGCAAATTATTGGTGTAGCCAGCAATGGAGCCCTCTGCCCTTGCTGTCGGTTTCCACCTCCTGGCCCCAAATTAAACACTCATTGCCCATATCTTTCTCTTTTCTCCAAGGTGTCAGGGTCCGTGTGGGAGGGGACCCTCAGAGGAGCACCCCTCCTCTGTGCAGGGCATGGCTCTGACCGGGGGCCCCTTCCCTGGTCCCCGTCCTCCCCTACGCCCATCACTCTGATCTGAGCAGAAGAAGGCAGCGAGGAGGAGTCATTCAGGCCAGTGGCTGCCCCAGCTCCTGCCCCTGAGCAGCCCGGCCAGGCCTGCCCCAATCCTCCCCATCCTTGGAACCTAGCCTGTGAAGAGCAGCCGGGGCTGGGGCTGATGCACAGGGACCATCTTCTGCTTGTTTGCAGGAGGTGAGCGTCACGCATGCTGAGCCTCCCCAGACCTGCTAGCCATGCCCGGGATTGTGGTGTTCCGCCGGCGCTGGTCTGTGGGCAGCGATGACCTCGTCCTGCCAGCCATCTTCCTCTTCCTCCTCCATACGACGTGGTAAGTATGGAGGGCACTCGGCAGCCCGAGGCCCAGGGCCTCTCCCAACCCCGACCTCTGCCAGTCCCAGTCATGTACCACACCAGGTAAAGAGAATGGGAGACTGGGGCCGAGCAGCCCAGGAGCCCTCAGGAGCTGGGGGGAACCGCCCGGCTCCCCTCCCTTCACTGGAGGGCCCCCTCAGTTCTAGACTCAGGATAATAAGGTTATCATGCCTCCCATGCTCCCCGTCTGCCCTTGAAGAATTCTAAAACAAGAAGATTCTGAGGCTTCCCGGACTTTAAGGGAAGGCCACGGGGCTCTCCCATAGTGACCCCAGGACCCCCGACTGAGCTATGGCTGCTGCCTCCCTGGCGTGGGCCCTTCCATGGCCCAGCCTGCCAGCTTGGCACCAGAAACCTTCATCCCTTCCCTGAAAGGGCTGCACAGCTCCTGTGGTCAGGGAGTGGTCAGCAAAGGAGATCAGTTCCTGCAGCCAGCTCGACGGCCTCCTTCCTCCCCCCTGCCCCCTACCTGGGCCCTTCCACCCCGGGCAGCTGCTGACTGCCCAGCTGATGCCCGGCAGGTTTGTGATCCTCTCGGTGGTGCTCTTCGGCCTGGCCTACAACCCCAACGAAGCCTGCTCCCTCAACCTGGTGGACCACGGCCGCGGCTACCTGGGCATCCTCCTGAGCTGCATGATTGCTGAGATGGCCATCATATGGCTGAGCATGCGGGGGGGCATCCTGTACACGGAGCCCCGCGAATCCATGCAGTATGTGCTCTACGTGCGCCTGGGTAAGGCCCTCTCGCGTGTGCACGCTCACTCTCTCGTGTATCTGTCTATCTGGGGCATCGCCCCGCCACGCCTTGCACGCCCTTCACGTTGGCCTTGCTCTCTTCCCAGCAATCCTGCTCATCGAGTTCATCTATGCCATCGTTGGCATCGTCTGGCTCACCCACTACTACACCTCCTGCAATGATGTCACCGCCAAGAATGTCACCCTCGGTACGTCCCAACCCTCAGCACCCAGTACACGTCTCCCTGAGGCGGCCGAATGTCCCCGGCCCGGCCCGGAGAAAGGGGCAGATTGTGGGTTTAGTACGGTCACACGTATAGAGCCTGTATCAGATTGTTTGTTGTCTGGGGAGGGGGAGGGAGAAAAGTTTAGAGCTCAAAATCTCATCAAAGTAGGTGTTGAGAACTATCTTTACATGGAATTGGAAAAAAATAAAATATGATTAAATGGGAAAAAAGGGACAGAGATGACCAGAATCATAGGTCCATGACCTAGCGCTCAAAGGGACCTCGGAAGCCAAAGGGGGAAACCAAGGCTCAGAGGTAACGCCCCATAGGCCGTAAGGGGTCAGAGGCAAGAACTGAATCCCAGGACCCCTGATCAGACACTTCCTGGCGTGTGACCCTCCGAGCTTCAGCCTCCTCAGTACGAGGTGGATGATAACGTTTGCTTTCCCAGTAGAGCCAGCCAGCCAGCATCGGGAAGCAGCCTCGGTGGTGGCCGGGGCTCCGGGAGAGGCCTCTTGGGCCCTGTGTTGTGGTGGAGGGAGGGTGGAACACGGGCTCAGGACACCTGCAAGGCGTCTCAGCTCTGACGCTTATTCACCTTGGGCAAGTCTCTCTCTGAGCCTCAAGGTTTTTAAAAAAACACTTTGTTGACGCTTAAAAAAATCCTGTTCTCTTTTCTAACGGCCTTCTCTTGTAACCAAAGGCGGTGAGGCCAGCCCAGCCCGCTGAATGGGAGTCTCGCTCCCTGCCTGCCGCCCCCTGCCTCTCTCGTAAGAGGAGCAAAGTGTGTCTGCTTCTCTGTCTCCTGGGGTCAGGACACAGTGTCTTCAGCTGTGAAATGGACAGTAATTCTTACACTAGCTCTGTGATGGGGGCGCTGTGGGCAAAGGGCAGTGTAAGCTCTGGAGAACACTTAGACATTCCCATCCTTGTTAGTCCACAGCCATGGAATCAGGAGGGGGAGGACTTTCATTACCACTCCCCCTCCCCCGTGGAGGGAGCAGGGGAGGGAGGCCCCCAGACAAACCCCAACACCCTCCTCCCACAGGAATGGTTGTCTGTAATTGGGTCGTCATCCTGAGCGTCTGCATCACTGTCCTGTGCGTCTTTGACCCCACCGGACGAACCTTTGTCAAGCTGAGGGCCACCAAGAGGAGGCAGCGGAACCTTCGGACCTACAATCTGCGGTCAGTTGGTCTGCTGGCCAGTGGGTGCCGAGCCCTGGGTCTGGGACTTCAGGGGACAGAGATAAAAGAAATGACGGAGGTGTTCCCTGTTCTGGGAGGGACCCACAGGGCAGACAGGACTCTCCTTGCCCCTCCCCACCTCTCTGTCTCCCTCTCTCCTTCCTTCCCTTCTTGCCCCACTCTCTCCCTCTGTTCTCTCTCTCTCTCTCTCTCTCTCTCTCTCTCTCTCTCTCTCTCTCTCTCTCTCTCTCTTCTCCATCTATCTCTATCTCTCTGTCTCTGTCTCTCTCTGTCTCTCTCTCTCTCTCTCCCTCTCTCCCGTCCCTCCCTTCCTCACTCCCTCCTTCCGTCCCCCCTTTCTCAGCACATATTAAGCATACATGAAGACATGTGTGCTCTGCCAAGAGAACAGGGTAGAAGAGGGCTCAGTGGGCTGAGGATTAATCAGGGAGGGCTCCTTGGAGGAAGGGGCTTTTGCCCAAGGTTCCTTGTCAAGGAGGAATCTCACTTAGCAGAGAGGATCTGGGCGGGGGGGGGGGGGGGGGGGGGGGGGGGGGGGGCCCGGGGCATGTTAGAAGCCACAGATGCACAAAGGCCCAGGGGCAAACCCACCCAGGGAGTGTGAGGCCTGAGTGGCTCCTGTCCTGTCAAACAGGGGTCCTGCCAGCCCACGTGCCCTCTCAGCCGGAGGGGGAGGGAGAGGGATGGAGGAGCAGGATGGCAGGGGAGGGAAGGACAAGGAGGAAGAAGAAGAGGAAGGAGGGACAAGGAGAAGGAAGGAGGGACAAAGAGGAGGAAGGAGGGGCCAGGATCTTCCTTAGCCAGGTCCCTGGGCCTGCCTCCCTATGTCTCAGCACTTTGGAATCAGCGCACCACACCCAGCTCCTTCAGCCCCTTCCACAGTTCTGGCCTTGGGGCCAAAGGCAGTGAGCACACAAAGTCTGGTTAGCTCTGAGCATTCTCTACTCTCCCTCCTGGTTTCTTGGGCTCTTTAGGCCCTTGCAGAAAACGCCCCTGCTCTAATGGCTTCTGGGGCTGCAGATGCAGTCTTCTCCCTTGCAGTCGGGGGCTTTGTGGTTTCTGTCGTTTTAATTAAAAAGCCTTTTGGGGGGTTTGGAGTCTTCTGCTGGTCACCACTGCCTCCAGCCACCACTTAACACCTTGATGCCCATCACATTTCCTCAGGGTGGTGTGTAGAGCTTCAGGAACCCAGTGTAAGGATCTGGCCTTTGGCCTAGGCCCTAGAGTCCAACCCAGCATCATTTGCCCTGGGATCCGGGATCTGAAGTCATAGGAAGTGAAGGGTTTAGCACAGGCAGCACGAACTAAAGAGGCTTAGGGCCCCTGGGGGAGCCTCCCCAGAGGAAGTTCCTCCAGCCCCTTACATACATTAAAGACCTGCCTCTGATCTCCACCAGGATGGCCCTTTGCGGAAAGCCTGTCTCCTTGGTCACCTCTTAGGTCTACCAGAGCCCCCCAGCCCAGCATTCCCGGCAGGCTGGCCAACCAGGAGATTGCCTTTTGGATTGGCCTCTGAACTCTTGGCTCTGGCCACACCCTCCCAGAATAGCAACTCACTCCAGCTTTTCCTCATTGGAGGCGGCTGCCACTGACTGCTGAGAGACCCCATTGATGCCTTTGGCCTCGAACGGGCACTGACCAATTTTCCTTCGCTTCCTTCCCAGGACGCTCAATGGTTCTGTCCAACAAGTTTCCTGACATTTTTGATTCCCCATCTCATTTGATGTGGAGATGAACCTTTTATTTAGCACCCTCAAGTCCAAGTGGCTCCAATGTACATAACCTCCCATCCCTGCCTTCAGGCAAGACTCTCCCCAGACCATCTGCTTCCCCCCAGTTGCAGCATTGAGACACCTTGGTTTGTTGTGAATGACCCTTGGTTGGGTGCAGCTTCCTAGGTCATAGTGCTTGCAATGGGCTTGTGTGACTGGGCAGGGGGTAGAGAAGGACAGTAGGGTGGCATTCTTCTCTTTGGAGCATCTCAGCACACGCACAGCTGGATCAGAGTGGGTCTCCATATCCTTTAGACTTGCAGGATTGCTATGATGTAGAAAGGAGATGAGAAAGCAGCCCAGCACACCAAGCCAATGGCAAGACCAAGACCAGTGTCCCACCCAGAGCCACCTGGGGACAGAGGGCTAGCAGCCCCCTTTGCTAAGGGTTTCCCTGATGCTTTTGTCTTGGTCTCTTGGGAGTGTCTGTGCTCCAGCCTCCTGGCAGAGGGGGAGCCTCCCAGGGAAGGGTCATCCTCAGAGCCTCCATCCTGGACAGACGAGGCCTGGGCTTGGGACTGAGCGGCTAATCCCTTCCTGGGAGCCTCTGCATGGCCACCCCGGTTTGATGGGGTCTTGGGAATGGCCCTGACGTTCCCTCCTTTACTCTGACCCCCTAGGCACCGCCTAGAAGAGGGCCAGGCCACCAGCTGGTCTCGTCGGCTCAAAGTGTTCCTGTGCTGCACTCGGACCAAGGACTCCCAGTCGGTAAGTTCCTGGGAGTCTCCCTCCCTCGGCCTGGTGTTGGGGGAGGGAGGTGGGCAAAGGCTTGGGGAGCGTTGCCATGGGTCCCCCATGGGTTAGAACCTTTGTCATGGAAACCACCCGGTGACAGTCATCAGTGTGTCTCAATGGAATGTCACAGAACCATGGAGAGGCACACGACCAAAGAATCCCCACCCCCACGGAACCCACGGACAGACAAGGGCCCTCCTGCTAACTTGCCAAGGGAGGCAGCCCAGCGTGCATTCCGGATCGTATCAGTTTACAGCACTTTACGGATATTATGTCTTCCTCACTCTCACCCTGAGTGATTGGCGCTATGGTGATCTCCATTTTACAGATGAGAATGCCAAGGCAGGGTGACTGGCCCAGGGTCACCCAGCTAATCAGTGTCTGAGGCTGGATTTGAATGCAGGTCTCCCTGGCTCCCAGCCTGGCACTCTGCACCCTGACTATAGAACATAGAATGTTAACTCCTGAAGGGCCCTTAGAACAGATGGCATCCCTCAGAGGAACCTTGGAGTATGGAACACAGTGTCAGAGCTGAGAGGGACCTGGACCCTAAAATGGGACATAGAACAGAGAATGTCAGAGTGCAGAAGGGCCTAAGAACCTAGAATGTTAGAATTTATGGGGACCATAGAACCTGGAATGTCAGGGGAAGGAAGGAGCTTTAGAACATAGAAATCAAAATGTCAGAGGTGGGAGGGCCTTAGGACATAGAACAGAGAATGTCAGAGTGTGGAAGGGCCTAAGAACCTAGAATGTTAGAATTTTTAGAACCTGGAATGTCAGGAGAAGGAAGGAGCCTTAGAACACAGAACACAAAATGTCAGGTGGGAAGGCCTCAGGACACAGAACAGAGAATGTCAGAGTGTGGAAGGGCCTAAGAACCTAGAATGTTAGAATTTGTGGGGATCATAGAACCTGGAATGTCAGGAGAAGGAAGCAGCCTTAGAACACAGAACACAAAATGTCAGGTGGGAGGGCCTCAGGACACAGAACAGAGAATGTCAGAGCTGAGGGGGATTGTAAAGGAGGTTGCCCTCCTAATTTTACTGATGGACCCAGGGAGGGAAAGCAGCTTGCTCCCATGAGTTAGTAACTGAGCCAGGGGAAGACAGTCTTCACTGACCCAGAAAAAGCCCTTCAGTGGAAAAACCCTGAAAAATCGTGGTAGAATTCTTTTCACCTGAGAGATCTGCAGAGTCAATCTCCCGGGTCTAAGAGGACCCTTGAGGTCCTAGAGCGAAGCTGAGGAGAGGAGCCCCCCCACCCCGAGCCAGCCTCTGTGGCTTGTCCTTGGCTGGAGGGTGGGTTGCCCGGTGGTGGAGCCTTCTCTTGACCTAGAGAACCCAGCCAAGCTACCCTGACTCTGCAAGGTGGGTCCAAAGGAAAATCTCCAGAGGAGACCAGCCAGTCTGGGAGATGGAGCCACCACAGGGCAGTGAAGGCGGGGAGGAGAGCCTCTCTCTGGAGGCCCCACAAGGAACCAAGGAAGACTCTGAGAAGAGGAGGGATTCAAGCCTCATGGCACTCCCTGGCCTGAGAGCCCTCTCAGTCTTGGTCCTGTGATGGTGGCAACAGCCTTAGAGCACTCGGACCGAGAGTCCCCCTGGTAGCATTTGGGGAGGAAGAGGCAGTGGCTCATCTGAGATGGTTCCATGCGCCTGGAATGCAGGTCTTCTGGCTCCTGAGGCAGTGAAGCCCTCTTGGGTGCCCTGGGGCACTGGAGCTGCTGCCAGGGGCATCATGGGAACGACCAGACCATCTCCAGAGACTGTGGTGCTCTGGAGAAGGGTAGGGTGGGATGTGTCTCGAGAGGAAGGCTCCCTGGCTTTGGAGTCATGGGCCCTGGCTTCAAATCCGAGCTCTGGCACGGCCACCACTGAGGTCTTGGGCACGATGTTTGCCCTCTTAGGGTTCGGTTCTTCATCTGCCAAGGGAAGAAGGTGCCCTACATGACTTCTACTGCCCCTTCCAGCTCTGAATATGAATGATCATGCAATTCTGCTGGATGTTGGGGTAGTTGGGGCATTGGCTTGGCCAAGGGTAGGCCCCTCCGGAATCGGGGCCATGATTAGTGTCTGGGAGAGAATTATTGGGCCTTGGTCCTTGGCCTCAGCTCCTGTGCTGGGGTAGGGCAGGAGGGGATGGGGACAGAGCCAGACAGGGAGATGCCCCCAGGCTGGGAGTTCAAGGGTCCCAGCAAAGAACTCAAGGAACTGTTAACCAACAGTGCCGGCACCAGCCAGTTCTGGGCCTTGTGGCCAGACCTGAAGTGCAGACACTGCTGGGAGCATCAGGGGTCATTGTGGAGGATGTAAAATTTGTGTCTTGAAGAATGGGCTGCATCATGCAGGGCTCTCTGTGCCCGCCCCAGGAGAGGTAGGGGTCTCAGGTTCAGTGGCCCTGGCAGAGATGCTGAGAATTCTCCCTCTGCTTCCTGAGGGCCAGGACTGGGGCCTGCTAAAATGAAGCTCTTCCTGGGGTCCCGAAAGCTTTGGGGGGCATGAGGCAGACATGTCATGGGGACCCTAGGAAGACAGGGGCCGTGCCTTGTGCTGGGAAAGAGGGAAAGCTGAGAGGCCACAGGGTGCCTGCTCTTGTGGACCTCACAATATAGCTGTGGGATGTGATGTGTGCACACAGAGCCACATGTGAAAAGCCCTGCCCTCAGGGGGCTCACCTTCTGATGGGGGAGGCTGCACACAAGTAACTACAGGGGATTGGAAGGCAGTCTCACAGGGGAGAGCCCTGGCAGCTGGGAGTGTCTCCTGCAGGGGGTAGCATTGGAGCTCCTTCTGGAAGGAAGCCGGTGAAGGTAGGAGGGCACTTCAGGTGTGAGGGACAGCCAGGGCAAAGGCTCAGAGTCAGGGGATGACTGGTACACTGTGCATTTGGATCCCAGAAGGGGACGCAGGGGATCAGGTTGGGAGGACTTTGATCCTTGCAGTAATTGGGAACCACTGGAGTTTACTAAGAGGCGGTTGCCCCTGGGCTTTAGCTGCTGAGAGGCAGGACTGGAGCGGGGAGGGACCTGTGGCTGGAGCCCAGTTAGGAGGCCCCTGTACTAGCCCAGGGGATGAGCGATGGGCTAAACTGGGGAGGGGGCAGCTATGGGAGTGCAGAGGGGGACAGATGGGATGAGACCTGACTGCAGATGGAAGGTTCAGTGACAGCCAGGGAAGGGTCAGGGACCCCCCCCCCGGAGGTGGCAGGGAGGCAAGCTTCCTGGAGGAGGTGGCTTTTGTTTCTGGCTTTAGGAATGAGCTCTCTCCTTCCTCTCGCCCCCTTCTCCTCCTGTGCTCCACTCCCATCCTCCTCCCTGGGTTTTTCAGGATGCCTACTCTGAGATCGCCTACCTCTTTGCGGAGTTTTTTCGGGACCTCGACATCGTGCCATCTGACATCATCGCAGGACTGGTGCTTCTGAGGCAGCGACAGCGAGCCAAGCGCAATGCAGTTCTGGACGAGGTGAGCAACACTCAGGCTTCCTCACTCCTCCTGTTGGCCCCCCCTCACTTCTCCCACCCTCCACAGGTGGAGCCCTGCCTTCCCATTTGCTGCCAAGCTCCCTATTACTCCCTGAAGGGTTCCCTGAGCGTTCACAAAGACAAGGAAGCAATAAACCTGAAGGGATCTGGGGGCCTTAAGGGAGCACAAGCTCAGACTAAGGTAGCGGTGTGATGTGGCTGCCACAGAGGACCCAGGATCCTGGGCTGCACTGAGAAGCCTGGTGACTGGCAAAGGGCTGGGGTGGGGCCTGCTTTCCTCGCTCCAACTCAGTCTGACCAAACTGCAGTGTGCGGCTTGGCTCTGGATACCATGTTTTAGCTAGGATGTAGACAGGCCTCCAGGGATTGTCTCAAGGAACAAGGGATGTGGAGCCAGATTAGAGATCCTCCATTGGCCTTACTCTGCTTGGCCCCGGAGGCAGGTCTAGGCAGACTAGTCCAGGAAGGACTCCCTACAGAGTGGCTGCCTCAGGTGACTGTGGTTTCCCAGCCTCTGACAGTCCTTAGGATGGTCTAGGGACCCCCCGCCCAGGGAGGGCATAGAGAGAATTCTTGTTGGGCAGATGTCATGCTGGGTGACTCCTGGGGTCTTTTCCACCTCTGAGGTTCCTTGGCTCAAATCCTGGCCCAACTCTCCTAGGAAACATCAGTGAGCCTTTCTGCTTTCCAGGGCCCCTTGGTCTCTCAAGGCCTTTCCATCC
Organism: Trichosurus vulpecula; assembly: GCF_011100635.1. Lineage (NCBI taxonomy): Eukaryota > Metazoa > Chordata > Mammalia > Diprotodontia > Phalangeridae > Trichosurus > Trichosurus vulpecula. Next base: position 271,627,436 of record NC_050578.1, read on the forward strand.
TGAGGTCCTAGTGGTCCTCTGATGCCTTTCCCATACCCACTCCCCAGTTGGGCCCCCAGCCCCAAGGTTGGCTTTCCTCCACCTACCCTGCAGGCTCCAAGGGGACCCCGCCCAGCATTTCTTTCCCAGATCTGCTCTAGGACAAGCCTTCGGGCTTGAGACACCCCCTGCCCAGTAGATTGGGAAGTCTGGGATCCCAGGATGTTTGAGACACATAGTTCTGGGAAGTCGGGTCAGAAGGTACCCAGGCTTGGTAGTCTGCTCAGTGCTGTTGGTCAGTTGGCACAGGCCTTGGGGGTGGACTGACGGAAGGCCAAGGCTTCATCCTTTAGGTGGGGCTAGTAGATTAGCAGAGCCCAGGTTACTGAGCTCCCAGTGCCATGGGAGAGGGCCCTGCTTTTCCCTGAGGAGTCGGGGGGTCGGGAGTTGAGGAGAGATTCATGGATTGCCAGAGGAGCCTGGGAGGAAGCGTCCCATCCAGCCTCTTCCTCTTACAGATGAGAAAGCACCTGCCCCAGGTGGCCAGGGGCAGAACCAGGGTTGGAGCCCATGGTTCTCCTGAGGCCTCTGCGGGGCACTTCCTCCAACCCATGCCACCTTCTCATGTGCCTCTGTTACAGGCTAACAATGACATCTTGGCTTTCTTGTCTGGGATGCCTGTGACCAGAAACACCAAGTACCTGGACCTAAAAAACTCGGTGAGTCCAAAACTTCCCAGTGACATCCTGGGGGCACACTTCATGGCCTTCCTCCCACTCCATCCCCAAACCAGAATTGCAAATGAAGCACGAGGTCCCCTTGTTCGGCACCATCTCTAGTCTGTTCCATGGCTCGGGCTCCTCCCTTCCCTTCTTTTCATGACCCCTCTTCCCAAACCAGTCTCTCCACCCCCCACCCTTCTTCAGGCCCAGCTAACCAGCCCTGCAGGGTGCATTCCCCTGTGACGGGCCATGGCCTTTTGAACCAAAAACCATTAGAAAAGATGAAGCCCAGCTTCCTAAACTCAATACTTCTTTTCTCCAGTCAGTGGGCAAGCATTTATGAAGCCCTTAGTGTGTGCTAAGCACTGTCCTGGTCCTGGGGAGACCCTCTGCCATCCCACTAGTGGTGCATTATACATGGTCCGCTCATTCTCAGCCTCCATTCCTGTTCTCCAGGCCTTTACCTCGTTCCCTCCTTTATGCCGCCTGCCCCAAGGCCACTTCCCACACATGTCTTGGCCCATTTTATTGTGAAAGGCCAAGGAGCTCCCCTTTCCCACGCACACTGCCGCAGCACAGAGGGCAGCGGCCTGCTGCCTGTGCCATCCCCTCGATGCCCTGTAGATGGCCTGCCAGAGACAGCGTCTATCAGGAGCTTGGAGATGTGGCAGGCCCCCAGCCAGCCCCATCCAAGGGCAGGAGCTTCCTTCCACACACAAAGCTGATAATTGCTTTCTCTACACTTGTTCCTGAACAGCAGACAGAGGAGACAGGGACGTTTCCACCCCTCTGGGGCCCTGATTAAGGAGTTACCTATTTCACTTTACAGGATGACTAATAACCTCTTTTTAACTTTTACAAGGTGACTAATTCCCTTGAAGGAGGCACTGGGCTCCCCCCTCACCCAAGGCTCTCAGGCAGGTCGGAAGTTACTGAGCCCCTGGCCTGCTGTCAGGAGCCTCTCCCTAGACCTGCTCCCAGGGCCAGGGTGACAGAATCTAGAGGATCCCACGTATATTCTTCACATAACAAATTCATTCCCGGAGGCTGTCTTCTCACCCCAGCCTTGGAGGGGCCTCCACAGCCCTTCCCCCCTCTAGACCCTCCCTTGCTCTGAGACTTTGGCCAAGTCACCCTCCCTGGGCCTGTTTCCTCCTCCACCTCAGAGCTTCTGTCTCCTCTGTCCTCCCAAGAGCTTGGACAGAGGACAAGGAGCCGGGCTCCTTCTTGTTTTGGAGCGAAAGAAACTGAAGGCCGCATGCCTCGGTAGCCAGTTGGAGGTAGTAGTGGAAGCCCTGCCTCGGACCCCTCCCCTAAGGACCCTCCAGGACACTGTTTTCCCATAGCAGTGGTTGCTGGGCTAGGAGGTGGCTTTGCTTGAATCCACTCATGGGGTTGTTGTCTCAGTGTCTGTCTGTCTCCCTCTGTTCCTCTCTCTGTCTCTGTCTGTCTCTCCTCAAGATGGTTACCAAAATTGATCCAGTGCAAAGAGGATTTTTTTGTCCCCAAATCATTAATCCTGAGATTGACTCGATAGGACAAGTCTCTGTAGGATTTGTAACCTCATTGCACGGAGATAATTGGAGAAATGCAATTACCGTCTTCCCCAGCTCACCCTTCTCTCTTTCCTCAGGCCTCCTACCATGTGATGGCTCTCAGAGCTCTGCCCTGTTAACACGGGCCCTCCAGGGGCCTGGCCAAGAAGCTGGGCCAAGCCCAGGGCCTCTGCGGGATGGGGAGGGGCTGGGCACGGGAGGGCCAGAGCACAGCTCTGATGCTGGTGTCTCCGTTCTCTTCCAGCAAGAGATGCTCCGCTACAAAGAGGTCTGCTATTACATGCTTTTTGCCCTGGCTGCCTATGGTTGGCCTATGTACCTGATGCGGAAACCCGCGTGTGGGCTCTGCCAGCTGGCCCGATCCTGCTCGTAAGTACGCGGCAGCGGGCCCCTGTTTTTGCCTCCCCCCATTCCCTTCTTTTCTGGTCTTTCCTAGCTTCCTTCCTTCTTTCCTCCCTCCTTCCCTTCCTTCCTCCCTCCTTGCCTTCTCCTTCCTTCTCCTTCCTCCCTTCCTTCTTCCTTCCTTTCTTCCTTTCTTCCTTCCTTCCTTCCTTCCTTCCTTCCTTCTTTCCTTCCTCCCTCCCTCCCTCCCTCCCTCCTTCTCTCCCTTCCTTCCTCCCCTTCCTTCCTTCCTTCCTTCTTTCCTCCCTCCTCCCCTTCCTTCTCCTTCCTTCTTCCCTTCCTCCCTCCCTCCCTCCCTCCCTTCCTTCCTTCCTTCCTTCCTCTCTTCTTTGTCCTTTCTGAGAACTGATGTCTTTGCTCCATTCCTCCCCTCTCCACAGTCCTTTTCCTCCCTCCTTGGTAAGTCCAGTGCGTCCTGTGGTCTCCTTTTCTGAACCAAGCAAACAAACAATAAAACCACAAGTTTTTTCAGAAGTGCCCCCAAGCCCAGACATCTTTCCCCAGGCCCTGAGATAGGCTTCATATTAAACTCTGTATCCCTCATCTGACCCACTTCAGAGCATTCCAATTGGGCTGAAAAGACAGCCTCCAGCCGGCTCTGTGGATGCCACATCCTTGACCTACTCCTGTCTTCATCCCGTCCCTCACTAGAACACCTCCCCACCTTCCCCACCCAAGGGCAGACCCTCCTAAGTGGACCAGGACAATCTGTCCTTCCACACAAGCACACCACTTGTTCCCATAGCAGCCGAGGTGCTGAACTAGGACGGCTCCCTGGGCCCCCGTTCCAGCGTCATGTGATGGCGACGAAGGTCATCGCCGTCCAGAGCTGAGGGCCCTGAATCTGCACCTGCCCTCAGCTCTGAAGGCAGCAGCTCCGGCTCCCCACCCAGGCCCCCAAGCCTTAGATCTTCTGCACTCTGGAGCAGATGCCAGGCCTGGCCCTCAGACAGTGGCCTTCTCTCGACTGCACTCTGATTTGTATCAGTCAGCTGTGCATCCCCATGGAATGTTCAAGCAGAAAGAGCAGGGCAGGGCCTTAGACTAGAGAGCAGAGGGCATGGGGGGCAGGGGGGGGTGTGTGCTTAGAACATGGAATGTCTCACCCTAGAGCAGAGAGCAGAGGATGTTGGGGGGCCTTAGAACGTGGAATGTCTGAGCCACTAGGGACCTTGTGATATTATATGCTGGAGCCACAGTGGACCTGGACAATCCACCCAGAGGAGGGAGGGGGAGTGGGGCTCGGTGAGCAGAGTGAGCCCCAGCCTTCCCCTCTACCTCTTGCCTCCAATGAGTCTGCCACCTGATGGCGCAGTCCACATGGCCACAGGGCGATGGCTCTTCCCAGGAGGCTGTGTTGGATGGCAGCCAGCGGCCCGGGGCCTTTCCCTCTGCATGCTGAGTCTCGCGTGCCATGATATTTCAGGAGTGTTTAGGCTCTGGACCATTCAGCCCTCATCAGGCAGGAAGCTAGCTAACGGCCTTCTTTCCATTAAAGACCTCCCACCTTGAGCTCCATGGCTGGTGAACCTGGCCCTCAGATGCCAGCCTAGCAGGAAGTGGCTCAGGGTGGGCCCAAGATGGTCAGGGCATCTCTAGGGGAACGGAGGTAGGGACTTTCCTCTCACTGACGCTGAGTCTTCCTTCACATGGAAACAGGGGTATCGGCTAAATGGTTTCTGAGCTAGGTCTCTTTGGCTTGGACATTCCTTGATCCTATAACTGACTTTGAAAGCTCCATCCCTAGAGGGCAGACCAGGGTGTTAGGCTGCAGATACAGGGATGCCTGCACGAAGCTCTGAACCCAAAGGGGATGCTTTTCTCCAGCCTCCTCAAGCTCGGGAAGCTAATAGAGGCCCAAACACTCTCCTTGGACAGGAGCCTTTTGTCCCAAGCTTCCTCTTCTCCCTCAAATGGAAGGATGTGGATATGAGCTAGGGCCTCTCCATCCTTCATCCTGGTCCATCCCAACATGGTCCCCCTTAAGGGCAGCTGATTGGCCCTTCATTGCTGCTCAGCTAGGCCCTTTGTGCCTGACACACATGACTGTCCTTCATCTGAGCACCAAGGCAGACCCCAGCTACTGGCTAGGAAGGGTCTTGAGCCCCACTGGGCCCTCAGTCAGCCTCTTAAGAGTTTGGCTGTCCAAACCCAGGCTTGCTCCTCCCCAGAGGCCTAAAATGAAAGGATTGGCTTGGGTCCTCTCCAACTTTAATATGACCAGGCTGTCCATGCCATGTCCACACACATGCACACACACACACACACACACACACACACACACACACACACACACACACAGAGCTATAATACAAATAACCAAAAGTAATATGGTAAAATCCAGAGCTCAGAATATGGGACAAGAAAACCTCGATTGGAGTGCAGAATTTGCTGGTAACTTCCTTAGTAACATAGCACCATGTATATACTTCTTTACAAGTTTATAAAGCACTTTATTATTTTGTTGAAACTAATTCGTGTATAAGCAAAAATAGCCAATAATCGAGAGCTGCCAGCCTTTCCCCGTGATGATGTTTTTAGCCAGATTTGAATAATTTTGAGTTGAAAGCATGACCTTAATCTTGTGACTCAAACAGTCTTTATAAAGCTTTTCCTCTTGACAGAATCCTTTAGCATGGGTTAGTAGAGGTGTGTGCTCAGCCTCCCCACCCCACCCCCATCTTCCTAAAACATTGTACATGTTTTATTGATTCTTTTCTATTTTTTAAATTACTGCCCCGCAACACGGCCTTGCCTTGTAAAATCAATGATGGTCCAAATGGACCCCCACTGCCCTGCCCTGGGGAGGGAGGCCTTGCCATCGGCCCTCTCTAGTCCCCGAGGGATCAGAGTCCTAAATCTACACAAGATTTTCTTCCTGACAGCTTTGTGAGGAAGATGGAACAAGTATGTTTATCTCCAAGGCATAGGGGAGTCAGTAGGGGAGCTGGTTTCCTCATCTCTGATAATGATGCTGATAAGAATACTTATGCAGAGTTAAAGTTTCCAAAGCAATTTGCATGTGTCATTTGCTCTTCCAGTGAGCTTATGAAATTTGACAGATGAGGAAACTGAGGTTAAATGTCTTGCCCAGAGTCATTCCTCTAAGGAGGAAGTTAATGGAGGTCTCGCTGATGGCCAGCCCACCGTTCAGTGAGGCGCTCTGAGGCTCCTTCCAACTCAAAGTTCTATAAGGGGTGTGCATGAGAATCACAGGGTTGGGACACTGAGGGCCAAGGTCATTACCCCCAGGGGAGTAATCTAGCAAGGTTTCATGAAGGAAGTGGAATTAGATGGGTTCATCCATCTCTCATCCCAGTGACCACATGGACTGACGTTTATTGGCCCTCCGAGAAAGGGACAGGGTATGGGGGGAGAAGATGACATGCCCGCTGGTCCGTGGTTGGGCAGGAATTAGAACCTAAGCATGTACTCTGCCAGCCCTGGGCCCTCGCCGCTCCCTCTCGGACTTGTCTGGGCGCACGGGGGGCGATCGCATTTCAGCAGGACTTGCCAGTAGCTCTCCCCAGTTGTGTACGTCCCTGACGGCCTCATGGATTCCCCAACCAACCGGATGGTTCCTAATGGAAGCCACCATGGCCCATGGAACTTGGCTTTGGCCCTGAAGCGCCCAGAGCAGGCCTCACACCTGGAAAGTGTGGCTCAGAATGAGGACAAGCCCCTTTAGGGCTCCAGAATCCAGGCTTCCTAATGAGCCCCCGACATCTCTCCAAGGCCCCTGGAAGGCAGAAAGAGGCCAGGCTCTTGGGGCCATTGGGGAAGAATCAGTTGGGTGCTGGCTCCCTCTGGTGGCCAGAAGAAGAGCTGCACTCCGTGGTGGATTCAGGCCTCCTCTCTGCCCCCTACCCTCTGGCTCTCCCCACAGGTGCTGCCTCTGCCCCTCTCGCCCCCGGTTTGCCCCTGGAGTCACCATTGAAGAGGACAACTGCTGTGGCTGCAATGCCATCGCCATCCGCCGCCACTTCCTGGATGAGAACATGAGCTCAGTGGACATCGTCTACACCTCCTGCCACGACGCGGTGAGAGGGCTGGGGGGATGGGGGATCCGTATGGAGGGGCAGGATGCAGGCGGGCCCCTTCGGCCCCAGCCAATAGCAAATGATCCCCCTGCTTTATCCTAGCTCCGGGGAAGAAATAGGAGTCCTCCCTACACCCTCCATTACAGCCCAACAGCCAAGAGGTCAGACTGAGCCCGGAGAGCACGTTTGGAGGTGTTCGGCTCCCCTCCCCAGCCTCTGAGCCTGGCAGGGCCCGGGGGGCCAGGGTCAGAACTAGGAAGGTGATGGTGTGAGAGCCCTGGACAAGGACGTCCCCGGCCCTCGCCCCTTAGCCCTCTCCTCTGCAGCTCGAGCCCCTGCTTTGCCTCAGGACTCCTCCATTCTGCATTCACTTCTCCGGCTGGGGGGCTTCAGGTGGCCCCTGCCTGCCCTCCCTCGCCCCGCTCCTGGCCGTGTGAGCCCAGAAAGAAAACTCTTGAGTCAGTCTCCCAGACCCGCCATAGGCAGTGAGGGGGTTCAGAAGGAGGACACGGGCCTCCCTCCCAGGCTAGTGAAAGACATTGAGTTTTGCACAGGTGCCAATGGGAGAACAGTATGAGAGGAGATAACAAAGTGTGAAATTGTGTGGGACACGCCAGAAGGGCCGGAGGAGTTTAGAGACAGTGAGATGAGAGTAGGCTGGTCAAATGGGGAAAGCTTCACAGAGGACTAGGGCCTTGAAGAACAGACCAGATGAGCCGGAGGAGCAGAGGAGGGCATTCTGGGGAGGGGCACAGCACGAGCAAAGGCCTGGGAGGAGGGGTTGGCTGGCAGGAGTCTGGTCCGAGCCCGGATCGATGGGCTGAGTTGTGAAAGCGTGCTAGGAGCCCGGCCAGCCTCGGGGGCCCGCCCCTGGAGCCTTAAGGTGACCTCACTGCTTCCCCCAAACATCGGCCTCTGAGGAGAGAGGGACCCCGGCCGCCCAGTCCTAACTGACCCGTTGGCCCTACCCTCTTCCTAGGTCTATGAGACGCCCTTCTACGTGGCTGTGGACCATGACAAGAAGAAAGTGGTGATTAGTATCCGAGGAACCCTGTCCCCTAAGGTACACGGCCCAGCCTTCTGCTCCCCTAGCAAATCATCATGAAGCACCTACTGTGTGCCAGGTGCCAGGGCACAGGACAGATGAGATGTCTCACGGAGACACAAGGAGGACGTGAATTAGTGTAGACAGGATGGTTATAACGTGAATGAGTGTAGCTAAACAGAGAAGGCAGCTTGGGGGGAGGGCGTTGGGAAGGGCTCTGTGCCCACAGCGGTGTCTGGATGCATCTTAAAGGAAGGAAGTGTCCCAGCTGGATGCCCGCACCCCTTTCTGAATCCTCTTCCCCACCAGCCCTTCCTCCCCTTCATCGCTCCCAGGCCCCCTGCCCCCTTCCTCCTTATCACTCTGACCTGTCTGGTCTTTCCTCCAAGGATGCCCTGACAGATCTGACTGGCGATGCAGAGCGCCTCCCAGTGGAGGGGCACCACGGGACGTGGCTGGGACACAAGGTACCACCCCCACCCAACCCTTCCCCCTCCTCTCCTGGCCTCTCAGTGTCCTGCCTCGGGACCTTTGCCGGAGGGTCGCCCCGAGGGAAGGGGACTCTCCTGAGATAAATGTGTACCACCCCAGACCCCCTCCTTAGGAACTCCTTGGCACCGTGAGCAGACAAGTTTTGCTGATGTTACCCCTGACCTTAGGGTCAGTGCAGTACCAACCCCTTCCCTCCAGTGACCTTTGCCTGTGTCTCTCACCACCCTGTTGGCCGTCAATGGGTAGGGGCTGGGGAGGAATATGGGTGTCCAAGAAGGGGCTTCTTCACCATGCCTCCCTCTTCCTAGGGGATGGTCCTCTCTGCTGAATACATCAAGAAGAAGCTAGAGCAAGAGATGGTCCTCTCGCAAGCCTTTGGGCGGGATCTGGTGAGTCCAGGGGCAAGCCCATTGGGAAGGGGTGGCAGCCCTTCCCTCTCTCAGGTCACCTCCAACCTCCTGGGCCCTAAGGGCACCCCCCCAACCATCCCTCAAAGCATCCTCCTTGGGGAACCTCTTGGTGGTTTGGGGGGAGAGCTTCCTCTGGAGTGCATCCATCCCCTCCAGCCCCCGAAGGGAGCAGGCTTAGTGGAGGAGGGGGCCCAAGGGGTTTGAACTCAGCTCTCTCCCCCAGGGCAGAGGAACCAAGCACTACGGCCTGATTGTGGTGGGCCACTCTCTGGGTGCAGGCACCGCCGCTATCCTCTCCTTCCTCCTGCGCCCTCAATACCCAACTCTCAAGTGCTTCGCCTACTCCCCCCCGGGGGGTTTGCTGAGGTAGGTGGGTGCCACAGGTGGGAATGAGGTGGCTTTGGTGATCTCGGAGCCCGGTGGGGACGGCCGGGGCACGCCTTTGGGCGTCCAGACCCAGTAAAGGGAGGCAGGAGGCATTGCTGATGCTTAGAAAGTTCACAAGGGGGCCTAGGTAGGCTGGATCTCTGCTCTGGTGAGCCCAGGGGAGAAGGCAGCCAGCCTGGGAATGGGAACATGCAGACATCTGGAGAGCCGCCTGCTGCCCGAACCCAAGAGAGGTGGTAGGTGGGGAGCACAGTGGTAGAGAAGGCTTAGACACTAGCCAGGAGCCGGGAAGAGGCCCAGCTTCCGGAGCACAGGCCTTTCCCCAAGCAGCGACCTCTGACCAGCTCAGGACCGCCATCCTTGAGTCCACGACGGTCTTTAGGGAGTTAGGCAGGTGCAGCTGAGAGAGCCGCTGCCGGGCCTGGAGTCAGGAAGACCTCAAGCACCCACTAGCTGTGTGGCCCCAGGCAAAGCTGCTGCCTGCCTCAGTGTCCTCACCTGTGACATGGAGATGAGGCCAACCCCTTCCTCCTGGGGCTGTTGTGAAGGCTGGGTGAGATATTTCTAAAGCACTGGCGCAGGGGCACTCGATAAACTGGAGATGGTGTTACTGTGGCCAGGCCTGGAGGAGAAAAAGAGTCCAGATAGGACATGACTCCTGTCCTCGTGAAGCTTACCTTCAAGTATGGGGTGTGTGTGTGAGTGTGAGAGTGTGTGTGAGAGAGTGTGTGTGTGCTCGCGCAAGTGTGAGAGTGTGTGAGTGTGTGTGAGCGTGTGTGTGTGAGTGTATGTGTGTGGGGGGCTGTGTATGTGTGTACATACATACATATGTATGTGTAAATCTATATATATAATCCATATACGCGTGTGTGTGTATATATGTGTGTATATATATATATATTTCTATTACATGTTACTTTTTGCCGTTCAGCTGTTTTAGTTGTGTCTGACTCTCCATGACGCCATTTGGGGTTTTTTTTGGCAAATATATTGGAGTGGTCTGGCATTTCCTTCTCCAGCTCCTTTTACAGATGAGGAAACTGAGGCAGCCCGGGTGGAGCGGCTTGCCCAGGGTCCCACAGCTAGTCGGTGCCTGAGGCTGGATTTGAACTCGGGTCTTGCTGACTCCAGGCCTGGCGCTCTGTGTGCCAGGGCACCTCCAGCTGCCCCTTGTTCCATATTCCTCCGAGACAGCATAACTGAGTGGTACAAGGCCTTCCTTGGAGTTGCGAGCCTTGGGTTTGAACCCTCCCTCTGACCCCCACACTGTCAGTGGGCCTGGGGGAAATCACTTCCCCTCCCAGTGTTCCAGGCAGCTGGATGAAACTACAGGCCAGGGATGAATTGCAAGGGAGATGAAAGATGAAAGGCAAAGGGAGTTTCCACACCAGAAGTTCCCTACATGCAGACTCAAAAGTCCAGGAGAAAAAAGTGCCCCATTCTATGAGGGCATTAGAGAGAGGCAAACAGAACTCAGTGGGAGGCTCAAGAACATTGTCCTTGCCCCCTGGGGGGATCCGAAGCCAGGACACATTTAGGCAGGGTCTGGGTATGGATGGTGGTAGAGAGACTCACAGAGGGAGCAGGAGTGCCGTGTCTAAGGGTAGGGACTCTGGGTCGGCCCTGGAGGACATGGAAAAGATGGAAAGAGGTGAGGGTGACCTGGCAAAGGGCCTCCAACGGCCACACGCGGGAGGACCAGAGGTTCTCGGCCTAGGCCTTGACCCTGGGCTGTGGGTTCCTTTGCAGCGAGGACGCCATGGAGTACTCCAAGGAGTTTGTGACCGCAGTGGTCTTGGGCAAAGACCTGGTCCCCAGGCAAGTCTGGCCTCCTGCCCTATCTCCATGCACGGCTCCCTCGGTCCTTCTTCTGGCATCCCCCCACCCCCTCCTTGGTGTCCAGCATCCTCCACCTCCTCCCTCCTACCTCCTTTCCCCCAGTCCCTCGGAAATGTTCCCAAGCACTAGTGCAGGCCCAGGCCTCCTGGGTCATCTCGTCCTGCCCTGTGTGCCATCCCCTCGCCCTGCCAGGCCCAACCTCGGGCCAGCTCCCTTTGGGTTCCCCCCCTCCTCACTGCTCTGTCCGTCCTCACTGCTCTGCCCCTCTCTGCCCCCTGCCCTGCCCCCCCACTGCTCCGCCCCTCTCTGCCCCCTGCCCTGCCCCCTCACTGCTCCGCCCCTCTCTGCCCCCTGCCCTGCCCCCTCACTGCTCCACCCCTCTCTGCCCCCTGCCCTGCCCCCTCACTGCTCTGCCCCTCTCTGCCCCCCCTCACTGCTCCGCCCCTCTCTGCCCCCTGCCCTGCCCTCTCACTGCTCCACCCCTCTCTGCCCCCTGCCCTGCCCCCTCACTGCTCCACCCCTCTCTGCCCCCTGCCCTGCCCCCTCACTGCTCTGCCCCTCTCTGCCCCCCCTCACTGCTCCGCCCCTCTCTGCCCCCTGCCCCCCTCCTCACTACTCTGTTTCCTGCCCTGGCCCCCCCCACTGCTCTGACCCTGCCTAGGGGCCTGGCTCTCCCGTCTGCCCCCAAGGACTGAGCTTGGCCTCCTTTCCCCAACAGGATCGGCCTGTCACAGCTCGAAGGGTTCCGAAGGCAGCTTCTGGATGTCCTGCAACGCAGTACCAAGCCCAAAGTGAGCAGGTGGCCCCAGGGAAGGCCATGCCCCCCACAGAGTTGTACCAGGGCTGGGCCTGTGCCTTCCATATCCCCAAGGGTTATGTTGTGGGGCAAGGAGGAAGGCCAGCGGTCAGAACTCCCACTTTGCTGTCCCTGTAAGAGTCACCGAACACCTTCCTCGCATCCGCTTTGTGAGGGAAGTAGAGCACATAGCCCCATTTTATGGATAAAGAAACTGAGGCTCGGGATGGTTATGTGGCTTCAGATGTCATAGTCTGATCCTTCTCTTCAGCGCTCTGGAGGAGGGAGACCACATCATGGGAAGATCAGCTGAAGGAACTAGGGACATTTAGGCCAGAGAAGAGAAGATCTGGGGGACACATGAGTTAGGTCGAAGTCACTGACGGCCGTGGAGGGGGAGTCCTGGGCTGGGGCTGAGGGAAGGCCCGGAGAGGCAGACTGCAGCCTTGGGGCAGGGGCTGCCTGGAGGGCCTAGAGGCTGGAGGCTGGAGGCCCCCTCCTCAGCGAGGTCGTAGGCAGGGCTAGACTGGACCCCTCTCCAAGCATTCTTGGGTTCAAATCCTGCCCCTGATGCTTCATGAGCCGTGTGGCCCTGGGTGGCTGAGTTAAGCTCTCCGAGCATCAGCCTTTCCATCTGCACAGTGAGGGTGATATCTGTAGGAGTTAGCCCACAGGCTTGTTGTAGGGAAGGTGCTTTGTAGTCCTTCAGGCAGGCCGGAAATGTGAACTGTGTGACCAGGGGCTGCTCTCTCCACTGTGGCTCAGGGCTGAGCACTTATTAAGCCCCACTTCTGGGACAGGTCTTGGGGTTGCAGTGACAGAAGTGAGCCTGTCCCTGCCTCGGGGGAGCTGGCATCCTCCAGAGGGGGTCAGTGCCTCCTCCCCAGGGCCTGTGAGGCTGCTGATGCCAAAGCAAACCTCCCTGCCCACTTCATTTGTCTCCCCAAAGCCAGATGGTGCCTGGCACATAGTAGGTGCTTCATAAAGGCTTATGAAATGACCAGTCGGCCCCAGGGGAGCCTCAGCAAGGGCAGCAGCCAGTTCTCAGCTCTCAGACGCTGGGCTGGAAGCTTGCTGGCTGTGGCCAGAGGCATCGGTGTCAGCCCCCTGTGCCAGGGCTTCCTGCCATCCCTTAAACCCTGGCACTTACCCAGTGCCCAACCCTGCCTTGATTTCTCTTCACCACTATGCCCTGCCCCACCTCTTCCTTTGGAGACCTGGCGCACATGCCCCTTTGGGGCCACCACTCGGTTTCCTCTCCCCAAATCTAGTGGCGTATCATCATTGGGGCAACCAAGTGCATCCCCAAGTCGGAGCTGCCAGAAGAAGCCGAAGTGACCGCCACGGCCAGCAACCGCCTGTGGACCCACCCCAGCGACCTGACCATCGCTCTGTCGGCCAGCACGCCCCTGTACCCCCCAGGCCGCATCATCCATGTGGTACACAACCACCCCGCGGAGCACTGCTGGTAGGTACCAGAGGGCACCCCCGTGGCCAAGGAAGGGCAGCCCAGGGGTACCGGCCATGGCAGCCCGGGCCCACCCACTCCAGGCCTCTCCGCCAAGCCTGGCAGCCCACGCCCAGGGGCGCTGAGTCCGGGGCCTCTTGGTTCTAGCCCGGCTAGGAGATACCGAGGCATTGCTCAGCTTGGGAATGCTTTGAACCTTCAGGGCCCACACGGGGCAGAACAAGAGGAGGGAGGGCAAAGGGGCCAGAGTCAGATCCCATCTGATCCTCGTGTCTTTCCTCCCCTGCTGATGTCTGTACATCTGCCCCAGCTGCTGCGAGCAGGAAGAGCCCACGTATTTTGCTATTTGGGGGGACAACAAGGCTTTCAATGAAGTCATCATCTCTCCGGCCATGCTCCATGAGCACCTGCCCTACGTGGTCATGGAGGGACTCAACAAGGTAAGGGGGTGGCCCCCCCCGGAGCTAGCGCGGGGATCAGGAAGCCCTGCCTCTTAGCCCTGGCTGGGGCGGCCTCCTCCCTTGGGCCTCCGCTCCTAAATCCTGGGACCCCAGTGGGCCGAGGCTGAAGGCTATCTGTTTGAACGGCTTCAAAGGTGTTTTCTTCTCTCTCCCTCTCCCCTTTTCCACTTCTGAATGACACCCCCCACCGCCCCCCAGTAAAACCTTTTCTTGTAATGTAAATGAAGCATAACAAATTAAGGAGCAGAACAAGACTGACCTTTCTCCTCCTCCCTTTTCCCCTCCTGCCCCTCCTTCCCCTCTCCCCTTCCTTCTTCCTTCTCCTCCCCGTCTTTGACCCCCCCCCCCCCATTCACTTGCTCCTCTTCCTTCTCCTTCCCTCAAGGCCCCTGCAGTCTCTTCAATGTCCTCCTTAGGCCCATCCATCTCCTCTCCTGTCCTGGCTTTGCATACTTTGCTCTACATAGGGCCCATGGGTTTTCCCTTTGACTCCATCTTATTTGTCTTTCCTCACAGCACAGTAAGTGACAGGCTCTTTCCAATGGAAGGCCTAATCCTAGGCCTCACCCTGTCACCATGGGCTGGTCTGTTCTGGTGGCCCCACCCCCACCCCCCAGACCATGGGGAGGCACCACACTCCTTGATCTGTGGGCACTTTCTCTGCTCCTGTCTCTGCTGCCACATAAAGGGTCCCTGTATATACATCGGTGTCCCGGGACTCTCCCTTGAGTCCTTACCTTCCTTGAGGCCTGGAGCCGCAGTGTACCATGGAATCTGAAGGCACAGGTGGTTTGGTGACTCCCACCCCAGTGCCCCAGGGGCCTGCCCACAATCCCCATTTCCCTCTTTGGTCACCTCCATCCATCCGAGGGACCTCAGGTGGAACCTCACAGCCCTTTTAATTTAATAATTAATGATTTGGTGCATTCTTTCACACGGTCTTTGAGAGTTGCATTTCTGCTTTTGAAAAGTGACTTTGACCCAGTCTGTTAGGGAGCCTCTCTCGTTCTTATGTTCATTCCCTCTGCGTCCCACAAACATTGGAGAATCTTTGAGCCATTTGGCCCAAAAGATCCTCAGCGCTCACAGGTCCACGCTCCCTTCCGAGGCCTCAGAAAAGTTACAGGAGGCTTGGCTCCTCATGTAGGGGCAGAACAGCCAGGAACAGAATCAAGTGAAGAGCCCCGAGGGCCCAGCCCCCCACTCCTTCCTCAGAGAGGAGGCTTGGGGCCCAACCCTGGCCCTTACTCACTGGTGCCTATGGGCGATGCCCTGGACCTCTCTGGGCTTCGGGGGCCTCACTCTCAAACTCGATACTCAGCTACATGGATTCACCCCACCCCCAGCCTTTGTACCAGGGCAGCTGATAAGCCTCGGCTTAGAGGGATTGGTCCTTCTCTTTCCTCCTCTGGGCAGGAGATTATGGGTCAAAGAGAGACGTGGGAAGACCAGCCCCCAGCAGTTGGGAGTCCTTGGCTGACCTCCTGGGAGTGAGTGGGCAGGGTTGCCTCAGGGTGCCTTCGGCACCTTCTATAGGGTAAGGGGTCCCAGGCTAGGGGTGGGAGCTACTCCCTAAGGCCCTTCTGTGAGGACCAGTGTGGGAGAGGGCCTTGGATTTGGCCCCCAGCACTTCCCGGTGGCTGTGCAGGACGGTGCAAAGACTGCCACCCACCCACCCCCCAAGTAACCTCAGGCGAGTCCCGACTCCTGGGCCTCAGTGTTTTCATCTGCAAAAGGAGGAAAATAGCCTCAGTGGATAGAGCGCTGGGCCCGAGGTCAGGAAGACTCATCCTCCTGAGTTCAAATCCAGCCCCAGGCTAGCTGTGTGACCCTGGGCAAGTCACCGAACTCTGTTTGCCTCCGTTTCCTCATCGATAAAATGAGCTGGAGAGGGAAAATCCCCCGCGGGCCACGGAGAAGGGGACGTGGCGGGGACAGCTCGGGGGCGACTGGCAGAATGCAGGCAGAAGGTGCTTGGGAGGCGCTCTGGAGCCTTAAGGGGCTGCAGGAGCGAGAGCGGATCCTGGCGTTGGTGGTCAGCATCCTTTCTACCGTAATCACCATTGTTATTGCTATCATCACTGTAATTAGCATATCATTATTAACATGACGCTGTAACGTTGTAATCGTTAGCATCATGGTTGTTTCATCATAATTATTGTGACCATCTTCCTCACCGTCACCATCACTGTCACTGTCATCACAGTTCTCGTTATCGTGATCGTCGTGACCGTCGTCCCCATCATCGTAATCACCATCTCATCGTCGTCTTTGCCGTTGCCTTCTTGAGAGGAGCCTCCCTCAGCCATCCTACCCCTTTCTCAGAAGCGCACGGGCTGACAGACCAAACCTCCAGCCCCCTTTACCTGGCAGTGCAGATGCCAACAAGCCACTGCCCGGCCCTCCCTCCCCTCTTCCAGAGTCCCCTCGCACCGTCCAGAGCACTGCCATCCTCCCGGTCTCGAAGCCCAGATTCCATACTCTCCCTTCCCCCAGGTATCTGGTCCCCTCCACGTGGGCTTTCTGCCCGGTCAGCATCTTTCGTATTGGTTGCCTGCCTGGCTTCCTTCTCCGCTCACTTTCTGCCACAGTTCAGGCCCTCATCCTCCTGACTGGTCTCCCTCCTCTCCGTAGCTGCAGGGGCGCTTCTTCAGCCCAGGTGTGACCGTTTCATTTCCTTACCCGGCATATTCTATCGTCTCCTTGTTGCCTCCTATTTGGCTTACCAAGGCTGTCCTCACCTCCCAGCCTGCCCTGCCTTTAGTCTCATGACTCCGTATGCTGGACTGTCAAACTGGTCATACTGGGCCTTCTTGCTCTTCCTCCTCCTCGGCACCATCTGTACACCCTCGCACCAGCTCTCCCTGGTCCATCTACCAGCCGTGCCGACATGGGCAAGTGGCTTCGCTTCTCAGTGCATCAGGAGGCTCTCCGAGGCTCTGAGTTTCATTGGCAGAGGGGTTTCCTCATTTGGGAATTCCCTATGGCAGTGAAGTTGTAGGTCAGAAGAGGGGAGGCAGAGTGAGGAAGGAAGGGAAAGGAAGAGATAAGAAAGTCTTGTTGAGGGCAGGGACTGGTACCTGGTACGGAGTAGGTAGGTGCTTAATAAATAATTAATTGGTTAATTAATGGGCACAGGGGACACCAAGGCAAAGACAACAGTCCTCGTCTTCAAGATGCTAGGGGGAGTAGGAAGGACCTCAAGAGGTGAGCATTGGAGGCAGCTCCCCAAAATGGAGGTGAAGAGGAAGCGAATCTCAGGTATGAGGGATAGCCTGTTCAAAGGTACGGAGATGGGAGATGGTAAAATGGAAAGCTGTCAATGGCTCGCTATCCCAGCCACCCCCACCCCCAACACGAGCTCCATAGCCAAGCTCTCCACCCTCCATAGCAGCCTCCCTGGCAGTGACCTCATGGGGCCTTCGGTTCCCCACCACCACCACCTGAATTTCTCTTTAGAAGTTTATCTGAGGGCTCATTTACTTTGTACACCTCGCCCTAGACATGAAAATTGATAGTTATAGCTCTGACTGGAAGAGACCTTAGTGATCATCTGGCTCAGGGGTAGGGAACCTGCAACCTTAAGGCCACATGTGGCCCTCTAGGTCCTCAGATGTGGCCCTTTGACTGAAAGTTTGGATTCAGCCAAAGGATGGCCCTTGAGGGTCTAGAGGACCACAGATAGCCTCAAGTTCTCCATCCCTGATCTAGCCAATCACCCTCATTCTACAGATGAGGAGAGCCAGGGAAGGGGAGTGACTTGGCCAAGATCCCACCACAAAGTAGTGTTGGGACTTCAGCTTGAGCTGGGTCTCTGGACCCCATTTGAAATGGCTTTGGAAAATTGTGGCATCTTTTTTTTTTTTTTTTTGAAGATCATGATGAAGAAAATACCACCATCATCACTAGAGGGCGATGCATCAAGAATCTATGATTTTTTGAGCGTAAAGGCATCTGCCACTGATGCAGATCCCAGCTCCTCTAGAACTGCGGTCATGTTAGGGTGTTGCCTGTGACTAAAAAATATCTTGTCCTGGGGGCCCAGCCAGTGCTGAATATACTTGGGGTTCTTAACCTTCTGTAAGTCCTGGCCCACTTCAGCAGTCTGGTGATGCTTATGAACCCCTTCTCAAAATAATGACTTTAAATGCAGAAAACAAAAGATTACATTACAAAGGAAACCAGTTAGATTGAAACACAGTTCTCAAAATACTTTTTCAAAAATGTTCATGGATCCAAGGTTAAAAGCCCTTGGTCTCTACACTCTGGTAGGTTGGCCACAGGACCTTAAAGATTGCCTAGTCTGGGGGTTGTTAAACTGGAGAACTTTTTACTTGGCACATGGGAAGCCCTTAATAAATCTTTAATGACATTTTTTAAATGTTTTGACAACTTTATTTAATTGGACTTCGGCACTGTGCATGTAAAAACATTCTGAGGAGGGGCCCATAGGATTTGTCAGCCTGCCCAAGGGGTCCATGGCACCAAGAAGGTGAAGCACCTCTGGTCCAGTCCAACCTTCTCATTCAGCAGAGGAAGGCACTGAAGCACGAGGAGGTGCTCAGGGAGCCAGCACATCCCGGATTTCCATCTCGCTTCTCTGACTCCCAAGTCATGCTGCTTTCCTCACAGGCTGTTCTTGGTGCCTGGGCCTGTATCTGGAGCCTTCGCCACCTGGTGGGACCTGGCCAAGCCCAGCCCTGTCCACCCCAAGTAGAGGCCTTGACATCAGAGGCCTCTGGTGGGAGAGCAGCTTCACTGGGATGTTTGGAGGCTGACGCTAGTGACCGACATTTACATTGGACGTTGAGGTCTGCATGGCACTTAAACTCGTTTGACCCTGGCCACCCGGGAGACAAGTGTGACAGGCATTATCTCTGCTGTTTTACAAATAAGGAAACATTGCTGAGAAAGGGAAAGTGTCCTGCCTGTAGTCAGCCCCTAGTAAATGCCTGGGGCAGGATCGGAACCCACATCTCTCCTGACTCCAAGTCTTTTGTTTGTTGTTCAGTCATCTCCAACTCTTTGTGACCCAAAAATACTGGCGTGGTTTGCCATGTCCTTCCCCAGCTCATTTTACGGAGGAGGAAACAGAGGCAAACAGGTTTAAGGGGCTCGTCAGGGGTCACACAGCTAGTGAGCGTCTGAGGGCATATTCGCACTCAGGCCCAGCATCGTATCCATTGCAGCGCCTCCTAGCGGCACCACGGTAGCCAGACTAGAGGCCCTCGGGCACAGGGTAGATTTGGCCTCGTGGATAGACAGATTCTGCTCAACTGTGAGCCTGGGGTTCACTTTCCAGCAGCGTGTCCAGAGCCTTTCTTAACCAGCCACCCTGGCCTTTCTACCCCAGGTGCTGGAGAACTACAATAAGGGGAAGACGGCCCTGCTCTCTGCAGCCAAGGTAATGGTGAGCCCCACGGAGGTGGACCTGACCCCAGAGCTCATCTTCCAGCAGCAGCCCCTGCCCACCGGCCCCCACTCCCTGGAGCCTCCCCCTGCCGCCCCGAGGAGCAGCAGCATCAAGTAAGTGCCACTGTGACTCCCTAGGAGGGTCGGGCGGCTGGAGGAGAGGAACGGGGGGTCGGGGGAGGGGCAGGGACTTGTCTCCCCCTGGTCCTCCATCCCCAGAGTAAGTCAGTAAAGGGACGCCTTCTCCGTTAGGCATTCACCCAGTGAGCATATATCCCCTACACTGTGATGCCCAAGCGGCCAGCCTGGTGACCCTCCCTGACCACGGGTACCGGGACCCCAGAGTTAGCGGGATACCTCCCGCCTCCTGAGGGGCCGAGCCCGCTGCCACCCAGGAGCCGCCACCAACCGGCCCTCCCTGCCCCCGCCCTGCCCCACCCCGACCTTGGCAGGAGCAAGTCCCAGTCCGAGGTGAGCCTGGAGGGTTTCTATGAGACCAAGGCCTTGTCCCCCACAAGGAAGGACCCGGTGGAGCTGCTGCTGCTCACCACCCAGGAGCGCCTGTCGGTGGAGCTGCAGGCCCGGCGGGCCCCCCTCGCCACCATGGAGAGCCTGTCGGACAATGAGTCCGTCTACAGCTTCGACTCTCGACGCTCCTCCGGTTTCCGCAGCATCCGCGGCTCCCCGAGTCTGCACGCGGTCATGGAGAGGGACGAGGGCCACTGCTTCTACATCGACCCGGCCATCCCCGAGGAGAACCCCTCCCTCAGCTCAAGGACAGAACTGCTGGCCGCCGACAGCCTGTCCAAGCACTCGCAGGACACGCAGCCGCTGGAGGCCGGGCTCGGGGGCGGCGGGGAGAGCCCGCGGCGCCGCTCCAGCGCGGAGGAGGGTGGCTCGTCCCCTGCGCCGGCCAGGGGGGAGCTGACCCTGCAGAACGGGCGGCTGGGGGATTCGCCGAGTCCCCAGGTCCTCGAGTTCGCTGAGTTCATCGACAGCCTCTTCAACCTGGACAGCAAGACCAGCTCGTTCCAGGACCTTTACTGCATGGTGCTGTCCGAGAGCCCGGGTGGGGACTATGGCGCGCTGCCCAAGTCGGTGAGCGAGCAGGAGATCCTGCTGCGGGCCCAGTACGAGCCGAACCTGGTGCCCAAGCCCCCCCGGCTCTTCGCCGGCTCCACCGACCCCTCGTCGGGCATCTCGGTGTCGCCCTCCTTCCCCCTCAGCTCCTCGGGAGAGCTCATGGACCTGACCCCCACCGGCCTGAGCAGTCAGGAGTGTCTGGCCGCAGACAAGATCCGGACTTCTCCCGCTGGTCACGCAGCCAGCCCCTCCAAGCAGGAGGACCTCATGATCTCGGCCCTCTAGTTCTGGGGGTGGGGGGAGCTCGGACCCACCACGCGAAGCATGCGGCAGACCCAGGCCTGGGGTCGGCATCCCCTGCCCGCCCGCTGGCAACGGCTGGAAGCGTCCCCTGAGGGCCGCTTGGAGCCCTCGGGTGCCCGTGCGGCTGGGGAGGGAGGGGCCGAGCTGCCAGCGCAGAAGGAGAGTGGAATCACAGGGTCCTTTCCCTACCTCAGCCCCGGTCAGTGAAGGCTCCTGGGGGCCGCCACAAGCTGGGGAGGGAGGTGAGCCGTCCAGGCCTCACCAAAGCCACTACATGTCTGGGAAGGGGTCGGGCAGCGCTTGGCCTCCCGTCCTCCTCCTCCCCCATCCAGGAATGGCCTTTGTAGGGCTTCTAGGAATCATCGACAGCTGGTCATCTGGGCCCGGTCCCTCCCCCCACAATCGCCAGACCACCCCAGCGTTCTCCCTGCTCTCCCCTGGGGAGGAGAAGGAGCCAGGGGCAGGCACTGCCATCCCCTCCTGGTGCCCAGCGACTTCCATCTCATCCCTGGCCCCCAAAGCCCCACATCGTCCCAGCACTTCAGCGGGACTCGCCTCCGGCTGCCTTCCTAGCCATGTCCTTCAGTCCCGGTCTAGGGTCACGGTCAGCATGTTTACAGAAGCCGTCAGGCTCAGCCGAAGATGTTTCTGCTGTGATGGACCTAGCCTGTCTTCCCTGCTCTGAGGCAGCTGGGTGCTCCCTGTGGGTGGGCCCGGCCCAGGGCTTCCTTAGGGGACTTTTCAGGTCCATCCCTTCCTCTCTGTCTTGCCTTCCCCTCCCCAGCACTCCCCAGAGGAAGGAGCCTTTTGGGCCCAGCTCACTTCTCAGGCCCTAGGACCTCCCCTGTTTAGTTGCACTCACCCTGGCCCCCATTGAAGGCTTCTCAGATCTTGCAGGTGTAGACAGTAGCCTGGCCTGAGGCTTTGAAATGAGCTTTCTGCCGGGGATGGGTGCCAGTCCCTGAGACCCCACAGGTCCTGGGGGCAGCTAGGCCATGGGGGCAGACCAGGGGTGTAAGGACCTGGTGCCTCTCTGCACTAGCCTCTCCCTTGTAGGCCTCACGGGCTCTGGCATCAGGGCTGCCATCTGGTCCTTGCTGCGGCAGTAACCACCCCCCACCCCTTTCTCTAGCCTCTGCAACACCCCCCCCAAGCTGAACCCCAGCTGCATGGTGAGCTGTACTGCTTCAGAGAGGAGGGGAAGCAGGCCTGTCTGCTGCTTGCTGGGTTGTTTGTAGGCCTCCCTGCCTTCCTGCCACCTGCATGCATTCCCCAAGCTCAGGGCGCTTTGGGAGAGAGGGTCCTTGCCTGCTTCCCTTTTCCCCAGACACCTTGGATGCCAGTATTTGAAACAAAACCCTTTGCTACCTCCTCCCTGCCCTGTGGCTGGGCCGCCTCGCTCCCAGGGCACATCTCCCTTCTCGGTCCCTTGGAGAAGGAGGCTGCTGTCCAGCCTCACTGCTGGCCCCATGCCCCCATTAGCAGCTGAACCTAGGAACATTGCCCTGTGAAGAAGGGGGCATGAAGGCCTGCTTGGGCTGCCTTAGAAAGGGATGCTGAGGCCCCTCCAGAAGGGTAGGGTTCCATGGCCTCCCACATGCTGCCATCCCCACAGAGGTGCCCATCAGAGACTGAGCCTCCTCCCACCACCACCCAACCCCTCAGGGGGCAAGGCCAGGGGTAAGCCCAGTATCTCTAAGTGTTTTTGACAGCCAACATTTTCCTTGCTGAATTTGGGGTGTGCCTGGGGTGAGGGAGCCAGATGACACAACTGGGCCTTGCCAGAGCCCTCTAGATTAGAGCACAGTGAGCCGGTACGGCCTGACGAGTCGTGCGTGTGTATGCATGCGTGTGCCAGCTTCTCTCCGTGAGGCCCAAGCAAACAGTGGCACCCTGCCTTGCTCTCCGCCCTCCTCCTCCCCATTTCTTGGACCTTTTGCTTTCTTTCTGCTCTTCCCCGGGGGCTCTGATCATGGGATGAGGCTGCTTAGAGACTCCTCACCAGCCCGCCCAGGCTCGGGGAGAGCATTTCTATTGTCTCTGTCTCCTTCCCCATCTGGCCTTGCTTCCCTTCCCTGGAGCTTCTCTTTGGGGCTGGTTCAGGTGCCTGGCCTCTTCCCATAAATGGCATCAGAATTCCAGTGAGTGAAGGTCACCCCTCAGGAGGGGCCCTTCTTTCCTTTGCCCAGCTCCGTACCTACCCCAGTCCCTGCTTTTTCTGAGATTCCATCCTGGGCATTCTGAAAGGAAGGGAACATCCGTGATGCACCTGGGCAGTCAGACCAGGTAGGCCACAGAAGAAGAGCCCTATGGGTATGGGTCCCCGTGCTTGGGCTGCTGCTTCTCACGATAAGAGGGATGAGGCCAGGGAGCCAGCCTCTATCACTCCTCCTCCTTTACCCCATTCGCATAGTCCTCCTTCCCCTGGGACCCCCTGTTCCCCCCTGCCTCAGGGGTCTCACTAAGGGTCCAAAGGGGCCAACTTGCTGTGGGCATAGGCCGCTCTCCAGCATGGAAGGGAGACAATGGGTAATAAGCTTGTGTCTAAGGAGGGTTGCCTTCTCCCGCCCTGCCCCTTGCCTCAGCCTGCCAAACTTCTTCCCCAGAGCCCCGGGTCTCCCCCTTTCCCTCCCCCTCCATGAAGGCTGTAACCACAGTGTTATAGGGCCAGGTTGGCTGGTCCAGGGTCCCAAGGCCCCTCTACATGGGGAGGGGCAGGTTCTCTCCCAAATGGTCCCAAGAGACATTCACCCCTCTAAGACTCCTAGACTCTGTCTCCAGTAGAGATGAACCTCCGGGTTTAAGGGGTCACTCCATTTTTCTCCTGGGTCAGCAGGGAGCCAGGAGGAGCAACCTGCCCCCTCCCCCCTTTAGCCCCCATCTCTGGCGCAGCTCCCATACCACTTTGCCCTCAGATCCCTGCCTTCAGTGGCCCTGAGCTGCTTCATTCTCCAGGGGCCGACAGAACCTCCATATGCAATCACTAAGGAAGCAACCAGGCCCTCCCCATCCCCACCGCCCTCTCCCCGCCCCGCCTCTAGCCCCCACAGACAGTCACGCACTCTACGTGCCAATCCCACCTGACTTTTTTGTACCTAATGTATGAAAGATCCAAACTAATATTGCTGTAAAAAGGAGAGACAAATTAATATAGCTTATTCTATAAATCTATCTGTATATAGAAGTTTCTGTATATTGTATAGAGCTGTGTATAAACTGGTTGTAGAAGCAGGCTTGGTGTGAGTGACTTTTCCCAGCAGGTGCTGGGCACAGGCGGGGGACACTTGCCAATCAATCGACAGCTTTTTATTCAGCATCAGGCACTGTTCTTGGGTCTGGGATTCAAAGACAAAATGAAGTCGTTCCCATCTCATGGAGCTTATGTCCAACGCCCGTTTCAGCAGACTGGCCTTCTCCAAGGTCTGTCGGTCAACAAGCATTTCTTAGGTCTTTATTCTGACTGCTGGCCGGGACAGCGGACGGAGCGCTGGACTCGAGGCCTCCTGCCTCAGACACTGCCCTGAGCTCACTCCAGTCGCCCTATCTGTAAGATGAGCACAGCCAGGTGGCCCAGTTTGCCTCAGTTTCCTCAAATGTAAAATGAGCTGGAGAAGGAAATGGCACACGTTTCAGTGTCTTTGCCAAGAAAACCCCAGATGGAATCACGAAAAGTCAGGACTGGACAGCAACAACTGCTCCTGCTTTCCAGAGTGCAAAGGATACGTCATTTGTAAAGTGCTTGGCAAAGTTGAGAGTGCTTTATAAATACTGGTTATTGTTATGTGCCAGGCCCTGTGTTGAACACTAAGGAATGTAGAGAATGTAAAAAGCAAACCTCACCCCTCCACCCTGCCAATGGCTTCGAATCTAATGGGAGAGAAAACGTGCAAATAATTAGGTCCGTCTGTATACATAGAGATGGAAGGTGACATTAGAAAGTCAGGTTTCCCATGGAAGGTGGCGTTTGAGCCGAGTCATGAAATCCAGGGGTACTAAGAGGCAAAGGGCGGAGCCTAGTTCCTGGAAAGGAGCCTAGTTCCAAAGAGCTGTCAATGTCAAACCAAGATGGGGATGGGTAGAGGGATGGGGGTTGGAAGAGTTGGTGCACAGAAGCAACAGGCCCAAAGAGGGCCAAGGAGGGAGAGGTTGCACTCCAGGGCTCACCTGTGTCCTGGATGAACAAGAAAATGAGGTGGCCAAAGAGGACAGTGCATCACCCCTAAGATTCCCCGTAGTTCTCAATTCCTGTGATCCTGTGACTTTGGACCAGAGTGAAGCCCTTCTCTCTTAAGGCCCTGAAATATCATTAGGAGTTGGCGTCACACTTCAGGGTGCTTTGGATGGGGAAGGGCTGTCTCAAAGCCCCTTCCAGCCTTTAGATTCCCATCTCTCTGGAAGCTAGCAAATAGAGTCTTGAGAATATCACAGGGGAAAAGTGCATTGTGATCCTCGTTGAAGACCTCGATCTGGAGAATGGGCAAACGAGAAGGGATTTTCCTTTCCCTCTTCCCCCAGTCCAGGGTGGGAAGAGCTCAGGACTTTGGACCAGAGCAGTGCCCTAACCTGGGAGCACCTGCCCTACCCTCCCTGCAGATGGCCTACCTTGGTAGGATAAACACAGGATTCGGAGTCAGAAGATATGGGTGGAAATATCCGTTCAGCTGCATATCTCCATGTAATAGTATAGTACGATGGAAAGCGTTCTGGGGCCAGATTCTGTCTGATATTTACTGCCTGAGGGACCTTACACAAGTCATTTAACTTCCCTGGGCATTAGTTTGCTTAAATGTGAAATGAGGCTCTAGGTCTGATACTAGAACCTTGGGCATCGATCAACCAGCATTTATTAAAGTGAATGGAATGCTGGGGCTGTCATCAGGAAGACCTGAGTTCAAATCCAGCCCCAGACACTTGCTAGCTGTGTGACCCTGGGTAAGTCACTCAACCTCTGCCTCAGTTTCCTCAACTGTAAATGGGTTTTATACTATCACCTGCCTCCCAGGGTTATGAGGATCAAATGAGATATTTATAAAAGGGCTTAAGACAGTGCCTGGCTCACAGTAGGTACTATCTAAATGCTTATTCCCCTTCCTCTGTATTGAGTTGGGGGCCCAAATATGCTTGCATTTTTGTGACTAAGTAAATGTTGAAAGTGTGCATGTGTGTGTGTGTGTGTGAGAGAGAGAGAGAGAGAGAGAGAGAGAGAGAGAGAGAGATGATGGGACAAAGGAAAAAGGAGCACAGAGGCCCCTTGAAGGAGGTGGCCCCTATACTGAGCCTTGAAGGGAGTGAGGGATTCCAAGAGGTGAAGGTGAGCTAGCATAGCATTGCAGGCATGGAGGACAGTCTAAGTAAAGGCATAGAGGTGGGAGATGAATTTTGTGTATGGAGAGCATCAATTAGGCCAGTTCAGTTCAACCATAATGTATGTGAAGGGAGAGCTGTATAGTCAGGCTGGAAAGATAAGCTTGCGCCAGATCTCAAGGGCTTCAAATTCCAGAGACATCTGCATTTTATCCTAAAGGCCAAGGAAACGACTGAAATGTTTTTGAGCAAGGAAATGACTTAGTTGTGCTTGGGCTTTAAGAATCTCAATTTGGCAGCGAGCGAAGAATGAGTCTAGAGGCAGAGAGACCAGTGGGGCTGTAGGGAGAGCCTGGCCGAGGGGCTGGTTGTGAGACGTGTTGAGGAGCAGAATCAGCAAGACTTGGCAACTGGATAGATGAAGATGAGTGAGCTGGAAAAGCTGGTGAGAGCTGCCAGGTGTAAACCCAGCTGACTGGAAGGGCAGCCTCCTGGTCAGGGAGGGGATCAGGGAGGAAGGGAACTCTGAGGCAAAGGGGAATGAGTTCTGGTTTGGACACCTTGAGCTGGAGATGCCTATGGGACCACAAGGTGCAGATGTCAAGCAGGCAGGTGGAGATGTGGTACTGGAGCTCAGGAGAGGGATATAATTTGGGAGTTACCTGGGTAGAAATGATAGTTTGAACCCATGGAAACTGATGAGAGAGAGAGACAGGGGAGAGGCAGAGAGAGAGGAAAGAGAGAGAGACAGAGAGGAAGAAAGGGGAAGAGAGAGGAGAGAGAGAAGAGAAGGAGAGAGAGAGAGAGAGAGAAAGGGGAAGAGAGAGAAAGGAAGAAAGGGGAAGAGAGAGAGGAAGAAGGGAAGAGAGAGGAGAGAGAGAAGAGAAAAGAAGAGAGGTAAAGGGGGGGGGCCGGGAGGAGGGGGAGTGTGAGGGGAGTGAGACAGGGAGGCGCAGGCTGACCCAGGACAGGGCTCTGGGGTGGATACACCCGAAACGGAAAGTGGGATGTGTATGATGGTTTTGCAAGAGAGACAGAAGGATGAGGAAACTGTGATGGAACAATCATGAAAACCCAGAGGGGAGCAGCCCTTCATCTAGGCCTCGGTTCCTTTTCTGTGACAGTGGGTGGGGTGAGCTAGGTGATCTCTAAGGTCCCTCTCCAGCCCCTCCTAACAACTAGCTGTGAGCAGGACAGTCCCAGCCCGTCCACAATGTCTGGGAGCCTAGGTGTCTAGGTAACCAGTCCCTTCCATTAACTTCACTTCCCACAGTCACAAGATGTAGGGGGTCAGGGAGTGCCCAACTAGATAACTTCCAGATGACCTTGGACAACTTAACTCAGTTTCCCTCTCTGTAAAATGAGCGGGTTGAACCAGATGGCCTTTGAGGCCCCTTCATAGCTCTAAGTCTGGAATCCCAGTCCTGGCTTCCTGCCTTGGGTAAGTCACTCAGCCTTCTGGGCCTCAGTTTCTCTCTCTGTAAAATGAAAGGCTTGGGTTCTCACGTCCCTCGCTGCTCTAAATTTATGGTGTGATGAATCGGGAAACCCAAAGCGGGAAGATGTTCTGCTTTCAGACAGCAGGTGGCACTGCTGGGCCTTCAGGGAGCAGTCGCGGCTGCAGAGGGAGATGTTGGCTCTCCCTTTGGACCTAACCATGGGATGGGGTCTCCGTGCCCCAGGGTCCCTTCTTCCAGGAACTGAGACATCCGGTGACGGCCACAGGCTTTCAAAGACCTCAGAGACCCTTTACACATGAAGAAACTGAGGCCCAGAAAGCAACTCTCCCAAAGTCACAGCACATTAGTCAGAAGGGGAGACGGCGCCGTTGAAGGGGACGGTGCCACGGACATCTAGATTAGGGAATTAGAGACGGTCCCCAAGATCAAGCCCTTCCCCCACTCCGCTCCCTCAGGTTGCTGTCCGATTCAGAACCCGTCGGGGGGTTGCATCCTCCTCAGTTCCAGCTCGCCAGCTCCACCAGCTCCACGTCAGAAAGAAATGGTTTAGCCAATAAGCATTTATTAAGCGCTTACTGTGTGCCAGGCACTGGGCTAAGGGCTGGAGAGACAACAAACACTCCCTCCCCTCAGGGGGCTTACAGTCTAATGGGAGGAAACAATACGGCAAAGTGAAGTATACATAAGGCACACACCCTTTAAATGGAAGGAGCTCAGAGGTCATCCAGTCCAACCCCCTTACATCCTCGCTTTTTTTAACCGATGAGGAAGTGGAGGGGGAAGGAGGTGAAGCCACCTGCCCTGGATCCCGAAGGTCTGGAGCCTCAAGGACTGGATCTGAACCCAAGTTCTCTGACCCCGAGCCAGGGAGCTTTGGACTGCGTCCCTGTGCCTCTCTGGCCACAGCTCAATGAAGAAAGGGGATAGAAAGGGCTTTTGAGGGGAGCCTAAGGTGGCACTGGACCGCTTTGTGGGTCTGTCTTCTCCGTGTGCACCGGGAGACCACTGGGTGCAGAGCAGATCTCGATGGCCGAGCCCTGGGAGTGAGAGGGAGGGTCAGATCCCTCCCCACCCCCACATCCAACATCAACACCCACACCTATGCAAGGCACTTAAGCATGGTGTTTTCTTCTGGCTAGAATCTTCCTACCTGGGCCTTTTGCATCAACTCTCACTCAGACCCCATGAAAGAGAACCCACCTTCTCATCCCCAGATCTTGAGCCCATCCCATCTGAAGACAGCCAGGTGGTGCAGTAGATAAAGCCCCGAATTCAAATCCAGCCTCAGACACTTACTAGCTGGGTCACCTTGGATAGATACTCTGCTTACAAGCTTCTGTTTGCCTCACCTTCCTTCTGTGCAAAATAGAGATCATAATAGCACTTTACCACCCAGGGTTTGGTAAGAATTGAATGAGATAATATTTATAAAGTGCCTGGCACATAGCAGGTCCTTAAAAAGTATTTCCTTCCTTCCTTCCCTTCCTCCTCCCTCCCTTCCTTCCCTTTCTCCTTCCTTCCCTGCCTCCTTCCTCTCTCCCTTCCTGCCTCCCTACTTCCTTCTTTCCCTCCTCCCTCCCTTCCTTCCTTCCCTCCTTCCTCCCTTCCTCCTTCCTTCACTTCTCCCTTCCTTCCCTGCCTCTTTCCTCTCTCCCTTCCTCCCTTCCTTCCTCCCTCCTTCCTTCCTTTCTCCTTTCTTTCTTTCCCTCCTCCCTCCCTTCCCCCCAAAGAGGGGACATGGCCCAAGCCCAGGACAGGGTTGAGCTGAGTTCGCAGAATCCATAAAAGATAGGATTTGGAGTTGGAAAGGACCTCAGAGATTAGCCAATCTAATGCTCTTGTTTCTTTAAACAAAAGAGAAACTGAGGCCCATGTCATGAGTCTAAAGTCAAGTTAATGGCAGGGTCCAGACTGGAACCTGGGACTGACTCCTGCTCACAGGCTCTTCTGGCTTGGAGAAGCAGCCCCAGCCACCACAGACCTCCCATCAAGTGCCAGGGCCCCAAGGCCAGGCGCTGGGCTTCGGGATGGCCCTCTTCAATGGCTCTGGGGAGGTGACAGTGAAGAGACAGACAGAAAGTCAGAGGGGGAGGGGGAGGACCCTTGACAATGGTTCCTGCTGCTGCCTCTGTTTCAAGGTGAGACCCTGGATCTCCTGTCTGTCCTGAGCTTCTCCCTGCCTGAGAAGGCATCAGATGAGGGTCAATGGCCAATAAGGGTGACAGCCCCACGCAGAGAGCCCAGCCCAGTCCCAGGAGGAAGTGTTAGCCATCTGCCAGCAGAATCCTGGGCAGAGGGCACCAAGCTGGGACCCCATTGGCCTGAGGGGCACACCCCTCCTCCCCTCTGGGCCTCAGTTTCCCCATCAGCAGAATGGGGGGAACAACAAAAACCTCTCTTCTGGCTCTCAATTCTGTAATTGAGTATCCCTGCCCCTTCCCTCCCCTGGTGATCTTGAACTGGCAGGGTCCTCCCCACTTCTCCCCACCCCCTTCATTCTGGGAAGCACCAGATAGCGGGAATTTCCACTATCCTATCAGGGATGCCATGTGCTCCTGTCCCAGGAGGCTTTGCATTTTAATAAGAATGACTCCCCTCCAAGGGCTCTTTAACCTGGGCCTGTGGACTCCACAGGGTCCACCTCCATGGAGTCAGCGTCCTTTGCTGTCCTTCGTGGCTCTGGAAGGGGACCCTGGACTTCAGCAGACCATTGGTTTGTGGTCCCACACAGCCAGTAGGTGGAGAGCCTGGATTCAAATTCAGCTCTCTGGCTTAGGTCTCTTTCAACTACATGAACCTGCCTCTCTCTAAGAGGCCATGCTTTACCCAAAGGAATGAATCCGTAATGATTCAATCTTAGGCTTGGCAGGGGAGACATTTGGGGGCAGTGGACCCTTCCTGACACCAAGGGGTAGCAGCCTGGTCTGATGATGGGGCTAGTCCTGGGGGAAGGGGTGCAGGGAGGGCAGGAGCAGAGAGATAACAATTGTCTTCCTCAGGGTCTCAGTAGAGGAAGAGAGACCTCCTGGGCTTTTCAGCCCTGAAAGAATAGGCCTATTAGTGTGCCCTCCCCCTCCCTCCACCCTATTCCCTTCTCCCTCCCCCAGAGAAGAATTGGTCAGCGCACAGCTGGGGCTTCCAGCAAAATCCGATTCTATATGTAAGAGAAGAAGGCTACTGGGCAGGCCCGGGGTAGACAAAACCTCATTGTGAGCCGGCCCTGCATGGGGAGAATGAGGCCCAGTGCGGCACCCCCTCCCCCACCCCAGCCCGGCCGGGCTAGGCATTGACCCTCCCCTGCCCACATCTGGACAGCCCTGGTCGGGGTCTGCCCACCCCGCACCCCCACCTCCACACAGACACGCACCCACCCGGTGTCCGGGGGTAGGAGCGGGTGAGGCCGGGTCGTCGGCCCCTGGGGAAACCATCCTCTCTCAGCTCTGACCCTTGCTGACTCTGTGACCTTGGACAAGTCACTCCAATTCAAGAACCTCAGTTTCCCCATCTGTAAATAGAACACGGGGATTAAGTCGGCAGGGCGTCTTCCAGCCAAGCCTTTCATTCCGTTGAGGGACGGAGCCTGAAAGACTTGTCCAGGGTCCAGAGGCAGGTCCCTCACCTCCGCCAGTCACCGACCACGCGTTAAGCCCCTTCTATGACCCGCGTCTCCCAAACCCTGAGATACAAAGCCCCAGATCCACCCGCTCCCCGAGTTAGAGACTCCAGGGCTCGGTCCGCTGGGCCTACTCATACTGCTGAGGAACGTGGGTTTGGTCAAGTTCCGAGCGTTCCGAAGACCCTGGACAAGACCAGCACCAGGAGACTGTCTCGGGCCTGTCCGCAAAGAACAGGAGCGGACAAAAGCACGCGTCCGGTCCAGCCTCCCCCCACCTCCACTTTACAGAAGAGGGAACTGAAGACAGTAAATGCGAGGGACTGCCCCACAGGGGTGCTGACCATCGCGAGCCTCGATGGATGGAGCGCTTTAAAGTTTGGGAAGCCCTCTGACCCCTCTAACAATGCTGCGAGGTAGAGACTTCGCTATCATCCCCGCTTTAGAGAGCAGAAAACTGAGACGAGGAAAGCGCTGAAGGACGTGTCCCAGGCAAGATTTGAACCCGGCATCCGGTACTGTGACTGCCCAGCGAAGCTGCCTCACCATAAAGCGCTGGATCTGGGTTCTAATTATGCCTCAGGCAATGGGCCTCAGTTGGGGAGAGGGAAATCCCGTAATAATTGATAAAGGGTCGTAGATCTAGGGCTGGTCTAGTCCAAATGATTTGGTTGCTGGACGGTCCGCCTCGGGACTCGCACCAGGGGCCCGCGGGGCCGGCAGCTCGGGGGGCTGCCCAGTGGGCAGCAGCGCGGGGCGTGGCCGCCAGGGGGCGGGCCCACGGGGCGGGGACGGACCCACGGAGGAGCAGCGGAGCCCGGGGGAGCGCGGAGAGCGCAGGGCGCAGCGGGGGGCGCAGGGCGCGCGGAGAGCGCAGTGGGGGGCGCAGGGAGCGCACAGGGCGCAGCGCAGCCCAGCGCAGCGGGGGGCGGCCGGGGCCGGAACCTGGACCCGCTGCTGCTGCCGCCGCACCGCCGCACCGCGCCGGGGATGTGGCCCCGCCGGGCCGGACTGTAGCGGCCGGAGCCGGGGCCCGGGCGGACATGGAGGTGGTGGACGAGACGGAGGCACTGCAGCGGTTTTTCGAAGGTGAGAGCGGCTGGGGCCGGACCTGGCCATGACCTTCCCCACCCCCCGGCGAACCCCTCAGTCCGGGGAGAGTGCCCGGGGGCTTCTGCACCTCCATCCCCCCCGTTCGGTCCCCTCCGCGTCTGCCCGGCCCCCTTTCCTCTGCCCCCGGGCCTGCCCACCCGTCCCACCCACCCCACCCGCGTCAGAATCAGGGCTGGGGGAGGGCACTGGGTGTTTTTCCCATTCTCCCAGCGGAGCCCCCCACCCCGCTTTTCTTGTTCCACACTGGGTAACCTTATCCTCAGACGTCCTCCCCCTGCCCTGGCCGGGGTCTGCCACACTGGCTCCCCAGCACCCCACTCACCAAATATTGGCCAACGTGCAAGGTCCCCCCCACCAAGAATCCAGCCCTAAAGAAGACCGAGCGTCCCTGGTCCCCATCCCACCCCAGCCCCCCGTGTCAACCCCGCCTCGGTTCCCGCCTCACTCCCTGTCCCTATGCCTCCATATTCCCCACGGCCCGAAGCCCAATACAGGACTGGGGTTCTGTATCCCCCGGGTTTCAGGCCATTGGCTCCCCTTGCTGGGGGCCAGGAGCGGGTGAACCCTCGGCTGCTAGGACGTGCCCCAATCCAGCGGGGTTCTTGCTGTCGGACCCTGCCCTGGGCTCTCACTGGCGGCTCTCGTCTCCCCAGACCCGTGGCTCCAAACACGCATCCTTCTGGTGCTTTCCTCTTGGGGAGCCCCCCACTCCCCACCTACTGGAGAGCCTGGGAGTCAGGACACCTGAGTTCAGTCCCAGTTTTCTCTGCCCCCTCTTAGGCAAGATGTAGGTGGGGGGTGGGTTTCCTTCTCATCTCCCAGTGAAATGGAGGAGTGGGCTTCTCTTCCCTGCAGCCCCCTGCTCCCAGTCTTCCCCCCAATCTTTGCCCAAACTAGAGTTCATCCTAACCTCAGTAGGTCATTTGCCTTTCTCTGTCCTCAGGGTCTATATACTGTATCCTCTGCATCTGAGGAGAGGGCCCAGACAGCTTGTCCCCTAGTGTGTATGGGGGGGGGGGGCGGGGTACAAGCTGAGTCTGAGACCCCACATCAAGGCAGCACCCAGAGCCCAAGAATCTAAAAGCTCCTGCCTCCCTGCTCCTGGAAGGAGGCCTTTGTAGGAGTGGGGTGGGGGCTCCCCAGCCCAGGGGAGAGAGGAAAAAAGCCAAGGAGCCAGCGGGGCTCTTCAGCTCTGCCTCCCCCAGCCCATCCTGGGACTCATTTTCCATGATGGTGTTAGGGATTCTGTGAGGTCCTGGCCCAAGAGGCTTTGCTGGCTCGCTCTAATTCCAGGGTGCCCAGGAGGGAGGGGGCACCAATTGTGGGCACAGCGTCATGACAGGGGATCATTGGGGAGCATTCCCTGAAGGAGGAGCCATCCCTCAGGCAGCAGGAGGGCCTCTGGCAGAGGGAGTGCTTCGTCCACTTGCTCCCCTCTGCACTGGAGGCTGGGCCCCTGTCCAGGACTAGGTTCCCTTCATGTTCTCACTTCTCCCCGCCTGGGGACAGGATGTCCCCTCACACAGGCCATCTGGGGGTGGAGGGAGGGAGAACTATACCTACCCGTTACCCTCTCTGCCAGCCTTCCAGCCAAAGTTGTGTTGGGGGTGGGGGTCCAATGGGATCCCCCTTATTTGAGGGGCCAGAGAGGTAGGGTGTGGTCACACATTCTGGGGAGAAGGCAGGCAAAGCCAGGAATTCACTCCCCCTCGTTCTTGAGGGTGACCAGGGAGTGGAAATGAGAGCCCTGTAGGTTCTTATTCTAGGGAAACCATGGAGGAATAGTGGGTCATTGTGGGCTTCTTATTTTGGGGGGCTCCTTGTTCTGGGGGACCAGAGAAGGAGAGGGGAAGTCCTGGAAGGGCAGAGCTGGGCTAGGACAGGGGCGGAGAAGGTCTCCCCTAAGAGGGTCTGTCTTTTGTATAGGAGAGCCCTTCTCCAGAAACCCAAACCTTCCGCCTTGGCAGCCTCAGGGTGGGGGTGGGGGGGCAGCCCATGCTGACGCCATGGCTTAGCCATGCAGCTCTCATCCTGGGAGATAAGAGGCTGCTGAAGAATGTTTGTGGGGAGAGGGGGCCCTGCCCACCCGCTCAGGGGGCTTTGGGCTAGAGTGTGAAGGGACAGAAACAGGGGGAGGGGCACAGACGGCCTGTGTGCTCATCCCTTTGTGTGTGGGGCTGAGGCTTTGGGGTGAGCATGCAGGGGGGTGTCTGCCTCCAGGAGCCAGTGTGTGGGATAGGAAATGAGCCTAACCCGGTGCCTGCTGCTGGTGTAAAGTCGTGTGTGTGAGTATGTGTACAAGTGTGCACATGTATAAGTGTGAGTGTGTGCGTGCACGTGTGTGTGCACAAGTGCGCGTGTGTGCTCCAGTGTTCTGGCCCTAGTCCAGGCTCCCTCTCGAGCCTCGGTTTCCCCATCTGTACAATGGAGCTGACCCTTGCCTTCCCCATCTTCTAGGCACTGCAGAAACATTAGTCTTCCTTATCACCAGAGAGTGGGAGAGATGTGTATGTGTTGGGGAGGAGGGGAATAAAGCGGCTTAGAATTTTCAAGCAGAAAAGATCATGGGATCACAGGCCTCAAGCCCAAGGGGCTGAGGAGGCCACCTAGTCCAGCCCTCGATTTGGAGGCCCAGAGAAAGAAAAGCCCTTGTCCAAGGTGACCCAAGCCAAGCCAGGATTCAAATACAGCACCCTTCACTCAGATCTGCTGTTGTGTTCTGGGACCCTCCTCTTCCTCCTCGAGGCAGGGTAGGAGAGACGGTGGAGATGGAGTCTGGGAGATGGAGAGGGAAAGGGCAGAGCCATAACTAGCAGTTATGGCGCGTGGGGAGAGTAGCACAGAATGTGCCCCACAGCCATCGTGGGGTGGGGGGCAACCTACCCTTGTGTTGCTGTTGTGGTTGTTCACTGGTTTTAGTCGTGTCTTTTCAGTCTCTTCTTGACCCCACTGGGGGTCTTCTTGGCAGAGATACTGGAGAGGTTTCCTTCTCCAGCTCATCTCACAGATGAGGAAACTGAGGCAGACAGTGACGTGACTTGCCCAGGGTCACGCAGCTAGGAAGTGACTGAGGCTGGGTTTGAACTCAGGTCCTACTGTATCCAGGGCTGGCACTCTAACCACTGCACCACCTAGCTGCCCTCCATTGTTTTTAGCCTCCTCTAGGTTTGGCGGCCTGAGACAAGACTCCGGTTCTACTGCGCTATTTCAGTCTCTGAGTCTCATGGCCAGTTTGGGCCATTGTGAGGCATGGCACATCCTGCATACAGTCAAGGGGAAGAGAGGAAATCTTTGTCCCCTCTTGCTCCATTCCATGGGGTCATTGCCTTAGGGAGGGAAGGGACCTCAGGTCAGGACTCAAACCAGTATCCTCCATCTCCATAGTGAGTGTTCTTTCCAGCCTCCCCACCTGGCAGGGGCTTCGGGATTGAGGGGGGAGCTAAGGAGCTTTGTGGCAGCCTCCAGGAGCCTGGCACTGCCCAGCCCCCCAGGCTCAGCCCCAGGTAATCCCCAGCCCCCTCAGTCTGGAGGACTGACCGTGGCAGAGGCCACAGAAGAGCTGGGCCGTGGGGCTGGTGGAAGGCAGACATCCCCAAGAAGGGACAGAATGCATTGGTTTCATGCAGGTAACCCCAGGTGCCTCAGGGAGGGCCTGCAGCTGCTTAATCAGTCTCTTGAGCAGGTGGTACCCAGGACCTGAGACACACCTTCAGGTCCTGGTAGGGCCAGGAAACCCCTCTGAGGGGGACTTCAGAATGGGAGAAGCTTAGAACTGGGTCAAGGGGGAGAATGATATCGGGGCCCTGGGTGTGGTGTGCTAGGAGGGAGATTGGAGGGGTGGGGAAGGGACAAGGGACTGGGGTGCGGGGGGTGGCGGGGCTCTCACCAGCCAGGGCTGAGAGTCAGAGCTTGGGGCCCAAGCCCCAAGGGGAGGGGGCAAAATCTGAGAGGAGACAGGAAATGCAGAAAGATAAAGGGAGAAGGAGGGGCTCCCTGGGGAGGAAGCTTCTCTGGGGTGCTGGGAGGAGCCCGAGGCTTCCCATCAGGACACTGGGGGTTCCCCTAAAACTCTTCCTCTGACTGTGAGGATGGATGTGAAGCTATAAAATGCGGGGACTGGTCCCAGTGATGGCCTCAGCCTTTTCTGTGAATGTCTGTCCTATGATGGGAAGCGCAGATGGTCTGGGGTGGGAGGAGAAGAACCCTGGAAGAGGTGGGGAGTGAAGGCTCGGGAAGACAAGGTCCTTGTTCCCCTTTGGAGGGGAAGACGAAGGCAGAGGACTTGGGGAGGAGGGGGTCGTGATCAGGAGGAATGGGGGAGGATGTCGAAGAGTCTTTGCCTGATGTAGGAGTGATTGGGAGTCTGGACATAGGGATCCAGATGGAGGCTGGCTTGGAGGAAGTTGGGGGATGAGGGGCAGAATGTCCTGGATAGGTAAGGTCAAGAGAGGGAGGGATGGAGGGAGGGAAGGACAGCCAGAGGCAGACGGCCTCAGAGGTCGTCTCAGGGAATGGGTCTCGGAGGGGGATTCTCCCACGGCTGGATTGGGGAAGTCCGGTGGTAGGTAGTGGATGGATCGGGAGTCAGGAGGCCGATGGTAATTAGGTGGGGTGAGTGACTCCCCCTCTCTGGTCCTCAGTTTCCCCATGAGTAGAATGAAAGGTTAGAGTGGCTGATGTCCCTTTCAACTCTGAATGGCTGGATGTTGCTTGCCCTCGTTAAGACTGGCCTAGGATGGTTCCTGAGGGGGCCGCCTCCCTCTCCCTACTTCATTGGTGGGTGTGGGTGTGTGTTGGGGGGAACAGCAGGAGCATAGCATGCTGGGTAACCATCTAGTGTTGCCCTCTGATTGGCTTTGCCTTGGACTTTGTGCTGGCTGATAAGAAACCTGAAGTAGAAATCATTTACCGGAATTATTAACCTGGGGCTCCCCATAGTCTGCCCAGCCCTGGCCAAGGCCTCTCCCTCCCCCAGGCAGCAGTCAGGGGGGCGTGGGGTGGGGGTGGGGAAAGCCCAGGATCCATGGGTCCTCTTTCTGAGTATCCCCTGGTCCTAGATTTAGAGCCAGGAGGGGACTCAGAGGCCATATGGTGCAACCCCCTCCTTTTACAGATAGAGAAACTGAGCCCCAAGTGCTGAAAGCAACTTGCCAGGGTCACATCTATATGCAGAGTAGGGTTCAAACTCAGGTCCTCTAGACTGAGCCCAGCCTTCTGGGGCTCCTCACCCAGCCTGTGCCTCAGTTTCTTCCATTAGACTGCTCCATGCCTCCCGTTTGGTCCCATGCCCTGAGCCAGCTGGAATAATTCACATCTCCACAGCCCTGGACGATCAATGACACAGTGAATTTGGAATCCGGAGGGGCCCTGGGTATTTACACTGTGACCTTGGGCAGGCCTCATCCGTCAGATTGGAAAGGTCCTGGAGACGTCCCTCGAAGACCTATTGTGAGCTGTTGTGAGATAACTGGACAGTTCATTCTGAGCCTTAGCGTGAAGCCCAGAACTTTGCTCATAGCCACCCTCTGGGGCTGGGAGACCAAGGTTACCATCCCCATTTCCCAGATAAGGAAACTGAGATGGTTGAAGGTTAGGTGACTTGTCCAGGGTCACACAGTTAGTACGTGTCAGAGCCGGTGTCTGGTTTTCCTCACTCGGAGCTCAGGGCTCTTTTCCCCTTCATAAAGGGAATGATTAGAGCCGGGGGGGGGGGGGGGGGGAGGGGCAGACGTTTGGCCTGGCTGGCCAAGTGCCCATTGCCCCGGTTTGGGGAGGCAGAAGGGGGATTGCACCCCCATTCTCCTCTGTGGCCTGGGCCTGATGGAGAGGTACTAGCTTCATGGAAAAAACTGAGGAGCAGAGTTCTGGGGGCTCCCCATCTCCACCCCCTTGTCCTTGGGGTGACTGGGTACCTTCAGCATCAGGACCAGAGGGATGGCCCCATCATTTCCCTGCTGGCTGTGTCCCCATGACCCACGGGCTTTCTCTACAATCCATCTAGCTTTGTCTTCTTCTTGCCCTGTTAAGGTAATCCCCACCCCCCATTCCCATTGGCCTTCTTTAGGGTTGGGGGAGGAGAACCTCGGCAAGGTTTGGGCAGGAACCCCCCAAGACCACAGGCCTGGGGCCTTGGCCCCACTCGGGGCTTGGTCCCTTGCGTTTTCTGACCTCCTCTCCCCCCAAGCTGCAGTGGGGAGCTGTGGGGAGCACTTGGGCTTGTAGTCCAGAGATGTAGCTTCATATCCTAGCTCCGTGAACCCCAGACCGTGGGTGTGACCTGGTGGGAAGTGTGGGACTAAAATCTCCAGCTGTGCCTCTTAATGCCAGCATGACCCTGGGCAAGCCTCAGTTTCCTTATCTGAAAAAAAATTGGGTTGGATGCATTGATCCCAGAAGTCTCTGCCAGCTCAAAATCAGTTTCCTTGTCTCTGAAATGGGTCCATAGCACTCCCTCACAGGGCAGTGTTGAGTAAAGCGCGGTATGAAATGTAGTTCACCATCGAATGGCGAGCTATGAACATTAATTACGTTAATAGTAAGAGCAGGGAGGACAGTGCTGGAGTCCGCGCTCTGTTGGGTGTTCTCCTCTCCTAGTGAATGGTCTTTTCAGCCTGGGAGGCTCTGATGTCACTAGCCTGGGTAGCCGAGGGTGAGGAGTGGGGGATGGGAGCTGGCCAAGATGGGGAGAGGCCTGAGGGCTGAACGTATGGAGGCCGATGGGAAGGCTGGGAATATTTAGCCTGAAGAGGAAACTTCAGGGGGACATGATGGCTGTCAGCAGGCATCAGAACCTGGCATTGAAAAGAGATCAGACGGGCTCTGTCAGGCCCCAGAGGGAAGGACGGGAGAATGGTTAGAGGTGACAAGGATGAGGGAGAGTGCTGAGTGGGGAAAAATGGTCCTGGGAGCATTGTGGAATGGGAATGTTGTAGAGGGCCTGAGCCTCCTCCTCCTCTTTCCTCCTCCTCTTCCTTCCTCCTCCTCCTCCTCCCTCCTCCCTCTTCCTTCTCTTTCTTCCTCCTTTTCTTTCTTCCTCTTTCCTCCTCCTCCCTCCTTCTCCTTCCTCCCTCTTTCTTCTCTTTCTTCTTCCTTTTCCTTCTTCCTCCTCCTTCTTCTTCCTCTTTCTCCATCCTCCTCTTCTTCCTCTTCCTTTCTCTTCCTCCTCCCCCCCTTCCTTTTCCTCTCCCTCTTCTTTTCCTTCCTCCTCCTTCCCCTTCTTCTTCCTCTTCCTTTTCCTTCCTCCTCCTTCTTCCTCCTTTTCCTTCCTCCTCCTTCTCCTTCTTCCTTCTTCTCCTTCCTCCTCCTTCTCTTTCCTCCTCCTCTTCCTTTCTCTTCCTCCTCCTCCTCTTCCTTTTCCTTTCCCTCCTCTTTTCCCTTCCTCCACCTCTTCTTCCTTTTCCTCTCCCTCCTCCTCCTTCCTCCTCCTCCTCTGCTTTTCCCTTCTTCCTCCCTCCTCCTCCTTCTCTCCTTTCTCCTCTCCTCTTTCCCTTCCTCCTTCTCCTCTTTCTTCCCCTCCCCACTCTGCCTTTGTTGTCATATTCTCGATAACAATAATTGCCAATATTCATGTAAGGCTTTAGGATTTGTGAAGTGCTTTTCCATGGGTTATCTCACTTGATCCTCACAGTAGGTAACACCTCCTTAGGAGGTAGGCGCTAATATAACCCCATTTAACAGACGAGGAAGCTGAGGCTGAGAAGATGAGGTCACACAGCTAGTGTCTGAGGGAGGGTTTGAACTTGGGTCTTGTGACTCCAAGTCAAGATATTCTATCATTAGGCCATGTAGCTGCCTATAGGCATTAGCTGGACTAGATGGCTTCTGAGGTCTCTTCCAGGCCTGCAGTTCCAGGAAGGAGAAGGGCCCTGGATGGGTCACCCCTGGACCCCGGCTCTGTTCTCTGCCAAGGTCAGTGACAATAGGACCATGGACAGCAGAAGTGGATCAGCCCTGGATTCTTAGAGCAAGCTTTGGGCCCGGAGGAACTTGGAGCACTCACCTTCCAGCCACTTCCCATCCAGGGCAGGAGGTTCCCTAGCTGCCCTTGGGCTCCCCGCTTCCATTATCCCATCATGCTCCTTGTGGTAAATAAAGTTCTTCCTTCTGTCTGCCCCCAGTTCTTAGGGTTTCTGGCATCCATTGTTCCAGCCTCAGGAGAGGGACTGGGGATCAGCTGATCTCCGCATCTGGTCCATGACCCTTTGTAGGGCTGAAGGTTGCTGGGGAGTCCCACTCAGACCCCTTTCTTGGGCTGAGTAAGCCCAATTCCTCTCTCTCTCTCTGTCCTCGGAGCCCCCACCAGCTTCACCAGCTCCGTAGTTGAGAGGGTTCTGGTGATGGGACAGAGCTCTGGATCCCCGAGTTCTCCAGACTCTGCCAGAGTGAAGAGAAGGCTAGAGAGACTTCCAGCATTTGGAGCATGCTCATAACACATCTGAAGCTGGTTGTATGTGTGGGCCTGGCTGCCTCACCATCCCTCTGTGGCTGGGCTGGCTGGGTATGGAAAGCACTGGCTTTGGAGTCGGGCGACCTGAGCTCAGATCCCACCTCTGATGCTCTTCGTGTGGCCCAGGAAGTCACTCCCCTCCCCGGGCCTCAGTTGTGCCGTCAGTAAAATGATGGGTTTGGACTTGGACGAACTGCCCTCTGAGGTCCCTGCCAGCTCCAGTCCTGTGATTCTGTGAGCAGATCTGGGGGCATTTTTCAGGGCAGTCAGGATGCCCTACAAAGATCTCTGCGTGCCCTTGTTCTGGAGTCAGGCAGCTGTGCAGCTAGTGGGTGGAGGCTGGATCTGGAGTCTGGAAGATCTGAGTTCAAATCCTTCCTCAGATTCTTACTGTGTGACCCTAGGCAAGTCCCCTAACCTCCATCTGCCTCAGTTTCCTTACTTGTAAAATGGGGGTTATAATAGCACTGTCCTCCCAAGCTGGTTGTAAGGACCAAATGCAGTAATATTTGTAAAGTGTTTGGCACATAGTAGGCATTCAATAAATGTTTCTTTCCTTCCTCTTCCTCCTTCCCTCCCTTTCTTCCTTCCAGCCCTCCGGATACTTTCCCTGACTTCTTTGGGTCTCTTGCCCCAGACAGAGGGAGGAGAACTGAGGTCATAAAGGATAAATCCCCTCCCTGTCTCCCTGCCAAGAGCTGGGGACTCACTGTAGGAGGCTAGCCTTCTGTTCTGTATTCAGGGGTCACAGATCAGCCAATCAGTCAACAAGCACTTCCCAGGCTCCTGCTCTATGCCAGGCAGTGCGCTAGACACCAGAGCTACAAAGAGAAACAGAGCCATCCCTGCCTTCCTGCAGCTGATATTCTGTAGAGGCAGAACATGTGTATGTATTTATGTGTATCTACCATATGTGTATAGAAGGGTGCATGTTTGTAATTGGAGAGCAGAGATGTCCTTGTAGCTGGAGGGGAGGGCTTCCTGTAGGAGGTGTTAAGCTCTGAAGGGGGCTGGTGGTTCCAAGAGCTGGCAGTAAGGAGGAAGAGCATGGGGCACAGCCTGGGCAAAGGCTTAGAGGGAGGAGACGAGTGTGGTATGTGTGTAAGGAACAAGCTGGTCTGGCCAGACTGAAAGGCAGGAAAGGCCAAAGCCTCTTGGTGATGATAGAAGTCACCCCTGACATTTTGGTAGCACTTCAAGGTTTGAAAAGCACCTTGTGCCCATTACCCCCTTGGGAGGTAGGGCTTAGAGGGAAGACCACCTGCTTGGGGGTGGATGTGGCACTCAGCTAGTAAGTGCCTGAGACGTTTCAGGCACTGAGTTTGGCCTCCTCTCCTGAAGGCTTGGCTGGCCCTCCTCTGTTGGCTCACCTGCCAAGGATTAGAGGAGGGCAGTTGTAAGCTGGGCTCTCTGAGGCCTAGCCTTCACCCCCAGACAGACGGTGAAGGGGGCAGGGCCCATCAAGGGCCATGAAGGAGCCCAAGGCCAGCTGGAGACCTGGCTGGAGGCCTGCCCTTTCTCCAAGGCTTGGACCGGATGAACTCTAAGGTCCTGTCCAGCTCTGGGTCAAATGATCACAGACTTAGAGCAGGACAGACAGATGAGAAAGCTGAGGCCCAGAGCTGTTGAGTGACTTGGCCAAGGACACACAGCTTCTGAGTACCTGAGATGGGACTTGAACCCAGTCCCCTGGGCTGAAGTCAGGAAGGATGAGGAAGGAGAGCCAGGGCTCTCTCCTCTGTACCACAGCATTGCACTAATTGCTCAGCCAGGGTTGGGGGTGTCGGGCTCCCACCAGTCAGACCCTATGCCGGTGGCTGTCCTGGGATGCTCAGCCACAGGAAACCAAAGCAGGAAAGCCTCAGAGGCTGCATCAGAGGGGCCTGTGTCTCATCCCCATCTCTTGCCTCACCTGGCAGACAAGGAGAGGGTCGGGTGTGTGGGTGTGCCCATGTGCACTCAGCCCAGGAAGGCTTCTCCAGGAGTGTCCGGATAGAGGAAGGGGAGGCCAGCGGTGTGGGGGAAGGTGTGCAGGGAGGAAGGGAGCCCCAGATATGGCGGAGGGGACCCCCAGCCTGAGGGGCAGTAAAGAAAGCAGCTGTTGATGAGTGGAAGTCGAGAGTCTCATATGGGAAAACCAAGAACGGTGATGAACAGGAAACATGATGCCGAGGAGAGGGCCCCTGCCCTGGCATGCCAGCGCGTGGGTTCAGATCCCCTGTGTCACCTGCTGCCTTGGGCACGTGACTTCACTTCTCCTTGCCTCACCTTCCTCATCTGTAAAATGGGGGGGTTGCCACTTGGCCTCTTGGGGCTCTTCCAGCTCCAAGCTGAGGGATGTGCTCTGTGGCCCCCCAGAAGGAACACTTGAGCTGTGTCACCTTGGGCAAGTCACTTGGTCTCTCAGGGCTC
This sequence comes from Trichosurus vulpecula, assembly GCF_011100635.1. Classification (NCBI taxonomy): domain Eukaryota; kingdom Metazoa; phylum Chordata; class Mammalia; order Diprotodontia; family Phalangeridae; genus Trichosurus; species Trichosurus vulpecula. The sequence goes on from NC_050578.1 coordinate 271,670,179, forward strand.
AGTTTTCTCATGTATAAAATGAAGAGGTCAGACTCAGTAGCCCTCGAGGTCCCGCCTAACTCTGGCTCATCCCAGCGTGGACTGGACCCCAGGCTCTCAAAGTATTAAATTTTGCTATAGAAGCTGAGAATAGGCCAGGTGATGGGGCACACGTGCACTGTTTGAGAACCAGGCTGGTCAAGCTCCGAGCAGCGTGTCGCCAGGTTGGCCATGAGGCCACAGAAGTTTTGGTTGCAGTAACTCATGGAGACTTTGAAAGGGAAGACGAGGCACCATCCTCACTAGTGGAGGGAGTGCCCGCTCTGGGGAAGTCTCAGGTTCTTAATGCATACCTTCTGGTGGCAGAGCCTCTCGTGATAGCGTTATGGAAAAGATGGATGGATGTGGCTCAGGTGGCCAGTTCTAAACATGGCAGCTCAGGGCCTTCTTGGCAGGCAGGCTCTAGAGTTCTGGGTTTGGTTCTGGGAGCTTTTTAGCCATCACTTGGATAAAGGCATAGATGAGATGCTGGTGAAAGTTGCAGATGTGCCAAGACTGGGAGGGGTTAAGTGATAACCTATTGATTGATAAAATCAGGATCCAAAAAGGTCACGATAGGTAAAAATATGGAGGTGAATTTAATGGGCATCAATGTAAAGTCTTGCACATGGGTCCAAACAATCAATTTCACAGATACATTAAGATAGAGGAGGTGTGGCTCAAGGGTACTCCATCTCTAACAGCTCTGTGGGCTTTAGAGGATTGTTTTCTGTTTGGCCTCAGGGGACAGAACCAGGAAGGGGGGAAGCTGCATAGGGGTGAGTTTAGACCTGATTTGGGGGAGATATTCCTAAGGAAAAGAACCGTACCAAAGTGGAATAGGCAGCCTCTGGTCTCACACTCTTTGGGAGTCACTGTATGTGACGCAGTGGTGGGAACTCCTTTCAGGCCTGGGGTGGGCTAGCTGGCTGTAGAGGACCCTGCCAACCCTCAAGTCTGTGATTCTGTGCCTGCTGGCTTGGAGCCACCAGTGGGATCCTGGACTAGGGGGTCAGGGGCTACAGAAGGAGGGGCCATATTCTCAATACTCTCTGCTCTGCTCTGACTGTCCAGAGTCTTGCATTCATTTCTGGGTGCCGCCTTTTAGGAAAGGACATCGATGAGCTAGAGTGTGTCCAGAGGCAGGCAGCCAGGATGATGAAGACCTCAGAGATGGGGGCTTTGGAGGATCAGTGGAAGGAGGAGAGAATGGGAAACCATTTGAAGGGCAGCCTGGCAGAAGAGGGTTGTCTCATGCTCTGCTTGGCCCCATGGGGCCACGATGGAAGCAGGGGCCGGACTGGGGGAGCAGAGTTTGATGGAGGCAAATTTATACTTCCCAATGAGTAGCATGAGGTGCTGGGCTCCACCTCACTGGGAGGATCATGGGGGCCATTGTAGAAAGGGATTCCTGGCCATGGACAGGTCGGACTCAATGCCTTCAGTGTGGCTGGTTCTCGGGCCCATGTGGACGGCTGTTCTAGATTGGTGTAGGGCCTGCTCAGGTTTCCCTGGCAGAGTCGTCAAGGACCTAGGTCCCCTGGAAGCCGTGTGGAGCAGTGACTAGAGCCCTGAGTGACCCTCACCACAGATGCTCACTCACTCTATGACCCTGGACAAGTCACCTGACATCTCTCCCAATACAATATAAAGAAGGGGAGGAGGATTTTCTGAGATAATAACGAGTCCGCCCTCTTTCCTGAGGTTTTACAGAGTGCCAGTGGAGAGTCACGTGTGTAGGAGACTGTCAACACTGTCCCCTTCCCTGTCCCTGGCCCTTCTCACATCCAGGGATTCTTTTCTTTACTTTACAGAAGAGGAGATTGCTTGCTTGTGAGCAATGTCAGCTTTTAATCTTGCCAGGGGAGGATAGGTGGTGTTCATGGCAGTCAACTCTGAGATTAGTCCTCCCCTTCCCCTTCCTGACATGTACAGAGCTCCATTTTAAAGAAGTGGAAACTGAGGCCCAAAGAGAAGCGACTTGTCCAAGGCCATAGGCTCAAAGATATAGAGCTGGAAGGGGCCTGAGAGGTCATCTAGCCCAAGTCTCTCATTTTATAGATGAAGGAAAGGAAATCTAAAGAAATCAAATGCCTTGTGCAAGTCAGAGAGTGTCAGGGCTAGGATTCGAACCTGGGTCTCCTGGTTCCTGGTCTAGTGTTCTCGTTAGAGCCCCGCTCCTGGAGGAGCCCTAGCCAAGGGCTCAGAGCTATCAGAAGGGAAGGAGGAGGTAGAAGCCAAAAGAAAGATAAGGAGTAGAGGTTTAAGCTGAGGGCAGACAGGAAGTATTGCCCTGGGCTTGGAGAGGAGGGATTCTGATAGAGAAGCATGAGCTGCCATTCTAAGCCTGCTCCTGACCTCCTGCTTTCGTGGGAATCCTAACTAACCCAGGCTTGTCCGCGCTCACAGAGCATACCGGCTCCTGTGGGCTGCTTGGGTCTGAGAACGGGGGCGATTTTCCCACCAGGCCCTGAGCTTAGTGAGGTTGGCACTGCCTTTGGCTTGGAGTAGGGGCTTGGGTAGATACATAAGGACCTGGGATTATGGACAGGGGGTCCCAGGTGGGAGCCCTGGGGAGGGAGGAGATGGTGGTTCCAGATGCAAGGCATGGTGCTGTGATTTAGATAAAGGAAGGGCCTTTAGAGAGCTAATCTGACCCTATGGATGAGGAAGCTGAGGCCCACAGAGGCCAAGAGATTGCCCAGAGCCACACAGATAGTGAGTAGCTAAGTTGAAATTCGAACCCAGGTCCTCCATCCACCTGGAAGTTCTGTGCTTTTTCCACCAGCACCATTATCTTAACTGTGTGGCTGTGGCCTGTGGCCACTGGACCAGGTGTGGAGGAGGCCACCTCGGGGCCTGGGGTCTGAGGCCTGAGGCCAGTCGTGTGTCCAACCCAGGCTCCCGGGTGTCAAACAAACAGGGCAATGTGTCCCTGGCCCCTGCCCCCGCTGTGGTGTTGCTGGTGACTTCCGCCATCTTTGGTGCATGAATTGACAAGTGACCCATTGACGGGGGCCGTGGAGGGGGGCACCCAGGCAGGGCACAAACCTCCCACTGTGCCCAGGCTCCCACCTTCCCTCCCCCTGCCCTATGGACAATGGGCTGGTCTGAGCCAACAGCCACAGCTGGTGGGGAGCAGGGGTGGGGGGGGCCGGAAAGGGGTGGGACAAGGAGGGGCCTGATGATGTTCCCCTCAAGGGCTGAGGGACAGGGTACCACCTGTGGCCCCGCCATCCCCTTCCCAGTCAGTCTTATCCCCCATTCATTAATGCCCTTATCCCAGTGACCCTCAGTGACCCCCCCCCAGCCCACGGACCCTCCGAGATCCTAGGACGTTGGGAGAGAGCCCTTGGAGGCCGGGCCTGGATTGCAGGGGGTCTGTGAACTGGGATCAGAAAAAAATGGGACCCCATTTCCACTGAGCCCTCACCCTTGAGTCACCTCAAAGGGCTCCCAGACAGCAGCCATAGGCTTCCCCGGATTGCCCCACAGGTCTGGAGCACTCAGTGGGCACACACACTCACCTATATACGCACTCACACACTCACACACATGCACAGTCACACACACAGAGACATATGTGCCCATATATACTCTCACACCTACGCACTCACACAGACACCCACACACATACATACTCACATATTACACATATGCACACACACACTCACACACATATACACACTCACACAGAGATATACGTGCACATGCACACCCTCACACATATGCACTCACACCTACACACTCACACAGACACCCACACACTCACACATACATACTCGTACATACACATATTCACTCACATGCACACACCATATACTCACTATACACACATATACACACACAAACACATGCTATACATACACAAACACGCACAATACACTCATACCCACACATACATACACAGACACACTCAGAATCCCTGTTCTGGCCCACCCCTCTGAGACTGGCCTGAGGTCACCCAAAAAGCAAGTAGCAGATTGTGGGGTTCAGACCCCACCTTGGTTCTCTCCAGGCCGCCCCACTGCCTCCTGGGTAACTGGGCTCATCCTTGGCCCCTGCCAGGAGTGCTTTGGGGTCTGTGGAGGGGGAGGGAGCCCTGGGTGGTCTGGAGGGAAAGGGGGGAGGGGAGGGTGGTCATATCTTCGCTCTCCAACAGGGAAGCTGGGGGAAGGGCAGAAGGGCCGACTGGTTATCGTTAGAGTCAGGTAATAATTCGAATAATTAATGAGGAATGCTTACAACATAGCTTAGCAGGGAGAGTGCGGCCCATGTCTGGGAGGGGGATGGGATTAACCCATGGAGGGAAAGGGGTGGACGCCGGTGGGGGTGGGGATGGGCTGAGGGCGACGACTGCCTGCCCCCTCTCCCTACCCCCAGACTCACAGACACACATGTTTCCTTTGGGACTCCCCTCCCTCTGCTCCCCCTGAGGCTTACTGCACTGGGTTTGTGGGGAGCTGGTAGAGTCAGGGGCCTTTGAAGGGCTTGTCTAGTGTGGACCCCTTCCCTCCCCAGGGAAGTCGAGGGCCCAGGCTGGGGCTCTCTGACTCCTCCCGGGAGGTGGGCCAGCCCCTCCTCTCCAGCAGCCCGGCCACCTCAGTGTTTGCTTAGAAATCTCAAGTGTGGATTCTTGGGGTCACAGAGCTGATGGGCCAGTGCTCAGGCAGTGGGGGGAGGGGCCGGAGGTCTGCGCTCTGGCTGTTGAAGCACCCCTTTGATGAGGCTCAGTCACTGCCCCCCCCCCGGCCCCGCCCCGCTGCCTCAGTGTCCTCCCCAAAGAAGGAGAGGGTTAGACCTTCCAGCTCTTAATCTGCGTTCCTATTGACCCCTTTCTTGGGGAGACTCTGGGTCAAGTCCATAAGTTAGGGCTCTGACCATTGTACCGCCCTCCCTAGCAGAGTGCCCGAGTCAGTTCGGCGGGGGCAGGGCGTATAGACATGGGCCTGGTGATGTCGGTACTGCCCAGGCCAGGCTTGAGTGTCCAGAACCACCCCCCCCCCCACGCTGGCTCCCCCTCCCTCACTGGGCCACTGGTCCTGGGGATCTGTGCCCCAGCCCTCCCCTCCCCACCCATCCAGCCTGGCCCGATAGCCACATCTGCTTCTCATTAGTTGGGGTATCCCAGGATGCCTCTCGCTGCGGCCACCCTCCCACCCCATCCCCCAGGAGGGAAGCAGGGAGGATTAGGGGTGATTAGAGCGAGCTTGGCCCAGAGAGGGAGGGGAGAGAGCAGGGAGCAGGCTGGTTATAAATAGAAATACCATCAACATATCAGCCTATCGCACAAGGTAAATTCTGCAGTTTAATCTCAAAAACCTGCAAATAAGCAGGGTGGGGAGGGCTGGAGCCATTAACCTCTTCAGGCCCAGGGTCTTGCTGGTATGGACAGTCCCCAGATTCACAGGGATATTAGCGGCCCGAAGAGCTGAGACTCGGGGCACCCAGATCTTGCTGTCCCCACCCAGGGGGCCCAAGGACAGAGCAAGCAAGACTCCATGGTCCAGTGGTTAGATGCCTGGAATTGGATCGAGAGGGAGGCTTCAGAACCACTGATCCGCCCCAGACCTCACAGTAACAGCCAAAGAAACTGAGGCCCAGAGAGAAAGGTCCCACAGCTAGAGGGGTGGGAAACCAGGGTCTTATCTTCAACTCCAATGTGTTCCCACTACTGTGCTGCCTACCTTCCTTATCCTAACCGTGTTGTTAATTAGCTTAGTTAATTAGAAGTCATTTCTACTCCCCAGGCCTCCACTCCCCCATCTGCAAAATGGGCAGGTTGGTGTAGCCAATGCCTAAAATCTATCTCTGATGCTGCTATCATGGGTCAAGAGGGGAGACTGTGGAATAAGGCAGGCCCTGCTGCTCAGGGCAGGCATCGGGACTGACTCTCCAGGGCAGCTGATGGGGGCAGGGGGCAGCCCTTCACACATCAGGATTCCCTGGGCAGGCGTCCAGGGGTGGAGGACCTTCGTTGCTCTGGCTGGAGGCCCTGTCTGTCAGCCCCCTGTCCTGGAACCTCAGTGGGTGTCCGGGCCCCCAGGCCTGCTCGCTTCCTAATCCCTGGCTAGGGAAGGACTGGGGAAGGAGGCGGGAGGGTCTCAGGACTGTCGCTGGCAGCTCGTGACTCTCCTTAATCAGCTAAGCTGGCCTGGAGGTGGCCCCCGGGAGCCTCGGAGGGCTCAGCTGGGGCCATGGGCATTCCACAGATGCCTTGCCTTTGGGCAGCTGGGGGTGGGGGCTTGGATGCAGGCTGGGTGGCAGGATCAGGCCCTGAGGATGGGCAGGAGGGCAGACAGATTGGGAAGACCCGCTGACATTACTGTAATGTTTGAGGATTACAAACTACTTCACACTCCATGGTTGAGCCTCCCGGTCATCCTTCTGAGGGCGTAGTTTCAGGACAGGGAAACTGAGGCATAGAGAGCTCCCCAGCTGGGAAGTATCCTAGCGATCATGTTACAGATGGGGAGACTGAGGTCTCTGGGGGGTGGCAGATGGCCTTCCCATTCTCCTGCCACATTCCCCTGCTGGCACCAAGTGCTGAGCTCTTTGTCCTCTTGGAGATGATGGGCTGGGGAGAATGATGAACAGAAGCCAGAACTGGGAGAGAGAGGAGAGGTGGAAGCTGGTGTGAGGGTGAGGAGTAAGGAGGGAGAGAGGCAGGGAGAGAGGGCTTAGCCAGGACAGGTGTCGATGCCTGGTGTTAAGAAGAGTGCCCAGTGCCATCCTGAAATAAGAGAGTGAAGAACTGGGACTGGGATCTCCCAGGTGGGGAAACACCCTTCACCAGTGCAGATCAGTACCTTCCCAGCTAGAACATCCAGGGTCACCCAGCTAGTGAGGGTCAGAGGTGGGGCTTGAACCCCTGACTTTCAGGCCAGCTCTCTATCACACAGCATTCTGTCTCTCTGAAGGGTGGGAAGGAAGATTTGAATCCAGGAGTGGCCATGAGAGCCGAGGTTGGGGGTGTCGGGCCAGGGTGAGTCTGCAAGCTGTGCGTGTGGGGGTGGGCAGCTGGGACCCTGCCCACCGGCCTCTCCCTTGACTACCCAGCCTGCCTGACGCACCATTGGCGTCAGAACTGTTATCACCTCAGCTTCTCTCCTGGGAAGGTGACCTCAGGGAGGGAGAGAGGCCAGCCCCTCCTTCCTTCCCTCCCCTGCCTGGCATCTCAGAACAGGGCTGGGAGGGCCCTGGGTTGGGCAGATATTTCTTCTGGGCAGGGCCTGATGAGTCTCCCCCTCAATGGGCAGGGGCAGGGAGAGCTTCTGGCACAATCCTGGACTGGGAAGGCTCAGACTGGGGCCCAGGACCAGGCTGATGGAACACCGGCCTCCAGGGCCCAGAGCGGGTCTAGGGCAAGGGAGCTCTGGTACACACCCCCATTTCACAGTTGAAGAAACTGAAGGGTCTGGGCTATATTGCACAAGCAGTGAGGGTCTGAGCCAGGGTCAAGCCCAGGCCTCTGGCTCTGTGCAGCCTGGTGGTGTAGAATAAAAGCTCAGGCACATAGTAGGTGCTCAGTAATGGCTCACTTGCTCACTCAGTGGATGGATGCATGGAGTGATGGATGGAATGGTTTGTCTGAGGGCAGTGGTGATGTAGGAAATGGGAGGATGAACTTGGGTCAGAAAACTGGGTTTGAATCTCCCCTTCAACACTTATTATCTGTGGTGAAGTCAGTCATTCAACAAGTGTTTATTAAGTGCCTACTCTGTGTAAGAGCCGAATAAAAAGAAAGCAAGAACAGCCCCTGCCTTCAGGGAAGGTCTCAGTCTAATGGGAGAATGACACTCCTAAGTCAGAACATACGACGAAAATACAGAGTAGATGAAAGATCCCCTTCAAGGAGATGGTACCAGCAGCTGAGGAGAGAGGGGAATAGGAAATGGTCCTGAAGGAGACGGTGCTTGGCTGGGGATTGATTCTAAGACGAGGAGATGGAGAGGGAGAACATTCCAGGCAGGGGGCACAGCCAGTGCAAAGACACCAAGGTGGGAGAGTATTATGTGAGAGGAATGAAATATGTAGGACTGTAATTTGGAAAGGTAGGAAGAGGCCAGGTCCTGGAGGTCACTGAATGTCAAACTAAGGACTTTATAGTTGATCCTGGGGGAATAGGGGGCCACTGGAGTTTATTTGGGGGGGAGGGAAGAGACATGATCAGACCTGCATTTCAGGAAAGTCCCTTTAGTGACTGAATGGACAGTGGATTGGAGGGGGAGAAACTGGAAGTGGGCCAGTCCCCAAGCAGCTGCTACAGTAGTATAGACATGAGGTGACGAGGGCATGCACCAGGGCAGGGGCCGTGGCAGAAGAGGCAAGGGGAGATATATACATGTGCAAGCCTAAGAGATGTTATAGGAAAAGAAATGACAAATTGGTAATTGGTTGGATGTGTGGGGTGATCAAGAGACAGGAATCAAGGGTGGTGGGGAGGTTGTCAACCTCTTAAGTCGCTCAGCTTTCCCGTCTGTAAAATGGGTGTAACGGTAGCCTACTACATGGCTGTTGTGAGGTTCAAACATTAAAGGGTTCTACAGATGTCAGGAGGGCTCCTCCTCCCCAGGGATGTGAGCAGAGGTTATACAAGCACCCTTTGGGCTTCTGTGAAAGGGTTTCCTTCTCAGACTCGTTGGCCCCGGGCTGGTCCATTCATCCCTGAGATTCTTCAGATGTGGAAAAGTAAGCCACAGACCTAGAGTTGACAGACCCTCCAAGGACCGGTTCAAGCCGTTCCACTTTTGAGCCGAGTGACCCTAAGCAAGTCGCCATCCCTCTCTGAACTCAGTTTCCTTTTCTGTAAAATGAGAATTTTACAGCATGCTTGTGAGGAAAGCAATAGGCCATCGAGCATTTATTAAGCACCTACTGTGACCTAGGAGCTACAAAGACAAAATCAGGCCTTGCCCGAAGGGAGCTTCCAGTCTCTTGGGGATGAAACACTACACTCAGGAATGGATACAAACGTATCTATGAAGTAAATACACAGTAACTTGGGGAGGGAGCGCTAGGTGGTCGGGGGAGGAAGGGCATTTGAGCTGAACTTTGAAGGAAAGTAGGGATTCTGAGAGGAGGGGGAACACCCCATTCAAGGGGAGCTCCTGGTGCCAACATGGAAGGGGGAGATGGGAGCGCCGTGTTGGCTGGGCCAGAGACTATGTGAAAAGGAATGATGAGTCAGAAGACCCGGGGGGATTGGGGGAGCTCTCAAGGCCAAACAGAATCATTTTTACTGGATCTTGGAGATATTGGGGAGCCCCTGGAGTTTATTTGGCAGAGGGATCACACAGTCAGGTCTACACACTGAAAAAATCACTCTGGCAGCCGAGAGGAAGAAGGGTGGAAGTGTGGAGAGACGGAGGCAGGGAGGCCGGGTAGAAAACGGAGCAGCTCACGACAGGCTGAGGTAGAGTGACCCCTGTGTGAGGAGGGGCTAGGTGAGAGATGTAGACGAGATTCAGTGCGGTGCCTGGCGCACAGTAAGCGCCTAATTAATGCTTGTTGACGATATCTGGTGCCTGGTTAGATTGTGGATCAAGTGAGAATGAAGAGGAGGGGATGACCCCGAGACTGTGGCTCCGAGTCATGGGAATCACGGCAGTGCCTTGGATGATGAGAGAGGAAGGGAATGCCTCTTGTTTGGGCTGCATCCGGTTGGAGATGCCTGCGGGACGTCCAGATGGAAACGTCCAGTAGGCAGTGGGGGGTGGAGGGCTGGATACATGGACCTGGGTGAGGAGGGGTCATGGTGGGAAATGAAAGTGATGTAAAATCAAAAGACAGCAATAGAAATATGTAAAAGAAGAGAGGAGATAGTACACAGCAGAAAGGTACTGCTAGGAGCCCAGTGAGGCTTCTGGGAGCAGCTGGGAAGGCGTCTGGGAGGTGAGGTGGCTGTATCAGCTAAAGGACCTGATCCATTTATTCATAGAATTTGAGGGCTGGGAGAGGTCTCAGCAGTCTCTAGCACACAGCCCACCCCCCGCATCCCCAGCCCACATCCACAAAGAATCCCCACCATAATGCACCCACAAGTGGTCCTCCAGCCTCTGCTGCCAGACCTCCAGGGAGTGGGAGCCTACCCCATCTACAAGCGTGGGTCATTCTACAGATGCTGATTAAGCACTGACTGTGCGCTCCAGGCTTGGGGGTCAGATGGGGTTGGGGGGGACACAGGAACCCCTGTTCCCCAGGCTCGAAGGTCTGAAGGTAGAGAATCGGCTTCCTGGGTCCTTGGCAGCTGGAGGAAGTGTGTGGGGAGGTGACTCTGTCCAGATGTGTTCCTGGGCTAACCTCCCTCCTTTATTATGTCTCCTTCCCCCAGGCCACGACATCAATGGGGCCCTTGAGCCTTCTAACATAGACACAAGCATCCTGGAGGAATATATCAGCAAAGAGGACTCTTCAGACATGTAAGTCTGTCCTGCCTACCCCCCTCTCCCTCCCTGCAGGGGCTCCTATGGCCAATCTCCCGGGGACCGGGGCCGGAGAGGAGACTGTCCGCTGCCTGATGGTCCGGGGTTGGAGGTCCCTGGAAATCTGCCCAACTCAGCCTCAATTTGCTCATTAGTAAAGCGAGATTAAAGCATTCTTCATGAGAGTGTCAGGAGGAAGGTGCCTATGAGCCCTAAAAGGCTGGAGAGACGGGATCTGTGAATTCCTGAGAAGGGGGCCGGTCTGATCCAAGCAGCTTTGATAGAGTGCCTACTATGGGCCAGACTGTGGGACCCCGAGACAAGAGGAAAAGTCCCTGGCCTGGAGAAGCTTACATTCCTCTGGAGAATGGGAATGCAAAATGTACACAAAGTTCATTCATCATAATTTGGGAGGGGAGCTTGAAGGGGTGAAAGGAGTGAGTGGGGGCTGAGGAAAAGCCTTCCTCCTGTAGCAGCTGAGCCTTAAGGAAGCTAGAGATTCCGAGAGGCAGAGGGGGAAAAGGAGGGCATTCCGGGCTGTGCAAAGGCGTGGAGGTGGGAAATGGGATATTATATATGGAGACCGTCATTTGGTAATTACCCACTGCCTGCAAAGGCCAAGAACAAGCCTCTCTCAGCCTCAGTTTCCTCATCTGTCAAATTCAGGTCCCAACAGTAGCTGCCCCACGGGCAGGTCAGATAAGATCCTCCGTATGTGAGATGCTTTGCAGACCTGTGTGTGTGTTTGCGGTGCTATATAAATATTAACTGTTCGTATTATTGCTAGAAGATAGATAGTTCCCAGGTGATGAGTCGTTATTAATAATTATGATTATCATTAGTCTTATTAAACGAAGTCAGAAGACAGAGATGAAGTAGCATTTTAACACAGTGAGCCACACACGGCAAACATTTAATAAATGTTTGTTGACTGACTGATGAAACAGTCACTAACCTCAAGGGGCTTACGTTACTTGGAGGGCAGGAAGGGATATTGTATATACCCAGATAAAGAAATAGGAAGCGATTGGAGGATTGGAGAAAATCAGGGCAGGCTTCCTTGGAGAGGTGGCACCTGGGTGGAGCCTCTAGGAGAGACTGGGGGCACCATGGTGCGCAGAGCACCAGGCTGAGAGTCAGGAACCTGGCACCTTCCTGAGACACTTACCAGCCGGGTGACCCTGGGCAAGACACTTAACCCTGCTTGCCTCAGTTTCCTCATCTGTAAAATGAACTGGAGAAGGACATGGCAAACTGCTAGTGTATCTTTGCCAGGGACACCCTGAATGGGGTCCCGGAGAGTCCGATATGACTGAAATGAGGCAGAGGGGAGGAGGGAGGACCTGCCAGGTGTCCAGGACAGCCTGGGTGGGAAATGGCACGTTCAGGCCGGGGTGGCTGGACCTCGGGCACTTGGAGGGGCAGGAAGGCACAATCGATTCAGAAGGGCTGGAGGAGCCAGATTCCAGAGGCCCAGCCCGTCCCTGGTTGGGGAGCATTGGGTTCCTCCAGGAACGATGGAGGACCGCTGCCAACCCCAGCTCTGTGTGAGCCAGGGCCCGGCTTTTCTGAGCCTTCCTGCCCTCTGGGGATGGTCATAAATGACCCTCCTTCTTCACCTGGTTCTCATTAGGGAAAGTGCTTCTTAAACCTGGAAACCCTAAGGGAGTAAGGGGGAGTACAGCTTTACATAACACCTACTATGCGCCAGGCCCTGTGCTAAACGGTCCTGATTAGAACTCAGGACCTCTGCCTCAGACTCCAACCCTGATCAGACTGCTTCAGGCTGAGAACTGAATAAACTTCAAAGCTCCACACTCAAGTTATCACTCTCATTGTCTTACGATACCGTCTGTATCGATTGGTCTTTAAGGTTTGCAAAGCACTGAACATGGGGTCCTTTGATCAGAACAGCCCTGGCTGGTGGGCGCTGTATCATCCCCATTTTACAGACAAGGAATCTTGAGTCTGAGAGAGCAGGGTTCTGGGACTTGGCCAGGGTCACACAGCTGGCGAGTGTCTGAGGCGGGACTAGAACCCAGGGCTCCGTCCCTGAGGCTGGGGGTTGGCGCCTCGGGCTCTTGCCCGATCCCTCCCTGAACCCTCTGCTTCTGCCCACAGCTGCTTCCCCGATATACCTGCTCCTGCCGGCTACCCACACACCCAGCCCTCTGGCTCCAGCGGTGGCCACCACCTGAGCCCGCCAGGGGGTGGGGGAGGACCCTCCTCAGGCCGCCATGGCCCCCTCCCACCCCCGCCCTGCGGGTCTGGCTTCAGTGCCCACCTCAACACCAACAACAACAATGCTCTGGCGGTGCCCAAAGGCTTTGCGGGGCACTGCCCAAGCGGGGGCTCGGGGCCACCCATCAAATCGGAGCCCAAGGCAGCCTATGCCCCAGGGTGAGTGAGGAAGGGGCTGGGCAGGGGGCAGGAGGGGCCTTGGGGTGTGGCCAGGCACTAACACAGAGGGCAGCCTCGGCTGAGGGGTGAGAAGCAGCTGTGTCTGGCCGCTGGTCACGCAGGGAGTGGGCAGGAGAGGAGGCCTCAGCTCCTCGCTCTGTGAAATGGAGGGGTTGGGTGGCCTCAGAGGTCCCTCCAGCAACGGCATTCTGTGGCTTTAGGGACCGGCTGACCAGGGTCAGAAGCGCTACCCCCTACACCCTATTGTGTCAGCCTCACGGACATGCCCAGGGGAGCACACGTGTACAGGCACTTCCTGTGTCTGTGGTTAAGTCCCTGGACATGTCAGTGCCCTACTCTGGGACTCACACAAAGAAGTGGACTCTTATGTTCTATGTTCTAAGCTCCGAGTCCGCTCCCAGCCCTGATGTCCTGTGTTCTAAGTTCACTCCCAAGTCTGATATTCCGTGTTCTGTTGTCCCTTCTAGCTCAGGAGAGCAGGGCTGGGATTCAGGGGTCCTGTGCCCTCCTCTGGGCATGTTTAGACCCTTGAGCAGTGCCCCCACCTCCCCTTGGTGGGACACATGATCACGTTCTCCAGTATCTGGAGGGCTGCTGGCTGGCAGCGGGTCTGACTCTTCTGCTCGGCCCCGAGGGCAGAATCCGGAGCCAGGGAGGGAAGATACAAACGGACAAATGTAGGCTCAGTGTGGGGAGCCTGTGCCCAAGGGGAGGGGGCTGCTGGAGAAGAGGGGCTCGAGGATGGGCCGGGGTCCCCTCGCGCTCAGGCTTGGCGCTTCAGGATTCCAATCACAACCCTGCCCCTAGTTACCTCTGTAGCCCCGTCATCAGTTGCAGCAGCAGCAGCATTATCATCATCATAGCATTTACGCAGAGCTTAAAGGGTCATAGTGTTATCTCCTCTGCTCTTCAGAAGAGCCCTGGGAGGTGGGTGCTATTGGCACGCCCATTTGACAGGTAAGGAAACTGAGGCAGGCAGCTGTTAAGTGACTTGCGCAGGGTCCCACAACTAGTAAGTGTCTGAGGCTGAATTTCAACTCAGTTCTTCCTGACTCCAGGCCATTCTGCCACCTACCCGCCTTTGACCTCTTAACCTTTCCGAGCCTTGGTTTCCTCCTCTCTAGAATGAGGGGATTAGCCTTGCCCAGCTCTCAGGCTAGGCTCCCCGATCTCTTAGAACTCTGGGCTGTGAGGGCCTTTCTAGCGGTGACATCCTGAGATTCTCTTATCTAAGGCTCTACGATTTCTTCCAGGGGTGTGGCATCTGCATGTGCAAACACACACTCACACGCACACTCACATGCACAGTCACATGCACTCACGCGCATGCCCTCACACTCATGTACTCACACACATGCACCCACATGCACATGCCCTCACACTCACACGTAGTTACATGCATATGCACACACACTCACATGCACACACACACCCTCACACTCCCACGCACTTCCTCACACTCACACACGTACACTTACACTCACACATACTCACATGCATATGTACACACACGTGCATGCCCTCACACTCATGCACTCACACACATGCACTCGCACTCACATGCACACACATGCACATGCCCTCATACTCACACACTCCCACTCCATGGTGCCTGGCAGAAGGCACTGGGGGACCAAAGGAGCATGCCTGATACCAGGGTAGGCCATAGGTCTCTTGGCTTCATTCTTGGGGTTGGGCTTGGGCTCCCTGGATCCTGCCTCTAAGAAGGCTGGGGGCCGAGCCTTCCTTGTGCCTCAGCACAGACTCCCAGTTCCCTCCAGGTCTCCACTTAGCATCTGTCTGAAAGCATGGCACCATGTTGTCCAAGGACTGAGAGTTGCGATTGGAAACTCACAGTAAAGATTGATGTGGGGCCTTGACGCTGTGCCGTAGAGGGGTCCATTAATGAAAGAAACTTGGTAGTCACCAGGAACAGAGGGTAGAAGTGGCAGCGGCTGACTCAGGTTTCACACGGGGGAGAATGAAGCTGTCCCGCAGCCTAATGGGCAACTTTGGGCAGGAGTCGGTCTTTCCTTCTTTGAGTCTCCAAGCTAGACATCTAGGGAGGATGTGGAGAGGGTCTCTTCCAAGTGTGAGGTGGCCTTCCCAGGTCGAAGACTCCCCTTGCTTAAAATCATGGCAGATCTGCCCCTGGAGCACTGGCTTCTCCAGAAATGTAGGGCCAGGCCCAAGACAGCCCGGAATGGTCATTCTAGTGACGATGGGGGTGAGGGAGTAGGGGGAAGGAGAACCAAGCGAGTCATGAAGACACACTGAAGACACGCTGAAGCCAAGAGTGAGCATGAAGGGATGGCTCAGACGCTGTTGAATCTTCAGTGGTACCCACTGGCCAAACAGAGATTCATTGATCCCGTCCTGGCCAAGGGGAAGGGGATGGGTGGGTGCCAGGCTTTCTGACACTCGAGAGAGGTCAGTGTAAGCTCAGGAAAAGTTTGTAGGGCTTAGAGTCAGAAGCCCTAGATTCAAATCCAGACTGGCTCATTATTAGTGGAGAGACTCTGGGCTCTTGTTCTCTTGGCCTCAGTTTACCTCTCTGTAAAATCAGGGACTCCAACAGGATGAACCTTAAATGTCTAGCCCTAAATCTATGATCGCCAAAGGGTCCGACTTCGCCTAATATTCCAGATACTGTTGTCTCCCTCATTTCGACATGAGCTGCTTGAGAGTAGGGGTCTGGCTTATCTGTATCTCTGGTGCTTTGCACACAGTAAGCGCTCAATAAATGCCCTTTTCATTCTTTCATAGAGAATGTATGTAACTCTTTCCATTCAACAGGCATCTATTAAATGCCTACTATGTGCCAGGCCCTGTGGGATTTGCTGTTGTCCCCATCTGGGGATTTTTGGGCAAAGATACTGGCGGGCTTGCCATTTCAGGAGACAGTCTGGGTCTTTGAGACTTTGGCCTCCAGCCCTCCCTGCTGCTGCCCTGGGGTCCCTGCTACCTTCCCCCATCACCTCCCACCCCCTCCCCATTCTTCTCCAGGTTCTGTTCATCACTTTCCTCCCTTCTCTAGTCCGCTTCCTCATCAAGTGATTTTCCTACAGTGATGGGTCACTCCCCTACTCCCCAGAATCAAATAGAAAAGCCTTTGTTTGGAACCGGCCCCCTCCTACCTTTCCAGTCTTCTGACGTTCTGCTGCCCCCCCCCCATTCTGTGATCATCAAGTCAGTCAGTCGAGAAGCATTCAGTAATTGCCTACTGTATACCAGGCCCTGTGCCAGGCTACAGAACCCAGAGCAGGCAAGTTGGAGCTGTTGGTGGCTATCATTTCAATTCTTTCATTTCCTCTCCATCTGGACCAGGGGGTCGGCTCACTGCCCACCAAGCGGTGGTCCCACAGAAATATCCAAAGGGGCAGAATCAGAATCTCAAGAGTCGGAAGGGTCCTCCCTTGAGAGGCCGTTCAGGCCAACTCTAACCTGGCCAGTGAATCCTTCTACGATTTCTTCTACAAGGGGTCGTCCAGTTAAATACCTCCAGTGACTGGGAACTTGCTACTTCTGAAGGCATCTCATTCCACTTTGGACATCCTGATGATGGAGCCTCAATGAATTATGAAGGGAACTCAGGGTTCAGGGGAGAGAGACATTACGAAGGAGGCCCCCCCAACATTGGCTATAGCCTACATGCTGAGACCCCCTCTCCGGTGGGGCTGAGGGTCACCCTAGGTCAGTGATTTGCCCAAGCCAGGCCCATTATTAAGCGTCCACTGTGTGAGGGATGCTGGGCCAGATCCAGGTTTTCCCCTGTGTCCTTGCTCCAAGTCCTCTGGCAATCCTTCTCCACGTAGTTGCTTCTAGCATGGTGCTGATGTAGACAGGTGGCATTGCCCAAGGGCATCAGGCCACACCTGCTGAAATAACTAGGATTTGAGGTTTTCAAAGCACTTTACTAATATTCTCTCACTTGAGCTTCCCCAGAACCCTGGGAGGTAGGTGCTTCCATTTCATAGATGGGAAAACTGAGGCAGACAGTGGTCACACAGCTAGTAAGCGTCTGAGAGAGGATTTAAGCTCGGGTCTTCCTGACACCAGGGTCAGCCCACTGCAACATCCAGCTGCCTCCAAACATGACTGCCCTGGTACGGGATGAGGCCGATGGGGTTGCTTTGAGAGCCCGGGGACCTTCGTTCCTGGGTTGAGTTGGCAGGCCCCTGGGGCTCTTTCAGGGGTACCTCCTAGGGGATCTGGGGAGCATGTATCCTGTGAGGGCCACATTGGGCAGTGTCGTGGGCCCTGTGTGATAAGACAGAAGTCCAAGCTTTCATCCTGGGCCATCCACTGACCCTCGTGCATTGGTTCTGTCTCTCTAGGGAGAGGCATGCTGAGCGAGGGGAGACTCTTTGCCCCACCCTACCTAGATTTCTTCCAGAGTGCACTGGAGGCACTTCCTTGCTGGACCCTGCAGCCCCTCTCCCCCCTGGCTGGAGGGGCCGGCCAGGCCCCTGATGGTCCTCCTGGCCCTGCTCAAACCCTGATTGGGATAGGCAGGGAGGTGAGGGGGAGAGGCTCCAGCCACTGTCCTGGGAAGGGCCCCAGAGAGGGGGGGGACCCCTTCCCCAACGCCAGAATACACCAGGTCCCTTATTGGTTCCACTCTAGAAGCTGGGCTGTGGGGAGGGTCCTCCCCTCCTGTTTGCTCATTCTCTCTGCCCCATCTGAAGGCCCCAGCCTCCAGCCAGCATGGGAAGGAAGGCTTCTGGCCACGGCAGGAAGGAATTACCCCTCACCCAAGACCTGTGACCTGGGCATGTCTAGCCTGGCCCTCCCTCCAGCCCTCCCAGTGTTCCAGGAGGGGTTTGCTGGGTACATCATGACCTTTCTGGGTTCACGTTTTTCCTCTGCCTGAGCCACTGATAAAAAAAAGAACCCTCCTTTCCCCTCCCCTTCCCCCAGGAGCTGGGCATCCAGCCACCTGGGCACCACACCTGCCCCTCCCTGGCCTCCCTTAGATCCCTCCCCTTCCCGGCCAGGGGCAGAGCAGAAGGCACCGCCCCCTTGGCTTTTTGCAGAAATGGGGGAGCTGGGGTGAGGCTGTCTCTGGAAGGGCTAGTATAGTCCTGCCTTATGGGAGGGTGGGGAGGCAGGAAGTTGAGTCTGGCTCTGGCTGGGTCCCAGGGAGGGTCAGCCTGGAGCTGTTGGCCCAGGCTGCAGAGCCTTCTGTCCCTCGTCCGCACTCCTGAGAGGCCCTGGACTGGCATCCACAGGATGAGCTGGAGAACCTTCCCCCTGCTCCTGCACCCTCCAGCTTTCCGTTTTTTTCCCAATGGCTCCTAAGGTCCCCTGTCCCCTCCTTCCTAAGACAGAAGCTCTTTCTGCCCATGGAGAAGTCAAGCGAAGTCAATATGCATGTATTAAGCACCTACTGTGTGCCAGGCACTGCGCCAACACAGAAAGACAAAGACAGTACCTGACCTCAAGAAGCTTCCATTCTAACGATGGAGACAAAATGTAAATAACTGAATAGACCCAAAGTGTACACGGAGGAGATGGAAGGCGCTCTTAGAGGAGGAGGCCCAGGGAAGACCACCTGGGGAAGGGGCAAAGGCAGCCTCAGACTGGGCTTCCCAGCTGGGGGCACAGACCCTGGTGGGCCCCAGTGAGCAGACAGTGGACTGTCCCCGCCCTGCTTGAGGCCAGTCTGGGAGGTTCTGGGTCTGCTAGCTACTGTTTGTGTGAATTTGGGCTTCTCTTAGCCTCAGTGGTCTCCCCTGTACAATGGGGAGAGGGGAGTTTCCTTCTAGCTCAGAACCTTGGGGAGTTCTAAGGAAGGAGAGCTTTGAAGCAGCCCCGTTGGGGCAACGGCTTCCCTGTGCCCACGAGGGGCCAGCCTGAGCGCAGTTGGCCTCTGTTTCTCCACAGCGCCCTGCCCGACTCCCCTCCAGACTCCGGCTCGGAAGCCTACTCTCCCCAGCAGGTGAATGGTAAGTCCAGCGGGCACCTCCCTCCCCCTCTGGCTTTTGGGAAAGTGGTTCGAGCGGCGTTATCGGGGTGTGGGGGGAGGTGGGGGAGGGAGGCAGCCTCCTGCTGAACGTGGGGAGATTATCACTGGGCAAATACTCCCTGACTTTTGCCTATTGTTCAGGCAGTGGGGTGGGGGTGGGGGGCACTAGGGTTGGCAGCACGGGCAGGGAACCGCATCCAGCTCCGGCCCCAGAGGCTGCCTCTGCCTCCCCGAGATGCAGCCCGGCATTTCTGGGCCACTACGCATTCGCCCTTTGGGGGTAAGTGTGGGCCGGGCCTCACATGGGGGGCGTGGGGCTTGGGGTGCCCATCCTGAGTGGCTTTGGTGGCTGGAGCTGGGGGTTCAAGTTTAGCCGGGGTGGGCTTTTCCCATGCTTTACCCCTTCTTGGAGCTGGGAGCCACCCACTGATTGTGGGGAGGGGGTGGCTTGTGTCTGGTGGGGGGCCCTCCGTACCCTGGCAGCGCCCTGACTGTCGGCTTGGGGAGTGCAGCTGAGAGAAGGGTCAAGAGTTCTGTTTATCTTACCAGAAACATGCCTGGAATTCCTCTGGGGGGAACAAAGGGAGTTTGGCCCCCTCCCCACCATGGCCCCTCTACCCCAGGAGAAGGGGAGAAGGAGGCACAGGGGAAGGGGGGAGGGTCTGCTTTCTCCAGGGCAGCCTCCACAGCTGAGCACGCTAGGAGCAGAGGCCAGGGGAGGTGGGGGAGCCTGGGCTGCCTGGGGAAAGCTCCCCCTTGGGGCTGCCTCATCCCTCCGACCCTCCCGTTCGGAGCCTGCTGCTGGCTTTGAAAGCCGCCCCTTGACTGTGTTGGGGTGGGGAGTGGGGGGCACCAAAGCCAGGGCTTCCTTCAGCTTTGTCTGGGCAGTAACACGCATTTGCTCAGTGGGCCTGCTGATCTACCAGCCTTTCCTTGGCTTCAGCCAAATGGGAAAGGCCAGGTTTGCCCTACCATGACAGTGGTACGCCCCAGAGGCCGAGGAGGAGAATGGCTTCCTTGGCTATTGGCCCATTGGGCCTCCTCCCTTCCTGGGGGCTTGTGCACCTGGCTAGGTGTGAAGGTGCACCCCTTCCCCCTCTCCAGGGAGCATTGGAGGAATGGAGAGATGGGCTGGGCGGTCTGACTACTGGGCTGAGGAGAGGCTTTCTTGGGGTGCAGGGAGGGGGATGGGTGCCCTCTCAGGGGCTCACTGTCCCGGCTTTCTCATTTCTCCCAGCCTCGGCTCTGTAAGTCCCATATGTCTGGTGCCTGGGCCAAAAATTCAGGGGCCTTGCGGGGTCGGGGAAGAGCCCAGGAAAGGACACTATGACAGCTGGGGAGGAGACAGAAGCAGGCAGGGTTGAGGAAGGGGGCAGAGCTCCTTCTCTAACCACCGCCTTCCTGCTCTCTCCCTCTCCTGAAGACCCTCACCTCTTGCGAACGATGACCCCCGAGAACATGTGCCACGTCAGCATCCCCTCCCGCCTGGAGCACCCGCCCCCTCCACCTCCCTCGACCCACCTGGCCGGCCCTCCCCCTCCTCCAACCCACCTGGCTGGTCCTCCCCTGCCTCCCCCTCCCCACTACCCTGTCCTGCAGCGTGATCTGTACATGAAGGCAGAGCCTCTCATGCCCCCCTATGCCATGGGGCAGGGCGTGGCCCCCGGAGACCTGCACCATGCCCAGCAGTCCCAGATGCTTCACCAGCTGCTGCAGCAGCATGGGACTGAGTAAGCACCCTGCCCTCCTCCCCTGCTCCCTGGGCTGCAGAACAGAGGGAGAGCGGGGTAGGACCCGTTTGGGCTTCGTGGGCCCCGTGACAGGGCCTGGGGTGAGCTCATGGAGCCCTGAGTGGGAGCCAGGTGGGCTGACGTCACCCCTTGGCTGTGGCTGTTGCACGGGGGGAGGTGCTGGCAGGAGAGAGGCCCCCGGGGGCCGGTCATGCTATGGGAGGGTAAAGAGGAGAGAGGGAGAATTCATAGGCTTGTAGGCCTTCAGATCTGGGATATCAGCGAGTCTAGGCTCAGTGTGCAGAGCTGTAAACTGAGGCAGCCACTGTCTACATATGGGAAAGGGGTGTCAGACCTGAGAGCTGGAAGGTGCCTCAACATCAAGTGAGCCCAAGAGTCCAGGACCACGTCTAGGTCCTGGATCCCATGGGTCCTGTAGTGAAACCTGAGGACCCCCTTCTCAGAACGTTTTTAAATACCTACCAAGAAGGTTTTTAAAGGCACAAAATGAAATACATAGGATTACAGAGATAACCAATTATATTGAAATATATCATAAAATATTAAAACAAAAAGTTCGCAGACCCCGGGCTAAGACCCCCCAATTCAGCCTGAGTTCATTTTACAGACAAGAAGCAGAGGCAGCCATGTATCCTGTGGCTGCATAGGGCGAATCTCGCACGCTAAGTAAAGATACAGGAGAGGGGAATGTCATTCATAGGCTCGTAGTCCACAGGACTTTGGCCACCGTTCAGTCTGATCTCATTTTACGGAGAAGGAAACTGAGGCAGAGAGAAGGGAGGGTGCCTGTCCGCCTTCTCACTCGGGCCCAGGACGTGCTGCTCTTCTTGGATCCCGCCATGTTGCCTCTCCTCTGACAATTCAGTTTCATTCAAAAAGCACCTTTTTAGCACCAACTCTGGGCAGGGCACAGATGCCCATGGACGCCTCCCCCCTTCCCCTTTGTGGAGCTTGCAGCCAATAGGAAGAAGATACATAAACACAGTTAACTCTTAGTGGGTCTGATGTTAAGTGCCTTAGAAAAGAACGTTCGAGATGGCCTATCAGTAGACAGGAGGAGATTCATCAGGCACTGTTGGGGAAGGAGGGCATCCTGGTCATACGCAAAGGTTTGGAGGTGGGAGATCATGGGGGCAGAATAGCTTAGCCAGACAGCAGGAAGTATGATATCATGATAGGGAGCTGGGTGTGTGACTAGGGCAGGACAGGGGTTGAGGGGCTCCTCATGCGGGAGCGGGGTGCCCACCCCCAGCAGCTCAGGGTCCTGGCTTCCTGCCAGGCTCCCTGCACACCCATCCAAGAAGAGGAAACACTCCGAGTCACCCCCCAACACCCTCAACGCCCAGATGCTCAACGGGATGATAAAACAGGAGCCAGGTACGGTGGCGTCCCTGCCCCTCCATCCTGCCAGAGCCCCAACGCCACCCTGGCATCAGCAAGGTCCCCTCTCGCCAGGCCCGGGATCCCTCCCCCTCAGCATTGCCAGAGTCCAGACGCCGCCCTGGCATCCGCAGGGGGCACCTTCACCAGGTATGCCACCTCTGTTCCCCAGCCCCATTAGAAGCCTAGGTCCCTCAGTGGCACCTTTTGGGAGGATGGGGTAGGAGGGGGCACCCATTGGCACTGCCACTTGGGGCAGGCAGAGGGATTGGGGCAAAGAGGGAGGACAGGTGGAGCATACCCAGATGGGGAGAGGGAAGGAAGCAGCCCAGCTCCTAGGGCTCAGTGGGGCGGGAGCTGGAACAGGAATGAGCTGGGGTGCCCCCTCCTCTCCCAGGCCTCATGCAGGACACCGAGAGCCTGAATGGCTCTTACCTGGATCCCAATTACCAGTCTATTAAGTGGCAGCCACACCAGCAGAACAAGTGGGCCACACTCTATGATGCCAATTACAAGGAGCTGTGAGTGACCGGGCCCTGGGGCAGGGGGAGCCTGGGGGAGGGGGCCCTGGGATGGGGGGGGGCCTGGGGCAGATGAACTCCCTTCCTTCCTCCCTGAGGCTTAGGGCGGCCTCTGTCCCACCTCCAGAAAAGGCCAGTTCAGGGGAGGAGGAGGAGGAAGAGAGAGGTCTGTTGGCCAGGGGAGGCAGGCTCTGGCAGGTGGATGTTTGGGGCAGAGGTGACTGGCTCACTCCTCCCTGCATTCCAGAAAAGTGACAGGAAGTTGGCTAGAGAGGGCTGAGGAGGGGTCTTCCAGGAACCCACAGATCTCCCTGCACCGCCCTCCCTCCTAGAATCAGATCTAGGACTGGGGTGCAGGAGGCTTGGCTAGGCATTCAAAGCCCTGCCCCTGTAAGGACCGTCAGGGCTGTCTCCCCTCCCCATTTGAACTGGCCCTGAGGGCAGCTTGACCCTGGCCTGGCAGGGGCCTTCCTACCTCGGGGAATGAAAAGGCAGTGGCAGAGCTCACCAGTGCTGGGCCTCAGCGTCAGGACCCCTGGGAACTTCCCCAGCCTGCTTTGGGAAGTTTGTCCCACAGGACCCCCTCCCAGGGGATGGTGGCCGAGTCCTGGCTGGGTTGGGGGCTCTTCCTCAGAGACGTCCAGGGAGATGTGGCCCCAGTGTGAGCAGCTCAGGGGGCTGAGGGGACAGAGGAGGCCCCCAGTAGTTTCACCTTGCCACACTCCCCCCAACCCCAGGGGCTCCAAGGCCCTCTAATCCAGACCCCTTCTTTTACTGGGGCGGGAGGGACTGAGGTCCAGGGACTCCAGTGACTGACCCAAAGTGAGGCGCAGAACCAGGATTTGAATCCAGTTCCTCTGGCTCTGGTACCACAGAAACACACGGCCTCTTAGCTCTTCCCAAGCCCTGTTCTCCCTGACCTTGTCCCTCTGGCCAGCACTGAGCTGATGGTGGCCCCCCAGAGCTCGGGTCAGTCCTGGAACATTGTGCATGGGCTGCTTGGGAGGAGGAAGGGGGAAGAGGAGGAAGAAGAGAAGGGGAGGAAGAAGAGAAGGGGAGGAGGAAAAGGGGGAGGAGGAGGAAGAAGAGGAGGAGGGAGAGGAGGAGGAGGGAGGAGGAGGATGGGGAGGAAGAGGAAGAAAAGGAGGAGGAGGGGGGAGGAGGAGGTAGCAGCAGCAAAACCGATGCTCTTCCCAACTGGAGTTTAACCAGATCCCAGGAGCCCCTGTTGGCTCCCTCCTTCTCCTCTTCTTCTTCCTCCTCCTCTTCCTCCTTCTCCCCCTTCCTCTTCCTCCTCCTCTTGCTCTCCCTTCCTCTTCCTCCTCCTCCTCCCCCTTCCTCTTCCTCCTGCTTTTCCTCTTCTTCCTCCTTATCTTCCTCCCCCCTTCCTCCTCCTCTTCCCCCTCCTCCTCTTCCTCCTGTTCTTCATCCTCCTCCTCCCCTCCTCCCTTCCCTTCCAGTCAGAACACTATATTCTCCCATGGTCCTGGGCTCCAGGGTCTTCTGAAGAGCTCTTGAGGACCTGGGCCTGGGGAGAGGGAGGCCCAGAGAGCAGCTGTGCTTGGAGGTGGAACTTAGGGGCCCACTGGTGCAGAGATGGAGGCAGCACTTGGCCCAGAGGCTGAGCACCAGGCTGTCTTGCCTTTCTTCGTTTCCAATCACTCTCATATATGTTGTTTCCCCCCTCTCCCACCTTCCTCGCTGTCCAGGGTTGGGGGTGGGGCGCAGATAGGTCCATCCTCAAGTGACTGAGGAGGAAACTGAGTCACATGCTTGTAGTATTTAGAGTTGGGAAGTTAGAGGTCCAAGGCCCTTGTTTTTCCAGGGGAGGGCGTGGGACACGAGGGCAGTGACCAGTCCAAGATCACACAGCTAGGAAGAGGCTGAGGTTGTCCTGTGCCCTGCCCACTGTGCTAACCCCCCAAAGTCCCAGAGCTGAGACCAGAGCCAGGGCTCCCGCCCCAAATGCTGCCTGGATTCTGCCCTTTGGGAGGCGGAGGAGGGGAAGCAGCTCAGTGGGAGGGTGGGGGACTGTGCAGACGGTGCAGGCCGGTGCCTGGCCCCTCGGAGACCCCAAGACTAATGAAATGGCCCCAGCCCAGGCAGGATGAGATGCCCGTGGGACGGGCGGGGGCCGGAGCGGGGAGCTGGGCTTGTCGGCCCATCAGCCGCTGCATAGTTTCAGCGTCTCCAGGGCAACGGGCTGTCAGCCGAGATGAGGCTCCCCAGATGGCGGCTTCTCCCCCAAGGCCCCGGCCCCTGCGTGCCTCACCCTCTCCGGGGAAGGGGCCGTGGTGGGGCTCCAGGTGGTTGTGATTTGCCAGGGAAGGCTGGAGCAGGGACGAGGACCTCCTGCCTCCCCCACCAGCCCAGCCCTCCCTGACACCTTCCTTGGAGGGGACATCTTTAACTCCTCCCTGCCTGAGCCCCCACCAGGATGAAGTGACCCTCTAGGCCACAGCAGGACAGGCAGACTTTAGCCATGCCAGCCTGAGGACTCCGGCTTTCCTCTGGCTGACTGCCTAGAGAGAGTCCTCTGACCTGGGCGCCAGGAGACACCTGGCCCTGAACTGCAGCTTATTCTGACAAACTGTGTGGCCCACTCTGAACCTCAGCATCTACATCTTTAAAATGGGGCAGGTGTCCTCCTTATGTGTCCATAAACCTTGAATACAGAGAGCGTTGTCTGTTGGAGTCAGACGCTTAGACTCTGTTCAGTCGTTTCAATCATGTCTGACCCTCCAAGGCCCCGTCTGGGGTTTTCTTGGCAAAGATACCAGAGTAATTTGCCATTTCCTTCTCCAGCTCATTTTACAGGTGATGAAACTGAGGCAAGCAATATGAAGTGACTTGCCCAGGGTCACACAGCTAGGAAGCATCTGAGGCTGGATTCAAACTCAGGTCTTTCTGACTCCAGACCCAGCTCTCTGTGCACTATGGCACCAACCGCCCAGAGTCAGAGGGCCTGGGTTCAAATCCCATGTCTGACACTTGCTTTGTGACCTTGCCAAGTACCTTCCACTTCCTGAACTTCATTTTCCTTATCTGTAAAGTGGGGGCCTGCGTCAGGGGACAGACGAGGCCCTTCCAGCACCATGTTTGTGACTGTCACTTGCCTCAGTTTCCCCCTCTTTAAACACCCTCTGAGGTCCCTGTGACCCTGGACATGTGGGTTGTGATTTGGACATCTCATGGTGGGTGTGCTTTTGAAGACCACACCTGGGGAGCTCGAGTTCTCGTGGGTCCCACGAGGCAGTCTGCAGAGGACCCTGGAGGGAAGGTGCTGGCCCTCCGAGGAGCTGGAAGGGGCTTCTGATAGAAGGGCAGGTTGTCTCTGGGCCTTCAAGGAAACCAGGGAGCCCAGGAAGCAGAGACAAGGAAGGGAGAGTTCCAGGCATGGGGCACAGCCAGAGTAAACACATGGAGTCAGGAGATGAGGTCTCTCCAGTGAGAAGCAGCAAAGAGGTGGTGGTGATGTGGGAGCATGGGCATGCCTCAGTTTCCCCCTCTCCCCTCCTAACCTGTAGTCCTGGGCACCAGGCCATGCACCCCTGGCAGTCTGGGAGCGGACCTGCCCTGAGCACAGCCCACCATCTTTGTCCCTTGCCCGCAGACCTATGCTCACTTACCGGGTGGACGCAGACAAGGGCTTCAATTTCTCGGTGGGCGACGACGCCTTCGTATGTCAGAAGAAGAACCATTTCCAGGTGACGGTGTACATCGGCATGCTCGGGGAGCCCAAGTATGTCAAGACCCCCGAGGGCCTGAAGCCCCTGGACTGCTTCTACCTGAAGCTACACGGAGTCAAGGCAGGTTTGGGGCGGGGGGCGGAGGGGCGGTGCTGAAGCCACGGTCAGCTGCATGGGCTTTAGCTGCCAGGGCCGCAGCTGGCCCCGGGTCTGGCCTTACTGCCTGGGTCCCTCCCCCTGCTGGGCCTCGACTTCCCCAGCTGTAAAATCAAGGGGTAACGGCTGGCATGGACATGGGCATGTTAAGATTCGCTGAGTGCTTTGTGAAGATTATCTCACTGGATCCTCACAACAACCTCGGCAGGCAGGTGCTGTTATCATCCCCGTTTCACAGGGCCCAGAGAATGGAAACACCCAAGGTTGCATACACTGCACGTTTGTCCTGGACCCCAAATCACCCCCTCTTTATTCCTTTTATTTTATTTTAAATTTAAAAAAATAAAATGAAAAATAATTTTAAATAAAAAAATTAAATTTATATAAATGCTAATACCATGCCTTTCATATTTATTTTATTTTAGAAAGTGAAGGCAAACTTAAAATTTTTTGTTTGTTGTTCAAGTCATTTCATTTGTGTCCGAATTCGTATGCCCATTTGGGGTTTTCCTGGCAAAAATATTAGAGCTGTTTGCCATTTCCTTCTCCAGCTCATTTTACAGATGAGAAAATTGAGGCAAATGAGGTGAAGTGACTTGCCCAGGGTCACACAACCAGTAAGTGTCTGAGGCAGGATTTGAACTCAAGGCCTCCTGACTCCAGGGCTGGTGTTCTATCCACTGTGCTACCTAGCTGCCCACTGAAAAATACCTCCCCCAATAAATAAATAATAAATATTAAATAAATGTAATAAAGATTAAATAAATTTAATAAATAAAAATACCAGAGCTCATAGATAGAATTCTGGAGCACATGCATTTTATCCCATTTCTGCAAAGCCAGAACCCCATTTGTGTTTATGCCTGATTATCCGTGGGGTTCATGATGATTTTTTTCCTTTGCAAAGTGGAGACGCGCCGGGCATCCAAGAGTCTAGAGATTTGTAAAGCCATCTTTGACATTTATCCCTTGTGTGACCATGGATTAGGGGGCAGGGCACTGGGCTCGGAGTCAGGAAGACCTGAATTTGAATCCTGCCTCAGGTTCTTATGGGGTGATTCTAGGCAAGTCACTTAACCTCTCAGCCTCTATTTCCCCATTTGTGAAACAAAGGCACATAATTGCATCTACCTCCCAGGGTTCTGTAGGTTATAAGGTAACACATGCCCAGTGCTTTGCCAACAGAGCTAAATATGAAGCACCACCATGACCTTACAGGGTTATTTTGAAGAAAGCCATTTTCAAATCATAAAGAGACATAAGTAATTCCTCCCTCCTCCTAAAGCGCCCTCCTTGAACCCTGAAATCTCTCTCTCTCTCCCTCCCCCCAGCTGGAGGCCTTGAATCAGTCCATCAACATTGAGCAGTCCCAGTCTGACCGGAGCAAGCGGCCCTTCAACCCAGTGACGTGAGTCCCAACCCTCAAGGAGGGGAGAAACTGGGGGAGTAGGTGCGGGCAGACCCTCCAAGCTGGAAGGGCCCTCAAAGACCTTCTAATCCAACCCAGACCCAAATAGAAATGCCCTCCATCCCCTCCCACCAAGGCATCGTCCGGGCTCCCCTTATGGACGTTTGTAAGGAGGAATTCACTTGCATCTGAGGCTGCCCATTCCACTCTGGGACCTCTGGTTGGAAATTTGTCCTTCTATCTACCTTCTATTTACCTCCCTTCCATTTCTATCCCCTGGGGCCAAAGCATAGTCCTTTTCCCACTGATAACACTTCTGACACTGAAGATTCCCTCCCAGGCTTTTTAATGAATTTTGTGGGATTTCTCATGAGATTTCACTACCATTGCACCTGGTTTCTGTTTTTGCTATATAGACCTGCTGATACTGTTTGAGCATTTATTTTGTATCCTGATGCTTTATTGGAACTACTGCTTTAGGTAGTGTCTTTGCTGATTCTCTGGGGTTTTCTAGGTAGACCATCAAGTCTGCAAACGGACACTTTTGTTTCTTCTTTGATGACACACCTGCCTTTCTTCCAACTTTTTCCTTACTGTTATTGACTCTAAGTCTAGAAGCGACTGATAAGAATGTGGACAAGGGTCTCTTGTCTAAGCCTGCTCCTTCCCACATTTCTTAGTGGGAAAAAGGCCCAGCCTCATCTCCCTCAGCCCCTCAGCGCTTCGTCCACAGCCCCCATCCCCTGAGCAAGGACTTGTCTTCTGAATACCTAGAATCAGTGACTGTGCAGGAACTGGCTCATCCTCTGGGCCAAGAACAGCCTTAATGGGATATTGTTATCTAGTATCAAAGGGGAGCAGGGGAAGGGAAGCACCTGAGCCGCCCTCTGTCCCAGGTCCCCAGCCTTGTGGAGGGCTGGCGTCTCTAAGCCGTTCCATCTCCTGCAGGGTCACGCTGCCCCCAGAGCAAGTCACCAAGGTGACTGTGGGCCGCCTGCACTTCAGCGAGACCACAGCCAACAACATGCGCAAGAAAGGCAAACCGAACCCGGACCAGCGGTGAGCCGGGCCGGGCTATGGTGGGGGGAGCGGGCACAGGGGCACAAATGGGCACAGGAATGAAGGACACTAATCTTGTGATGTGCACTGCAGGTACTTCATGCTGGTGGTGGCGTTGCAGGCTCATGCCCAAAACCAGACGTATACACTGGCAGCCCAGATTTCAGAGCGCATTATCGTCAGGGTAAGAGAAGCCTTACTACGAGGCATGGGGGAGCAGCCCACCCCACTGGGGGAGGTCCTCTGGGGTTGGGTGTAGGGCCACAGAATCAGCTTAGAAACACAGCGTCAGAGCTGGGAGGGACCTTAAAAGATAGACTGTCAGGACTGGGATAGACGACTTTAGAGCCTAGAATGTTGATGCTGGAGAAGATCTTAGAACATAGAACATGGAATGTCAGCGCTAGGAAGGATTTTAGAAATTGAAGTACTAGAGCTGGGAGGGATCTTAGAATGTGGAATGTCAGAGCTTAAAAGGGTCTCAGAACAGAGAGTATCAGAGCTGGGAGGGACCTTAGAACAGAGAATGTCAGAGCTGGGAGGGACCTTAGGACATGGAATGTCAGAGCTGGGAGGGACCTTGGAACAGAAAATGTCAGAGCTGGAAGGGACCTTAGAACATGGAATGTCAGAGCTGGGAGGGACCTTAGAACAGGGAATGTCAGAACTGGAAGGGACCTTGGGTCATCTAGTCTAAATTTTACAGAGCTGAAATTTGAGGTCCAGAGAAGCTTCTTCCTTAAATCTCTGGAGACAAAATTTTATTTCTTGAAAAGAACATTTTGTTTTAGAAAATGAAGGCAAAGTTTAAAGAAAAAACCTTAGATCTCACAGATTCTCGAGCATGCTCTTTCTCTCCCATTTCTCCAAGCTGACCCCATTTGTCTGGTCTGGCCCAGAGCCCCTCTTTTCTGCCGCCCAGACCTCAGTGGATGGTTGGCCTCAGGAAGCCCTTCACACTTGGGTGTGAGCTTGGTTGGGTCTAGCATTCCTTCCAGGCCAGCTGTTTGCATGGCTGCCCCCCTCCTTATCTCGTTGACACCAGCCATGCTATGCTGGCACTTTGCAGACTCTGGCCAGAGGGAACCCGGCCTGGCCACTTGTCCCTTGGGTGAGGAAGGCCCTGCCCTAGGGGCCTCTGAGGGTTCGGCAGGCAGCCATCCCACACCAGCCTGGAAGTAACCACTTAATTCTCTGTCCTGGAGGCCCTTTGCCATCCTCCCTAAGAATCCTTCCCTCCCTCCCTCACCTCTAGGCTTGAAGAGTTTTCTCAGAGTTCGTAGGCAGGCAGCAAGCATTTATTAAGCACTTTATGCCAAATTCTGAGCTCAGTGCTGCAGATACAAAAAAAGGCAAAACCACAGAAACAGCCCCTGCCTCGGAGTATATGATCTAATGGGGGAGAGCAGGCCATTAACTAGAAACACAGTACAGAGGAAAGGACCCAGGACAGTGGTTTGCAGTATCCCCATTAGGTAGAGATGAGGCAAAGCAGGAGAGGGCAGTGTCCCCCAAACCCAGAGGGCAGAGAACCTCCCGGAGAGGGGTGTCAAAGGCTGAGGAAAAAGATGGAGAAGAGGCCATGAGGGAGGGGGCACTTAGGATGTGGTTGACGTCTTTGGAGAGAGAAGGTTCCGTGAAGGGATAGGGGTGGGGGCGATGAGCCGAGTTGGCCTTTTGGAGGGGAAGGGGCTGCAGAGCAGCAGCTAATGGGGGTGCTGGGGGGTGGCTTTTAGAATGGAGGAGACTTAGGTGAGAGAGAAGGGGACAGTGATGGAGGAAAATCCGCTGGTGAGGACTGGGAGATGGGGTCCCAGGTATGCACAGAGGGGTTGGCCTTGGTGATGAGAAGGGCCATCTGAGGGAAGGAAGGACACAGTAGGTGGTGGGAGAAGTGGGGGCTTGGGGCTGCAGGGCAGACTTTGGACCTCCGGTGCTGAGTAAAGAGACTTGTGCCCTCCCACCCTCAGGCCTCCAACCCAGGCCAGTTTGAGAGTGACAGCGACGTCCTGTGGCAGCGGGCCCAGCTGCCCGACACGGTCTTCCACCACGGCCGTGTGGGCATCAACACAGACCGGCCCGACGAGGCTCTGGTGGTCCACGGCAACGTGAAAGTGATGGGCTCGCTCATGCACCCTTCAGACATACGCGCCAAGGAGCATGTACAGGAGGTGAGACCCTAGGGCTGGGCTTCTGGGGAGGAGCCAGCCCAACATCCATCCGGGTCCCTCAGGCCACGGGCCAGCTGGTGGCTCCAAGACCTGGCCAGGGTGGGTCTCTCGCTCAGCATCCGGACAGAGCAGAGAGGTGTGGGTGCTCAGCGCCCTGTTCCCTGTCCAGGTGGACACCACTGAGCAGCTGAAGAGGATTTCCCGGATGCGGCTGGTCCACTATAGCTACAAGCCTGAGTTTGCAGCCAGCGTGGGCATTGAGGCCTCCCCTGAGACTGGTATGGAGCTGGCCTGACCTGGGATGGGGCTGGGGGGACGGTGAAGTACGAGCACTCACCTTGGGGTCACCAGATCTGGTTTCAATTTCTGGCACTTCCACTTACTGCCAGTGTGACCCTAGGCAAGAGGCCTCAGTTTACCAATCTGTCAGCTAAGAGGAGTAGCCAGCCTCTAAGGGCTTGTCCAGCTCAGGATCTCTGCTCCTGCCCTGGGGCCTTCCCTCACGGTTCCTGTAGACCTCCCCCTGCAGCCCCTGGCTGACCAGAAGCTCTCATCGCCCGTATTGCCCATGAGATGTTTCTAAAGCACTGAGCACAGTGCCTGGCACGCAGCTCCCTCGCCTTCCCCTCCCCACCCCCAGCCTGCAGCCTCAGGATTGTCCCTTGTGCAGGGGTCATTGCCCAGGAGGTGAAGGAAATCCTCCCTGAGGCCGTGAAGGACACCGGAGACGTGGTCTTTGCCAATGGGAAGACCATCGAGAACTTCCTGGTAGTGAACAAGGTCAGTGAAGGGATAGGGGTGCCCAGGCTGGAGGAGGGGACGGAGCTGGAGCCGTCACCTGGGTAGGGCTTAGGCAGCAGCTGCTTTGGCTGGCAAGCCCTCCACCCTGGCCTGGCATGGGCCTGGCCCCACTCCTGTAGGTGTGGCAGGAGACCCTGGGCCCAGCGAGGTCCTCAGGGCTGTGGGGCTGGCGTCGGTGAATCGAGAAGGGTGCCCTGAGGACCTAGGGAAGGGAATCATAGACTGTTAAGGGGCCCTAGAATACAGAAAAGTCAGAGCTGGGAGGGGCCTTAGAACACAGAATGTCAGAGCTGGGAGGGGCCTTAGAACATAGAACTTTGAATGTCAGACCTGGAGGAGACCTTAGAACATGGGACATGGAGATCACAGGGTGGCCAACACCCTCCTTTTACAGATGGGGAAACCAAGGCCCAGAGGTCAGGTGAATTAACAGAGCTGTGGTTGATGCGGTCCTGGGTCCCCTGAACGCAGTTGGCCCCCCAGGGGAAGGGCGTTCAGGGATGAGCCCTGGCCCGGGTGAGCGCCCACCTCCTGGGTGTGCATGGGTTTCTCGTGTCTCTGGGCAGGAGCGGATCTTCATGGAGAACGTGGGGGCTGTGAAGGAACTTTGCAAGCTGACCGACAACCTGGAGACGCGGATCGACGAGCTGGAGCGCTGGAGCCACAAGCTGGCCAAGCTGCGGCGGCTGGACAGCATGAAGTCCACGGGCAGCTCTGGGGCCTTCAGGTGGGCCTCTGCGGGGTGCCAGGCCTGGGGGGTGAGAGGCCGGGGGCTGTCCTCCTCCCACTCCTTCTAACCCAGCCCCTCTCACCGCAGCCAAGCAGACAGCCAGTTCAGCAGAGCTGGGAGCGTCCCCCACAAGAAGCGGCCTCCTAAGATGGCCAGCAAGGTGAAGGGCCTGGGAGGAGAATCTGGGGGGCTCCCACACCACGTCTTCCTCACTGGTCTCTTTCCCCCTGAGGGCCCCTGCCCTTTGGGCTCGGCCAGCACGTTCTTCCCGTAGCCCCCTGCCCCCTGTTCTCCTTCCTCCTGGGCTCTTCCTCCTCGGGGTCACCCTGCCCTGGAATCCTCATCTCTCTGGGTCTCTGTGCCTTCCCCCTCCAGTCGCCCTCCGTGGTCCCGGACCAGGCATGCGTCAGCCAGCGCTTCCTGCAGGGGACCATCATCGCCCTGGTGGTGGTCATGGCCTTCAGGTGACGGCCCCCTTCCAGCCAGGGGTGACCACATGTGACCACAGCTAGTGCCAGCCCCTGGCCCGGATCTGGGGAATAGACCCGACTTTGATCATCCCATCCCAGGGTTCCAGAGGGGGCCGCCAGCCCAGGCCACAGTGTCCTCCCTGGAGGATGCTCTCCTCCCCATCGAAGCCTCCGCTGGCCCGAGAGGGAGGGGGGATGGGTACGAGGGGCCTCAGGAGGACCCAGCAGCTGACGGCTCTTCTCCCTCCTCTCTGCTCACCAGCGTGGTGTCCATGTCTACACTGTACGTGCTGAGCCTTCGGAACGAGGAAGATCCAATGGACATGGACGGGTACGTCCCCTTGGGGCCCAAAGCCATTCCCGATAGGTCCTTGATCCCTAAGCCCAGTAACTTGGGGTAGGGGTGGCCCAGTGGGAATGGGGGGGAGGGATGGCCCATGTAGGTGGTGTCCCCCCCACCGTCGAGATTGCCAAGGGAAGCTTACAGGGCGGGGGACCACTTGTCGTGGCAGCCTTACAAAAGGGGCCACGTGGCTTGCGGGCTCAGGGGCCACAGCCAGCTTTTCCTTGGCAGGTCTCTATCACTGATGAGAAGGGGAAACTGAGGCCTGGTGGGAGGAGGGTGGCCTGGGCTCTGTTCTGTCTCCTGTTTACATGAAGCCCATCTTTCCTGCCTCCTGTGGGCCTGGCCCTGGGGCTGGGAGTGGGGAGTCTCTGGCTCTTCTCTCCCCAGCCCTTCTTGGGGGGCCTTTGCTGATGTGTCTTCTGTTTCTCCTCCTCCTTGGCCTACGCCCCCTCCCCCTCCACTTGTCCTCAGCTCTTTCGCTGTGTCTGCTTCCTGTCTTCTGGCCCTCCTCCGGCCCCGGGACCCGGGGGGGAGTGTGGCCCTGTGCCCATGGTACGTGACTGCCCCTGCCTTTGCTGTGTGCCGGGTCCCTCTCCACCCAGCTTCTCCATTCCTCCTCCCATCCTTGTTTCCCACCCCCTTCTTTTCCTCCCCAGTCCAGCTAGGGCAAAGCCCTGGGTTCAGATCCTGACTCTGCCCTGCCCCCCACTTCCCGCTTCCTCTGTAAAGGGAGAGTTGAATTTAGAGCGTCAAAGGTCCCTTCCAGGACCCACTGCTGTCCCGTCACCCCTCGACCTCTCCTCTTTTCCTGATCTTGCCTCACTTGGTGCCGTCCTGTCTTTTCTCTCTATCACCGTTGGGCCATTCAAGCTCAGCCCCTGTGTTCCCATGGCAGGTCCAGTCAGAGCTACGGGACCACTCAACTCCGCCAGTCGCCAGCCTCCAGCAGCCCGCCAGGCCCCCGGTCCTCCTCCCAGCCCGGTGCGTGTCCCCTCCCGAAGGGAAAGAGAGAAGGATGGCTGGAGTCTGGGGCCCAGGGTGACGTGGGGGCTAGAAGCTAAGCGCTCAGATTTAGCGCCAGATGCTTCCTAGTGGTGTCTGAGTCACTGGACCGATGCCTGCCTCAGTTTCCCCAACTGTAAAAACGGGGATCATGATAGCACCTGCCTGTCAGTGTGTTTGTGAGGAGCAAAGTGCCTGGCACACAGTAGGTGCTCTATGAATGTCCGTTGTCACTGCCATCAGCCCAGTGCCCCAGCCTGACCCGTCTCTCCTCTCTCCCAACTCACCTCACAGCGGTCACCAGCCTGCCAGATTCAGCCCCCACCCTCACTGTCCCTGGCTTGGACCTGTGCCCCAGGCCTCCCTGTCCGGTTGTTTGCTGCTCCCTGCCCACCCCGAGCCCCTCCTCTGGCCGGAGCCCTGCCCCCAGCCCCACTGCCAACCGCTCAGGTATGGATGGAAGGGGGAGGGGCAGGGAGAGCAGGGCAGGGCGACCCAGCCCTTCCCCTGTGTCCTCAGACCGCTTTCTCCCTCTCCCAGGCCCAAGCCAGACCTCGCTGCTGCCGGTCACCAGCATCAGAGCCAAGTCTTGGGGCCTTTCGGCCAACGGGATCGCTCATGTCAAGCCCCCCAAGAGCCTGGAGCCCCCAGCCAGCCCCTCAGCCCCTTTCACTGGCATGCAGGGCAAGGCCAAGAACAGCCCCAACCTGTCTATCCCTGCCCGTGCCCGCCGTGGGGCCCCCCTGCTCAGCCCTGCCACGTCCATGCCCGCCCACTCGGACGGCCTGCTCGGTAAGGATGTGGGCCAGCACCTCCGGTGGTCAAGCAAGCTGAACGCCTGTTTCCCTTCTCTCTCATTGCTCATTTAAGCGATGGGAGGGACCCTTAGCTGGCCTTGGAACCCCAGGAAGTGGGGGAAGGAGGGTCCCCAAGGGGCCGGCAGCCCTTTCTGCCCCTGCCAGGTTGCCTGAGGCCAGCCCTGGTCCTGCTTTCTCCCTGCAGGTGCACGGCCTGCCCTGAGCTCTATCCGGGTCCTGGAGAACTCTCTGCCCATCACATCCCAATACTGTGCTCCGGGTGATGCCTGCAGGTGAGCAGAGGGCCTCCCTGACAGATCGTTGGGGGGGGCGGGGGCAGACGGCTGGGGATCCCCCAAAGGGATGGCCATCCCAGACTGGGACTGGGCGGTTCACATGCTAATATCTGCCCTCCCTGCAGGCCAGGGAACTTCACCTACCGCATCCCCATCAGCAGCAACACCCCCCTCCACCTCAGCTTGACCCTGCAGATGAAGTATGTTCTTGGGGGTCCAGGGAGGGGGAGGGGTTTGGTGGGGGGAGGGGCTGCCAGTCAGCCTGGAGTTCAACCCCGCTCCTGCTCCACTGTCTTTCCCCAGCTCCAGCTCCCCTGTCTCGGTGACATTCTGCAGCCTGGTGTCTCAGGAGAACCCATGTGAGGAGGCCAGCTTTCCCCTTAGCCTCCAAGTCCACAGTGACACCCAGGTAGGGGCTGGCCCTGGGGAGCCTCCAGGCAGAGGGGCCACAGGCAGGGCCAGGGTGGGGGAGGCCTGGGAACCAAGACAGCAAGCGTGGCCATCCCTGGGGTATGGATGAGGAAATCAGGCATTCGGTCCCTCATAAGTACCTACTGTGCGCCGGGCATTGCGCTAGGCCAGAGGGAGACAAGGGCAAAGGAGAAGCAGTCCCTGCCCTCCAGAAGCTTCCCTTCTATAGGAGATACAGAACAGTATGAAAGGGATTTTGGCAGCCGGGGCCCCTTCATGCAGAAGGTAGTGATGCAGCAGATGTTTGAAGGAAACTTGGGTTGGCCTGAAGAGACGGAGGGGAAGTGAGAGTGTTTGCAAAGCATAGGACACAGCCTAGGCAAAGACTCGGAGGTGGGAGATGGAGATTGTGTGCCAGGATAACTGAATGAATGAATGAATGACAAAGCACTTACTCTGTGAAAAGCACGGGGCCGAGCCCTGGGGATAGAAGGAGGCCTCGGGGAGCTCACGGTTTGGACGGTAGTGGTTGTTTTTGTTTGGTTGTTTTCAGTGGTGTCTGACTCTTAAGGTTAGGCCCCCTTTGGGGGGTTTCTTGGCAGAGATGCTGGAGCGGTTTGCCCTTTCCTTCTCCTGCTCATTTTACAGGTGAGGAAACTGAGGCACACAGGGTGAAGTGACTTGCCCAGGGTCTCACAACAGGGAAGTGTCTGAGGCCGGATTTGAACTCAGGGAGATGAGTCTTCTTGACTTCAGGCCCAGCACTTTATCCACTGCACCGCCCAGCTGGCCTCGGGCAGGTCATTTAACCTTTGTCTGCCTCAGTTTCTTCAGCTGTAAAATAGGCATAAACCACCAGATTGTTGAGAATCGAATTAGGTAATACTTGTAAGTATGTGGTTCAGTGCCTGCACATAGTAGGTGCTTAATTAGTGCTTGTTCCCCTTTCCTTCCCTCCTTGGCCCCCCTCTTTGGGCTGGCCACCCCCATACGCCTAGGAGGCGCTGCACGGAGCCCCCTTCCCTGAAGCTCCCCCTGCGCCCTCCCTTCCTGTCTGCCGTGGGTTGGTTTGTGTGCATTCTTTGCACTTTGTGACCCTGGGTGGCTCGGATCATGGTGCTGGGCTTGGAGGGAGGAAGCCAGCCCCGAATTCAAATTCTGCCCTCGCTGCTTCCCAGTTCTGCAACTGTCAGCCTCCTTTGGCTCATCTGTAACTAGGCTAAGAACAGCATGTATCACCCAGGGATGTTGAGGCTGCCTCGGAGCCCTGTAGACAGGCCATTGTCTTCAGCTTGTGTAGACGCCTCCAAGGTCTTTTTTGAGGACCTTTGGGTCTCCAGGATGCAGAGTACCTGGCATACAGTAGGTGCTTAATAGATGCTGGATTGATGGATGGGCTGCCATTGTCACTGCTAGCTCCCAGTCTCCCTCCACCTCTGATGTATTGGGCGGCCTCAGTGTCCCCCATATGCTTTCCAGAGACGCAGCGGGCCTGGAGGTGTGAGGAGTTAGGCCAAGATCCAGGGTAGGGACTTCTTGGCTGTCCCTCACTCTCTCCACCCCCTCCTCCCCAGGGTACCTCCCACCAGTGGCCGGTGACCATCTTGTCCTTCCGGGACTTTGCGTACCATTTCCGAGTGGCCCTGCTGGTGAGTACCGTGCCCCCCACCCCACCCCACCCCACCCCGCCCCACCCTGGCCCTGTGCACCTCCCTCCCCATGCCCAAACACACGCTGGGGGCGGGGGTTATTCAAACTCCAAGGCTCTGGAGAGGATGTCCCAATTCAAAAAGGGCTTTGCCCAGGCCTCGGCACACAGCCGGCGCTTCATTAATACACCAGAGCTGAATTTTCTCAAGTGGTGTCAGGGAACGGCAGGGAAGCTGGGCCCCAGGACAGAAGGCCTGCCAGCCAGCCCAGGAGGAAGATGAGCTCAGCCCTGTCCCCCTGCCCTTCCTCCCCAGGGTCAGGCCAACTGCAGCTTGGAGGCACCCACCCATGCAGTCACAGACTATTTCTTCTATTTCTACCGCCTGTGTGACTGAGCTGGGCCCCTGTGCCCCGAGGGGCCCCCACCCCTGGACCCCGGGGCCCCTCGAGGCTGCTTCTCTTCTCCCACACTGGATGTGACCATGTTACACTGGAGCAGGGTGGAGGGGTGACCCTGCACCCACCCCCCACCCCTTGGGGCTGCTATCCGCTCGGCCGTCTGACACCGTAGCTCTCAGGGCACACGCTGGAATTCCTGCTGCAGAGACTAAAGCTGGGGGCTGGACTGGACTGAAGAAACTGGAAGTCCATACACTGGAGTTACTGTCCCTGAAGCCCGCCTGCCCTGCTGCTCTCCTGGAGAAGGGCAGAGGCCCGAAGCTTGCCTGGGGCCTAGTGCGCTCTGGCCCTGCCGGCAGCCTGTAGACTTTCTCTGGTTCAGGATGGGAGCCAGACCAGTTCATGCTGACGGTCCAGATGTGACTGTTAGGG
Source organism: Trichosurus vulpecula (assembly GCF_011100635.1). Lineage (NCBI taxonomy): Eukaryota > Metazoa > Chordata > Mammalia > Diprotodontia > Phalangeridae > Trichosurus > Trichosurus vulpecula. Next base: position 271,708,479 of record NC_050578.1, read on the forward strand.
GGCCCCACTGGCGAGGTGGCTGTGCTTGTGATGGTCATGGCCCCACTTTTCTGATACCTCCCCCCATCCAGCTCAGATGACATGCCCAGCCCTTGGGCAGGCCTGAGATTTCCTCCTGCCCCCATCCCTGGCATTGGTCCAGAGTCTTTGCAGGATGGGGCTGGGGTCAGGGAGACTCTCCAGGGGTCCCCTGTTACATCTAGGGCAGATGACTGAGCTTTAAACCTGAAAGGAAGCCTGGCCCCCCAGGATGGGCCATCTTACAGCTGGAGGGCCCGTGAGCCTGGGCTGCCTTCACCCCCTCATCCTGCCTACCTGTGCTGAGCAGTCAGGGTCAGGGTCAAGAGGGGCGTGCAAAGAGGAAACATGCCTGGGAATCCTCCAATTGGACATGAGGCTGACCGGCTGCCCTTCACCTAGCCATATTGGAACCCCAACTGTCAGTCACTGCTGCGGTCTGGCAAGTTTTGTTTAGCAGCTGGGGAGAGCCGGACAGAGGAGCTGGAGAGATGGCCACAGCCCTAGGGTGCAATTAATCGTTCCTTCCGTTTGCTGTTATGAGCTGATCACTCAAATGCACTTGGACCAGGGCAGACCTGGGCATGAGAAAGCAGGAAGACCCCTGAGGGCTACGTGTCCATCAGGGTCGTGCATCCCAAGTTCTGCCCGGCCTAAAGCCTTCCACTGCCAAAGTGGTCCTCGGCCCCCTCCTCTCCAGACCTCTCTGTCCCCCAGCTGCTGGCCATCTTGCCCAGAACCCCAAAGCTGCACGTGTGGGGCACGAATTTACAGGGAAGCTGCTGCAATGCTTCCCTCCTGTGCCGGGAGGAGCCTCCGTGGGAAGGGAACACCCCCCCCCCCATTCTCTGGCCTTGGCCCCTCCTCCACACCCCTCACACTTGGCCAGCTGCAGCAGCAGGCGCTGTTCCTCAACAATGCTTTTGCACTTAGGGATCTCAAAGCGCTTATCCCAGGGGAGGGTGAAGTTTGGAGGCAGGTGTCAGCAAGGACCTCTAGTCCCAAGGGGCCCAGCTGGTCTCCCCTGGCAGAGGACTGAAGTCAGTTCCTATCAGAGCAAGAGGATGGACTCTATAGGAAATTGCCTGCCCTCCCCTCTGTCCCTGTTATTGGGGGGCAGTCCCACTTCGTGCCTTAAAACCACTTCCCTAAGTGCTACAAATTTCCCATCCTGCACCAGGAAGGGTCTCTCCACTGCCCCCCAGGAGGGAAACGGCAGCTCTGCCTTGGGCAACAGCAGGCTCTGGGCCAGTCTGTACCGGGGTGGATGTGGGGGGATGACCCAGAGGAAGTCCCGAGGGGGCGTTAATTTTGGACCAAAGTTGCCTTATTCCTGAGGGGGGAGAGCCCCCATTCTGGTGCTGGTAGGCCCAGAGGACCTCCCCCCCTCCCCCAGCCATGGGCATCAGAAGCCTTCCTGACCCCCTAGTCTTTGTTTCTTTAGCTACTTCCCCGAATCCTCCACCCCTGCTGTAAATACGACCCCCTGGCACTAACTGTCCGCTTGCTCTCACCCCACCCCCGCCCCCGCAGGCCTCCGGCCATGGCCCTTCCCTTGTGTTAACCACCCTGTGCCCACACCCACCCTTCCCCTCTCTCTGAGTCATATTTATACCGTGCTAAGTCTGACGGTGGGACGGGAGTACCCGCTCTCGCTCGATTTCTGTTGGCTTCCCGACCTGGACCGTCCTTTTTCCGGAGGCAAATATACATATATAAATAAATCTATAAATACTGCTTTGTATCCAAGTTTGCGGCCTCAGCTCTTCTTGAAGCCCACCGTGGGACCCATGCTGGCCAGTCTCACTAGACAGAATCCTCTCATTGGGCTGAGCCCCAGAGAGAGAGGTTTTGTTCCCAGTGGGTCAGGGCTAGACCTCCATCCGATTGACCAGACCTTTATTAAATGCCCCTTACCTGTTAGACGAGGGATAGAGATGGCAATGAGCGGGGGAAGACCCTGCCCTCGAGCATCTTCTGGTCTGTGGGGGTTGAGAGGATAGGCAGTATAATATAAGGCATTGTATTAGAGGAGCAGAGACCCTCCAGTGCTCCAGGAAGACATGAAGAGGGAGGGCAAACCTACAGGGGGCATTGCCCGGCTGGACCCTGTGATTTCACAAGTCCCAGGTCAGATAGAAGGGAGCACACAGCCCAGCGTCTGAACAATTCCCTGGTCAGCGGCCACTGAGCTGCCTTCTGAAGACCGCTGGCGAGAAGGAACCTGCCTGCCTGCCGGGGCAGCCCATTCTCCAGCATTCTTGTGACACTGCCCATTCTAGCCTCTCTTTCTGGGGGCTGCCCTTTAGATACTCCCCCAGACTCAATGTCATCATTTCCAGCTCCTTCAAACAATTCTGGCATGATGCTGAGACCCTTCCCTGAAGTGGGTGCCCTCCTCCGGACACTCTAGATTATCGAGGTCCTTCCTCAAAGGTGCTGCCTAGAACTGAAGCCAGGTACGGGTTAACCAGGGCCCAGAAGAGCAGCATTATCCCCTCCCACATCATATCCAACAGAGTCCTTTGGGGGCTGTCACATGGCTGACTCACACAGACCCAGGAGGAGGTTCATTGCCGGCACAGGCTTGAGTCACAGAATGCATGGAGAGGCAACCGGACCAGACATGGGGAAGGAGTCCGGTTTGGATGAAACAGTGGACAAAGAACAGTGTAAATGAAGTAAGCCTGGAAAGGCAGAGCACAGCAGCACCCCCTAGGTTAGAAAGGATTTATCCTGGGGGCACTAGGGAGCCATGGAAGGTTCTTGAGCAGGAGTCATGTGGTCGGATGAGTGTATTAGGGGGTGAGATGATGCACAAGAGGAGGTAGAGGCTGCAGGCTGGCAGACCCAACTGCCCAGGTGGGAGGTGATGCAGGTCCCAACTAGGGCAGCAGCCTCATGAATGAAACAGAGCAGGGTGCAGGAAAATCTACCAGAGTTTAGTCACTGATTGTGTGGGGGAAGGGGGAGGGGGGTCAAGGAGGCCTCAAATCCAAGCGACCGGAAGGCAGGAAGGGGGACTTTGGCAGAGGAGCAGATTGGTAGGGTCGACGGATTCTGTGCCTGTAGGCGGAGATGTCAAACATGGCTGGATGAGGGCTGGCCTTGTACACCCATGGGTCAGTCGTGTGCGCAGGTGATAATGGAACCCAGGATGGGCGAGATTACGACAAAGCACCAGGGGGAGTGGGCCCACAAAGGTGCCGAAAGTATCTTCCCAAGGCCCAGTATGGCCATGGCCCTCCTCTGCTCAAAACCTTGAGTGACACAAACTCCTTCGCCTTGACTGGCTGGAGGAGAGCCCCCCAACCTCCCCTTCGGGCCTTCCCACATATCCCCCGCCTGTTCACCGCACACCCTGCACCACCTCCCCCCATGCCTTTGGGGACCCCTTCTCTCACACCGGCTGCTGAGGGCTCCCTGGCAGTGAATCCCTTAACATTCACCTCCCCTTCTCCCATCGCAGTTTTGACTTCTCGGGGTGCATTTGGAGTCTTCGGGAAGGTGCCAGCACCTCATCTTTGTATCCTGGGATGCCCCACAGAGGGGACACTGGGTAAAAGCTGTTTGAAGAGAGCATGGTTTGGAAGGTTGGGGAGAGCCCCGGGCAGGGACAGGGAGCCCTCACATCCTACAAGAAGAATACAGCGGGGGGGGGGGGGGGGGGGAAGCAGTGTCGGGTACCCTCTTAGGCAACCAGTCATTGATCAACGGGCTCCTCCTTAAATGTGGCACCCCCTTGCAGTCCGACCAGGACAGGCATGCAAATGGGACCATTCTCTTGGTGGGCCAGGACCCCCGGTGCAGCCCCAGAAGGCAAGGGTTTCCTCGGCTGCCGTGGCAGGCTGCTCGCTCATGGGTTTAAACCCCACTAAACACCCAGGTCATTTTCAGACAGGCTGCACCCCTGCCCACCACAGTCAACCATGGGTTTTACGTTTGCCCCTGAACAGTCCGTAGGAGCCGGCCCGGGGTCCAAGCTCATTTTAGTATTTCGATCGCTGCGTCTCCTGACGCTCAGTGTCCTTTGTCATCCTCTGTGACCCGGGTTTGCTGTGCCTTTACCATGACCTTGAGTGGGGGGCCTGGGCTTGCCCAGATGTCCTGCCCGAGGGGTCCTGGACTCAGCACCAACAGTAATGATTATAGCTGACATCCACAGAGTGCCTACTAAGCGCGGAGGCTTTACAGTTGTCGTCTCAGCCTGGGAGGAAGTGCTATTACTAGCCGTTTGGCAGCTGAGGAAACTGAGGCAAATAGATTGAGTGACCGGCCCAGGACCGGGCGAGGCCATGCAGTCGCCCAATCCCCGGCTAACTGTGCCATCCTGTGGTCTGGGCACCCCTCCCTCACTGCGCCCCCTCCGAGCGGAATCCCTGGGCACTCCCAGCGCAACGGCCCCCACCTTCCGTCTATGAGAGCACGACAGACACTGCCAAGTTCGTCGGCGCTCCCGTTGGCTGCCAGGCTAGTGCCCCCTTCTCACAGACGGGCCTGACCCGGTCCTGCCGGAACCAGGGGGCTCCAGGGCTCGGGTCACTAACCACCTCTCATGTGACGTTGTGGAACAAGCGCTTCCGCCTCCTTCTGTTCCTCTTCATGAGAATCAGAAGCGGCACGTTAGGCTGGCAGTGCCTGACTGAAATGCCCCAGGGCACAGAGATGCCAAGGCTGCCGTACCCACACAAGGTCGGTGCCCGGGCTGTCCCTCCCCCACCAGTTATGCCAGCCCCAGAGGGGGAGGCAGGCCTTCCTGGAGGCAGGTATGAGGGGGCCCCCTCCTGGTGTGTACTTGCTGTGGGGTACATGGGTAACCAGGCTGGCAGCGCCATCATTCAGGGCTCAGCCCCCTCAGGGGCTCGTCAGAGGCCCCCCCCGCCCCGCACTGAGATCAGGCCGGCTTATTCACAAAGGCAAACACCTCCTTTATTAGAGTCAGTGGAAATGTGTGCTGAACAAGATACAAAACTGCAGGGGACACAAAGATGGGGTCCATGACCTCGTGCAGGCAGAACCTGAAAGGAGGAGAGGGGGATGAGCGAGACCCCAGGCCGGCCTTCCTCACCCCCGCCCCGCCCCCGCGCCCTCCAGCTTCATGACTGAGGGGGTGTCCCTGGATCTGGCCCCCCCACCCAGGCTCCAGTGGGAGAAATGACTTGTGCTCCCTCCTGGAGCCAAGAGAGAGCGAGGCCCGGGCGCCATGCTGACCCCGGGTGTGCTTCACGCCCCCATCGCCCTCCACAGACCCCGGAATCCAAGCCCTCCCGTTTTTACATCTGGGGACACTGAGGCACAGTTCTTGCACCATAAGGGGTCTGGGCAGTGGAGACGGGGAAGTGAAGGCAGCCCCGGCTTGTGCCCCACTGGGGACTCCCGCTCACCGTCATACGTATATGCCGACCCAGAGCAGCAGGAAGAGGACCCCGAAGCCCATGAAGAGCGAGGCCACCAGCGAGATGAGCAGCTCCTTGTAGATGTCCCGTGTGTACTTGGTGGACGTGACCTCATAGCTTGGCAGGCCATTAAGGACCGGACACAGGCTCAGACTCTGCGGGGCAGCGGGCACGCCACCCCCCCAGCCCCACAGGCAGGAGGGGCCCCCCCCCCGGGACTCCCACCCCCCAGGCAGGATGCCCCCCAGGGAGGACCCCTACCTGCCAGGAAACCCCCCCCAGGGAAATCCCCCCCAGACCCACAGGCAGGAGGCCCTCTCCCCACCCCCCCACCCCCACCCCAGGATACACGAAGAACCAGGCAGTGAAGAACATGCCGATGGCCAGCAGCACCACGGTGAGATGGGGGAACACCGCCGGGTTCACTGGGCTCGTGTATCTACTCATGGCCTCCAGCTCCTGTGGAAACAAATGGCCCGGTGTCAGCTCGCACGGATTAGGCGCCTACTGCATACCGGGCGCCTGGAGACACTGGGACTCCGGGAAAGCTTCCGGGCCTTCTCTGCTGCCTCGAACCCCGGCCGTGGAGTCACATCGGTCACAGGATGAGCTGGTGGAGGGGGACCTGAGCCCCCAGAGACTCCACGCTTGGACAGAAATAACAGGGCACAGTTAACATCTAGGTGGCGCCTACTGTTTGCAAAGCCATCGGCTCCTGGGAGCTTGGCCGGGGCTGTGGGAAGCAGCGGTGATGACTGTCACCCCTGTTCTACAGATGGGGAAACTGAGGCTCCGAGCAGCCCAGAGGTCCCTGCACGGCCGCTCTCCGGTGCTGGGGTGGAGGAGTCCCGAGTTCAAATCCGACCCAAGGCACTCCCTAGCTGGGTGACCCCGGTCTCTGAACCTGTCTGCCTCAGTTTCCCCATCTGTGAAATGGGGACTCTCAACAAAGCCGGGAGGGGGGTGGGCCGGAGAATCGAGGGGGGAATCCCGGAAGCGGCGGCGCAGGACCACGGCTTAAGGAGCGGGGAGGAACCCAACTCCTCCTTTTATACATGGGGAAACTGAGGCGCAGCGAAGCCAAGCGGCGTCGCCAGACGCTTTAAGGGCCTCAGTTTCCCGGCCTGTAAGGCGGGGCCCGGGCGGCGGCTAAGCCCTCTAGCCGCGGCTGGGCCGGGGCCTCCGCACGTCCCTCCCCGCAGCCCCCCTCACCATCCTGCCGGCAGCCGGGGTCTCCGCTCGGACTCCAGGACCGGAAGGCCACGTCTGCCGTGACAGGAACGGCGCCGCCGGAAGCAGGAGCGGGAGCGGAAGCGGAAGAGGCGACTGGGCCGGCGCCGGGCCCCGCGCGGAGCATCATGGGTCTCGTAGTCCCGCGGGCCGCCCCTCCGAGCGCGGCATCGGGAGCGTGGACTACAAGTCCCGGCATGCCGCGCGCGGCGGGAGGCCCACGTGACGGGAGCGCGGGCTTTGGAAGGCGCCGGCGGCCGCCGTCTCGGAGCTGAGGAGGAGCGAGAGCGCGCGCGCAGCCCCGCGACCCCAACGGACACCGGTGAGTGGCCGTCTCGCACAGGGCCGTGGTCTGCTCGCTGCCCCGGGGGGAAACTGAGGCCGCAGGAGGGGGACGCGTGCCGCAGGGGACCCCCAGCTCCGTCTTCTCTTGTACAAGTGAAAACCTCCCCTCCCCCATTTGTGCAAATGGAAGGAAGCAAGCATTTATTAAGCGCCCGTGGAACGTGGGGAAGGGGATGGGCATTTATTGAGCGCCACTGGGTTCCAGGATCATGTGATCCTCACCACCACCCCGGAGGTGGGCGTCGTTACGATCCCCATTTTACAGACGGGCAAACTGAGGCAGGCAGAGGGAAGGCACTTGCTTAGGGTCCCACAGCAAGGGCGTGTCTGGGCCGGGTTGCGACGTCCGCGGGTGGGCTCCCCTCCCTGTCTTGGGACAAGTGGGGAAAACGAGGCAGGGGGTAATGCGGCCCAAAGGGACACAAGGCAACTCCGCCGGCGTCGGGTTCCAATCCAGCCTCACACGCTCCGTAGCTGGGTGACCCTGCGCAAGTCATTTCCCTGCCTCAGTTTCCTCATCTGTAAAACGGGGGTGAAAACAGCAGCGACTTCGCAGGAGCAAATGCGACAGTGTTTGTAAAGTGCACGCAGTAGGTGCCCCATAAATGCTTGTTCCCCTTCCGGGCTTTGTGTGCGAGGTGGGCTGGAGCAACCCCGAAGGAAGCCGGGGAGTCTTGGGAGCAGGAAGGAGGGCGCTGCCAGCGGGCATGGAGGGCAGACACTTGGGGTGGGGGGGGGGCACGGGTGTGAGAAGGGCCAGGCCGGTGCCTCCTGGAAGGCAGGGGGCCCCTCTGGACTTGGACTTCTCTTCTGATTGAAGCCGGACCCGTCCTACAGATGGGGAGCTAAGGAGCAGAGTGGGGCAGGGAGGGTGGGCTGGTTAATTATTATTTATTAATTAATTATCGTTGTGAATGAATGCATGAATGAAGGAAGGATGCCCTGGATGTGCCTCTTCCTTGCTGTCAGATCCTGACCTGTCTCCTTGGCCCTCCCCTCCTCCCCCAGGCTTCTCCAGTCCGGCTCCGGCCCTGGCCCTGGCCCTGGCCCTTGTCCTTGTCCTTGTCTCCCTCCCTCGGCCCTGCTCCCCGTGGCCGTGCCTTTGTCTTCCCAGGGCCCTGTGAACGTTCCCGGGCCCAGACGGTGCCAGGCTCGTTTCTGCCGCTGGGCCTCGGTGGACGCTTCCTTGACCTTTGTTTCTTAGCTCCAGGGGCCTGATGCTGAAGAAGGGTTTATGTGGCAGTGAAACGGGCGCCTGGTTGGGGCCCCGGGGTGTGCCTCCCTTTCCAGTGGAAGCTGCTTCCTTATGTCTACCCCGGGGCTCCGCAGTCCGGCCCCGCCTCTGAACTCAGCGCCCCAAAATGTGACCAAAAATGCAGAGCCCTTCCTAGCTGCCTGCTTTGTGGGTCTGCCGCGGCCTGGCTCCAGCGCACCCCGGACGCAACGCCGGAGAAGTGGAAAACTCGGGAACGTGTTTGTTGTTCTCGTTTCGGGGTGTCTAAGTCCCCATGGCCCCCTTTGGGGTTTTCTTGGCAAAGACACTGGTCTGCCATTTTCTTCTCCATCTTACAGATGAGGAAACTGAGGCCAACGGGGCCAGAGTCGCACAGCTAGAAAGTGTCCGAAGCCAGATTTGAATTCAGATCTTCCCGATTCCAGGCCTGGTGCCCTAGGCACAGTGGGGCCACCTAGCTGTCCTGGGAATGTAGAAATATATACAAATTAATAGAGCAGAGGCTATGTACGTACACGTCTAGGCTGTGCCGAGTGGAGAATAAGATTTGGGCATGCTTGGGAAAGCCGAGGCAGTGAAGCTTTGTGGAGGCCGCCCGTGGTCGCGGTCCTGAAGAGGGGGAGGCACTCGGCGCCACACCGGGGGTCCCACAGGGGAGGCAAGAACGGGCCGGCTTCTTTGGAGGAGGAGGTGGTGGCGTCTGTCCTGACCTCCCCCTCTCCCTCTCTCTCTCTCCCTCTCCTTCTCCCTCCCTTTCTCAGGTGCCCCTGACCACCATGGGAATCCACGGCCTGGCCAAGCTGATCGCCGACGTGGCGCCTGGAGCCATTCGGGAGAATGACATCAAGAGCTACTTTGGGCGGAAGGTGGCCATCGACGCCTCCATGAGCATCTACCAGTTCCTGATCGCGGTGCGGCACGGCGGGGACGTGCTCCAGAACGAGGAAGGCGAGGCCACCAGCCACCTGATGGGCATGTTCTACCGGACCATCCGCATGGTGGAGAACGGCATCAAGCCCGTGTACGTCTTCGACGGCAAGCCGCCCCAGCTCAAGTCGGGCGAGCTGGCCAAGCGCGGCGAGCGGCGAGCCGAGGCCGAGAAGCAGCTGCAGCAGGCGCAGGAGGCGGGCGCCGAGGAGGAGGTGGAGAAGTTCACCAAACGGCTGGTGAAGGTCACCAAGCAGCACAATGACGAGTGCAAGCGGCTGCTAGGCCTGATGGGCATCCCCTACCTGGAGGCGCCCAGCGAGGCCGAGGCCAGCTGCGCCGCCCTGGTGAAGGCCGGCAAGGTCTATGCCGCCGCCACTGAAGACATGGACTGCCTGACCTTCGGCAGCCCTGTGCTGATGCGGCACCTGACCGCCAGCGAGGCCAAGAAGCTGCCTATCCAGGAGTTCCACCTGAGCCGCGTGCTGCAGGAGCTGGGCCTCACCCAGGAGCAGTTTGTGGACCTGTGCATCCTGCTGGGCAGCGACTACTGCGAGAGCATCCGCGGCATCGGACCCAAGCGCGCCATGGACCTCATCCAGCAGCACAGGAGCATCGAGGAGATCGTCCGGCGGCTGGACCCCAACAAGTACCCGGTGCCCGACAACTGGCTGCACAAGGAGGCCCGGAGCCTCTTCCTGGAGCCCGAGGTGCTGGACGCCGATGCCGTGGAGCTCCGGTGGGGCGAGCCCGACGAGGAGGGCCTGGTCGCGTTCATGTGCGGAGAGAAGCAGTTCAACGAGGAGCGGATCCGCGGCGGGGTCAAGCGGCTGAGCAAGAGCCGCCAGGGCAGCACCCAGGGCCGGCTGGATGACTTCTTCAAGGTCACGGGCTGTCTCACGTCGGCCAAACGGAAGGGGCCGGAGCCCAAGGGGGCCGCCAAAAAGAAAGCAAAGTCTGCTGCGGCGGGCAAGCCCAGAAAGGGGAAATAAAACCATGCCCTCCCCCTCCACAGGTGTGCCTTTGGGGTCTTGTGGTTGGGAGTGCCGTTTCCTCATCAACTTGGGGGTGTCTGGGGCAGGCAGCCAGGGCTGGCTCTCGAGCTCTTGTCACTAGCTTGGTAGTGGGCCTGGTAGCAGGCAGTCGGGCCTGCCGAGAGGATTCAAAGGTGCCCCCCGTCCCCAGACGTCTGGGATGAGCCAGAAACCACCACGTCTGTCCTTGTTCTTCTCCTGGCCCGAGAATCGGGCCCACCTGGATCCTCAGGACAAGATAGTTGTTTTCATATTTGCTTAAGCTTCTTTAAAAAAGTTAATAAAGTTGTTAGATGCTCAAGGGGTCTTTGAAAGCCATTCATGCAACTGGCCTGGGTTAGCCAGGGATGCTGGGGAGTGGCCACAAGGTGGCGACATTCCCTATGAAATAGCCCAGCAGCCCCGCCCTCCTGGACCCTGCTTAGTGGTCCCCGCCTGGAGGCTCCCCTCCGTGCTGTGGGTGGCCTGCTGTGTATCCCTACAGTTGGAGGGGTGAGGGCAAGGGACATGTCTCATGGGCCTACTTATTTTTCCATCCCCAGTTTGACAAAGGAATTAAGACAGTTGTCACCTCTGCCCAAGGTAGGAGCGGAGCTTGTAATTTCTGCCCTTGCTCCAAAGGGGGATGAGATCCTGCCTTCCAAGGGGGTTTTATCCTTGGAGAAAGCAAACCAGTCATACCAGTTCTCAGCCACCAGGGTGTTAAATTTGGGAGGCAGTCTCCCAGATTCTGCTCCTAAACCAGGGGTGGGTGTGAGTGGCATCACATTCGAGCTGATTTCAGGCATGGAATTTAGGCAGTTTGGTGGTTGCCAGGCAGGGTGGCATGATTAGGCTGGGGGTGGGGCAGCAATTACTTGCCTGAGCCTCACATCCCATTTGTGGGTGTGCTTGGGAGAACTCAAATGGCTGGGGGCCATCAGAAGCTGGCAGAGAAAGGTCTGCCTGTGAAGGACTCAACGGGTGGCAGAGGCCAGTGAGCCACAAGCAGGTCCCTAGGACAGTGAGAGGCCTGGGGCGCATCCGAGGATAAACCAGGTGTCAATGACGATCCAGGGAGTCCTCCCCAGGGGCAGGCATTCTGACAGTGAAGGGGGTGACCTTTGGGGGCAGTTTTCACTCTGAAAAGCTGGGGGGGGGGGGCACTTTGTTCTCAGGCCGCTGCTGCCTGGTATTTGATGAGCCAACAATCTCTTAAGAAGAGTGTGCTTCAGACAGAGCTTAGCGTTCATCCGGGCAGCAGAGGGGAGCCCGCTTGGCAGCCAGGCCCAGAGCTTTATGCATTCCAAGTAGCATTAGGCTAAGTAAGGCTAACAAAGCCCAAGTTTCCTGTTCAGGCTGGGAAAGCTTCAAAGCCAACCCAAACTTAGTGGGCACAAGGAAACCTGGCTGGAAGTACAAGGACAAAGTGAGGGTGGGGGAACCTGGGGGGGAGGAAAAGGGACCAAGAAGAGCTTGGAGAACAGCTGTAGGATCCCTGGGGCTGGCTGGGGTCAGTCACCCCACCCCCACCCCTGGCTCTAGGCCCCTGCCCAGAGCTTGGTGTGGTCAGAGCTCCTTTGATCACAGAAGAACTTGGACCCAAAAGACATTAGTTTTATTCATCAACATCGAGTTCCATCCTTGATTTTTTACAGCAACATAATTGGCACAGGCACTGAACCAGACCTGGCAGAGACCTGCCACCTGATGGGATCTGGAAAGATGAGAGGGAGGGGGAGATTTTGGTTACTGGCCTTTCGTGAGGCCTGCCATGGGCCATTCCTCCAGCTGCTCTTTAGTGACCACAGGACCAGGCTGAGAATAGGGAAGGCCACTTTGTTTAAAAGTATTCTAGGCAGGGCCACATGGGACACCCCACAGACTCAGAGGTCCCCGAGCTGGCTGAACCTCCACAAGTCATATCCCCCTTCTCTGGGTAGAATGGTAGCACCAAAACCCAGGAGGCCCAGGATGGCGGGGAGGACTGACTAGCACCTGGGGTCCTGGAAGGAGAGAGCCAGGGAATTGGGGAGGAGCTGCAGGCGAACAAGACCAACCAGAGAGTTCTCTGACAGCCGATTCAAGGGTATCCAATTTGAAAAACACCTGTTCCCTCTGACTCCACACCTTACATTCAATTTGTCACATGGCCTCATAAATCTCTTCCACACTCCAACCAGTCATCAAGCACTTATTAGGCACCTACTGTGTACCTATCACAATACATCTTGTAAGCTGGGCTATCTACTCCACATCACCCTAATTATCCAAACTATACCCTGGCTCCATTCCCTCACCCACAATGGTTTTAGGCTCTCTTTGTCCCACTTACTGTTCTCCCTCTGAAGGGAGCCAGCTCTGTCAGCACAGCGGGGTTTCAGAGTCCTTCCCCATAATCTACCAGATGACCTATGAAGTGGTGGGGCAGAGATTGAGGACCTCAAACTGTTCTGGACTGGGAGTCAAGGGCAGGAAAGTGGTCCAGAGGAGAGCACCAGCTCAGCTCCCCAGATGGCCACACGGTTATTTGTGTGTCTGGGAGGCAGTGTCTTTGCATCTTGCACCACAAGGTGAGATGAACACATGCCCTGTGGCTTTCATCAGCTGACCAAGAACACTGCCTTAATCCTATGTTCAACAAAGCCTCAGGTAATTGGGTTTACGGCAGGATCCAGCCACCACCGAGGGAGTCCTTTTAATGTTTTCTGAGAGCTTGGCAGGTAGGTGCCTTCCTGTCCTCCATCCTGGCTGGCTGCAGCTACATTAGCTAGAACTTGTAGGTGGGGAGATAAGGGGAAACCTTTGGGAGCCCCATTTGTTGACAGGGGAGGAAGGAAAGACCTGCCTTCCCATGGAACACCATGGAGGGCTAGAATAACTCCTGGCTATGCCTCTCCTGGAGTTCTTTTCTGTAAGTGGAGATAGGAAAAGGTATGGAGGGAAAATGAGGTGTTTTCAGCACATGGAATGGATCTCTAATGAACTACAGCATTGTATACCAAATGTGAAATGGATATATTGGCCACAACTAGAACCCAATTCGCTTGGCGTGCCCTGGAGGGGGAAGGAGGCAGATAACGCTGGGCAGGCTGGGTCGGACGTGTCTCCTGTTCCCCAAACCCTCCCCAGAGATATGGGCCCTTCTGCCCTTAAAGCAATGGGGCCCCTCCTGGAGGCTTCAGTTAGCTTTGGGGCTGCCCATCTATTCTGGGCCCATGCCTTGGAACACACCCTTAGGTCAAGCTAAAGAATTCTGAAGAATCCTAGGTTTGAAGGGAGCATTCCTGAGTCTTCCTCTTAAATTTTCATCTCCAGAGGCTCAAACTGCCACTCTCCTCTTGCTAGTGGACCAATCGGCAGATGAGGTGAGGGATGAGAGGAGGGTGAGGCCTAGGGGCTCAGCTCTGCCAGGGCCTTGAGGAAACAATGGTCGGCCCCCTTACTAAAAGAGAAGGCCCAGCTTGGCCTCTCCCTCCTCTGACTGGGATATGATGCAGGTGTGGGACCTCAAGGGGTTAAGTGTTTTGGCTAAATCTTCCCAAAGTTCCAAAAGTCCTCAGCCTAGTGCCTGCCAACCTGGAGAAAGGATCTGGCATGTTGCTGCCCTTAACCATTCCCGTCCCCATCTTCCCAGCCCCCACTGGAAATTCGAATCAAGTGGCATAGTCCCTTATCCCTCCCCCTGCTTCTGGCACCAAGATCTCCTCCTGCTCCAGAGATTGTTGCTTTATTTTTGAAGATAGGCATCCAGCCAGAGCTGCCCAGACTCCTTCAGTGAGCTGTGGGGGCAAACAGAGAAAAGGACGTGTGGGCCGGGGGATTTCTGGACCATCCCATTGTGATGGGGATCTCAGCACTGGGTGGGGTCATTTCCAATAATAGGAACCTCTCTCGGCTCCCCCCAGCTCTGAGGAAGCGGGGGTCTGATGGTCTAGGGGTGCCCTGGCAGGACGAGGTGACCTCCACAAGCAAGCGGCAGAATAGTAGTTTCATCTCTGGGCCTCCACATGCCCAGAATGCTCTCCCTCCTGGAACCATTGGCCTCCTTCAAAGCTCTGCTCCAACACCTGGACGCCTTGTATATACTTAGAGTGAACATGTGGGCTCCCTTACAGTGTAAGCTCCTTGCAGGAAGCTCCTATTTCATTTACGTCTGGCCCTCGTGGGCATTTGAGACATAACCTTTCAGTTGATTGATTACATGCTTCCCACGGTGCAAAGCACCAATTGAATCAATACAAAGGCAAAACATGGTAGGTCTTGCCCTTAGGGAACTTTCAATCTAATTGGAAAGAGAAAACACATCCACACCTGAGAATGGCAGAAGGCCAAACTCAGAGGGCCAGAGGACCCTCCACCTTCTCTCAAGTTCACCTGGCTGGGGGGGCGGGGAAGAGCCTACACAGGGCGTTTGCACACGGAAGCCCCAGTTCAGGGCCGGCAGGATAAGAAGGGAGGCAGAGAAGCTGGTCCTGTGTGACTGGAAGGAGGGGCCTCGGCGGGGGCGGGGGGGAGGGGGGGGGAGAAGGCTGACTGAGATCCCAGCAGGGACCAGGGACAGGGCAGCCTGGTAGAAAGCCTCAGGCTTCGAGGCCACAGCACAGCCTGATCCCTTCCAGAGGGCTAGGCCCTTTGCTAGGACTGAGTACTCACTGGACGATATCGGCAAAGGCGGAGAGCAGAGGCTTGGACTGGTATTCAATGCCATGCTTGGCGCACAAGGATCTCACCAGGGGGGCCACCTTGTGGTAATTGTGCCTCGGCATAGTAGGGAAAAGACTGCAGGGGAGAGTGAGGGAGACGTTTAGCAGGATTCTTTGAGTGGAGACAGTGGAAGGTGTGCATTTTTAAAAAAAAAAAACATTTGTTTATTTTTTGAAGGTTTGTACCTGAGGACCAGCCCCTCCTCCTCTGTGGGGCTCAGCTTTTTTATCTGTAAAGTAAGGGGGTCTGGACCATGTGACCTCTCTGGTTTCCTCTTCCTCAGTCCCTGAGCTGTTGGGCAACTGCCTCCCTGGCCCAGCCCCAGGCCCTGCTGGGTCCTCATCCTTCTCTTCCTCCTCCCCCTGACCCTGGCTGCTGCCCTTCCCAGCCCCCCAGACTCACTGGTGCTCAATCTGGAAGTTGAGGTGGCCGCTGAACCAGTCATTGAAGAAAGACTCATGCACGTTACACGTGGCCTGCAGCTGGAGGAGAAAGTCAGCACAGGGACAGTGAGGCACCCGCAGCCAAGGGCCCCCCCCAGCGACCAATGCTCCCTCAGGAGCCCCTCTCAACAAGCCCACCCAAAGGCTCCGGGTGTCCTCCTGCCTCCCTGCAGCTTCCCAACACCATCTCCAGACGTTACCTGAGTGGAGACCCAGTCCACGTTCCGGTCATGGTCAATATGCATAGGGATGTGGTTCATCTGGGTCACCCACACAAACCAGTTGCTCTCCAGGAACCTAGGCAAGCAGAGACGTAGTGGATGTTGTAAAACGTCCCCTGCCCCCCCGCTCGGCCAGCACCGGAGCCTGGGGAGCCCTCCCATCCCACCCTACCCTCAGCTGCTACCTGACAATGAAGAAGAGACCCAGGAGGCCTTGAAGGCCCAGCAGGGGTATGTAAGTTAAGGACATTCTCAGGTAGAAGGTGAGCATCCAGGCCAAGTCCTAAAATGTGGAGGGAAGGAGTCATCAAAAAGGCAAGATCAGCTAGAGACGTCTGTCTCTGTCTCCCCCTCCCCTCCCATGTCTCTCTCTGTCTCCCCCTTTCCACTAGCAGGAGGTCAACAAATAGGTCTGGAATGAAAGCATCCCCAAGGCTTCCTAGAGACATTTGTGCCTGACTCTGCTCCAAGAAGAGCCCCATGTGAGAGGTCCAGTGGTCTTGTGTCCTTATTTTCAGGACAAGGTCCCAGGCTTGGGGCAGACCCAGGTCTCCTGACCCTGAGCCCCGGCCTTGTGCCTCCCCCAGCCCCAGGGCCCTTGGAACAACAGGGAGCTGGGGGGGGGCAGCGGCCCAAGGACACTCACCACCCACTTCTTGCGCTGGAACACGAAATAGAAGATGTACCACTGGAAGTAGACAGGCAGCAAGGCGGGCGGCCCAACTGCAAAGACACAGGCGTGAGTGGCCCTCCAGGGCCCTACTGCTGCCCACTCCATCCTGGGCTCAGAGAAGTGAGGACTGGAAGCAACCTGAGAGCCTTAATCCATCCCTTTCATTTTACAGATGGGGAAACCGAGTCTCCCAAGGCAGAAGCGGCCTGCCTGCAGTCACAGAGCTGGCAGGGGCAGAGCAGGACTGGGTGCTGGGCCCTTCAGGCTGAGCCGCCCAACCAGGTGCCCCTGCTCACCTCGTCCTCTACACGCAACCATGTGCTACGCACCAGGGCACAAGACAATGGCCCCACTATTAGAAAAAGGGGGAAGCAAAATGGTGACATTTGAGCAGATCCAAAATGCCCAGTTAAGATCTGGGAGGAGGAGGGAGAGAGGTCTTAGTGCCTGGAGAAGCCAGGCAGGAGTGGGGGGCGGGGGTCTGAAGGGAGCTCTCCTGGGCAGGTGTGAGGACAGCCCGTCCCTTCCGGAGCAGCGTCCCCAGGCAGGCCCGAGCAGCCAGGAGGCCACCTGTCCATCCATCCGTGGGAGGGACGGGGAAGGCTCTGAACTTCATCCCAGCCCTGGGCCATCCCCAAGTGCTCAGCTTCCCTCTTCTCAGAGCCCTCGAACTAGGAGGTGCCATGACCTCCCTACAAATTTCTCTTTGCCCAAAGTTTACATCCTAAGCAAGGCAGGTCTCAGAACAGAAACAAATGTGAGTGAGCTGACTCACAGGAAGGCCTCTTTGACCTTTTCAGGAGTGTTTGCATTTTTTAAAGAAATGGGCAGTCTAAACAGACTTGAAGGACCTGGCTGCAGGAAGGGGTACTTGGGACACTTGAGGCCCTCAGTGCTGCTGCCTCTCTCCCTAGCAAGCCCAGCATCACCCCCAGCCCCTGGGCTCCCTCCCCTGGCCTCGGCCCCGCCAGGGCTGATTTTGGCCCAGCCTCCATTTCTCTAGGCTGATGTCCAGAGGGAGGCACCACTCCTGGAAACCAGCCCTGTGGGACCTGGCTGGTCACCACTTGACCAGAGAACCTGCCCCTGCAAATGCTCCAGGGGGTGATTCAGGTCCAGGGGACTCTTCTGCCAAGGAGGAGAAAGGGGATTTACAAGAAGGAGAAGCAAAGGAAGTGGGACCTTCAAGCACCTCAAGAGAAATGACCCTCCCCACTCCAGTGGCCCAGGCAGGACCAGCGTGAAGGGGCCTCATTGGGCCAGCCAGGCTGCGCTCTCCTGCCCCCACCTGACCCCCACAGCCCGGGCAGGACACTCACTCAGGAAGAAGTACTTGTGCTGGTGGTTATAAGGCATGTATTTCTTCTTCTGCTTCCCGAGCTGGAAAGAGGAGAGGCGGGGTCACAAGGGATGCCATAAAGGGCTGGGGCTTCTCCCACCCTGCCAGCTTGGACCTGGGGCTACTCCAGCCCCCCAGGCCGGCCATGTGCCCCTCTACCAGACCCTGTCTGCGCAGTGTGCTGCCAAGATCAGAGGCCTGGGTGCCCACAGTCACCATGAGGTCATTCAGGTCCGAGGGACCCCAACCTTCTGGGCCCCTCCCCAAGGGGCAGCCATCAGAGCCCTCCAGCCCAGAAGAAGCTTAGAAAGAGCATCTAAAGCCCTCCACCATGTCTCAGGACACCAAGCAAGCTCACTTTCCTCACACAGCCCCCTGGCTTTTCCCGCAGGGCACAGCAGAGTGTTCAGCACCCAGACCCACAGCCCCCAAGGTCCCCCAAGGACATGTAACGGAGGTCCAGAGGTCCTGAGGAGAGTGGAAGGCCACCGGTCAGGGAGGCTGTTGGGGCACTTGGGGCCGAGGTACCAGCCGGACAAGATGGCCGCCGAGACCCCTTGTGATTCTTGGTGTGTGGCTCCCCAGGAAAAGTAAGGCGCTTGTGTGGTTGGAGACACACGTGTGAGCAAACCAGATTAAATGCTGGGTTTGTGAGGCCTTTAGCAGGGAAGCTGTGGCCAAGAAATGTCAAGTACCCTATCCAGGGTCAAGGTCCTGACATGTGGGAGCTTCCCCATCATGGCAGCTGCCTGCAGAGGCTAGCCTTGAACCCAAGGTCGAAGACCCGAGATGGCAGGTGCAGCCCAGGCCCTGGCTCCTGTCCCCCCTCCATGACCTCTCCTGCCAAGGTCACACCCAGCATATCCTGCCCTCCACCTGGAAAGCTCGGACAGTCTGTTCTCCTTCTGCCCCTGCCAAACCACATCCCCATCTTTTCTGGTCCAGGCCTCTGGAGCCTCCTCGGTGACCTCATCCGGCTCCTGCCCCTCCACCAAGACACACGTGACAATGAACTAACCCTCCAAGGCCTAGAGGCGGGTGGCAGGTGAGGGAGGGAGGGGATGGTGACCTGGCCTTGGGAGTCAGGATAGCCTGGGTTCAGATCCTGCCTGAGACACTTGGTCCCAGCTGTGTTATGTCCGGGGCACAGTGCCTGGCAGTGGGAGGCACTTAATGAATGTTTACTGATTGAATGATTGATCCTGTTGCCCTGGACAAACTGCTGACCCTCAAGCCTCAGTTTCCTCAGAATGGGGGAAAGGCCTTGTGCTGCCCTCAGGGGCCGCCATGAGGCTGGGGGAGGGGACGCACGTCAAAGCCACAGACACATCGCTTCTCCAGCCACCCAGAGTGTTAGGGGCGAGTTGGCCGGGCGATGCCTCCCTCCTCCGTGCCTCTGCACTCCTGTGGCCCCCTCAGCCGAGAAGCCTTCCCTGATCTCCATCCCAAGGACCAGAGAGCACACGCGCTACGGAACACTGGGCGTCAGGACCATTCACTGACGTCCTCTCCTCTGTACTGGACATCGTATGAGATGAGCTCCATTGACACAGGGCTCTGAGGTTGGCAAGGCCCTTTACTAAGATCATCTCACTCGGTCCTCCCAACCCCCAATGCGATCCATGCTGTTATCTCCACTTTACAGTTGAGGAAACTGAGGCAAACAGGGTTAAGTGACTTGGCCAGGGTCACGCAGCTGGTACATGTCTGAGGCTGGATTTGAACTCGACTCTTCCTGACTCCAGGCAGCTGCTGCCTTTGTGGGTCACCCAGCACAGGGCTCAGTTGTGAACGCCCCTCAGCGCCCTGCCCTCCTGGTTTCCTTCTAATTCTCTGGCACAGATTCTGACCTGACAGAGCGGGGCAGCAGCCCCCCAGTCACCAGTGTTGTCTCTCTCCCATCACAGGCTGATTCAGAGACACACTGAGGCCCGGTGAGGAGGAGGCGAGGCCTGGGAATCAGGAAGCGCCTGGCTCTGCCTCCTCCCCATCATCCCTTGGCCCAGGAGCCCCCTTTCCTCCTGCCCCTGCTTACCTCCACTGACAGAACCTTCCCCAGGGCGAAGAAGAGGGGGTGCATGTTGATGTCTGGGTCTTTCCGGAAGCAGTTGGGCTTGGCGTGGTGCTGGAAGTGCAGGTGGTTCCACCAGCTGGCAGGGGCCCCCTGGAGATGACAGGCACAGACTGAGGTGGTGAGGAAGCGGCCACCCCCTCCCACCCCTCCCCAAACCCAGCATGGGGGCTCCCAACCTTCAGGTGGCCAATCACGAAGTGGTGAAGCAGGTGGTTCCACGTGGACGTGCGGCAGACGGAGAGATGTCCGAAGTCATGTTGCAGCCATCCTGCCTGGGCCTAGGACAGAGGGCAGGGCTGGGACCCAACTCCTGCAAGGACACTGCACTCCCCACTGCACCCCCTCCTCAGCTTTATCACCCACAAAACTCTGCTTTGAGGCGGGCTGAGAGGTCAGCTGACTTGGCCAAGAGCACGCAGCGGGAGCGTCAGAGCGGGGGCTCACCCCCTTTTGGGCATCGCCGGCTTCCTAACTGTGCGACTGCTCTCTGTGCCTCAGCTTCCCACCCTTAAGATGAAAGGGGTGACCTCACTAAACTCCCCAGTGGATGACCCATAACCCATCCCCCCAGACCTCCCCTCGTCTGACCTTCAAGGTGACCACCATCCTTCCAGCCACCCAGATGGCCGACCTCAGGGACCTCCTGTCCCCACTTAGCCCTGAGAGGACTTCTCTCTCTGCATCTCTCTGTTCCTTGCCCCTCCCTGCTGCAGGCCCAAGTCCCCCCTCATCTGGGTGAGGACAGGGTCTTTCTAACTGGCCCCAAGTCTGTCCTGCGCTTGGCTGCCAAAGGGAACTTCCTGGAGCTCAGCTCGGACCATTCCAGCCCCTGCTCAGCCTCCAGTGTCAAACACTGAGCCACCTCGCCAAAACCTGCATCTCCAACCTCCTTAGAGTCTGCCCCTTGCCATTCTGCACACGCAACATCCCCAGGCCTTTGCCCTCCGAGCCCCCAGCTAGAGGCGTCCTGGGCCCCTCAGTCTCAGGGCAGCCTCCTGCAGACCCTCCCTGGTGCCCCCACCCCAGCTGAATCCCTTCTCAGGCTAACGTTCACCTATGCTGGACTGGTGTCCTGTGTGCTTTCCCATTAGAATGCAAGTTCCATAATGCCAGAAGGGCAGGTTTGGGGTTTTTTAAATTTTTCTCTCTCTCCAGTGGTGCCTTCAACATACCAAGCGCTCAGTCAGTGCTCATTATGGGACAGATGGACAGTTCTACAATGTACTCATGAAGCCTGAGGACCAGCGCATGGAGAAGGCTGAGCTAGGCCCAAGATTGGGAGGCTCCAGACCTAAGTACCAGCTTTGACGTTATCAGTATGCAGGGAAACACAGACTAGGGCAGAATGAATAGCCTTTCCTTTCTGGGAAGCCAGTCTCAATTCTGGAGCAGCATCGATTCCCGTGGGAACGGGGCCGGGCTGGGCAAGAGCCAAGCTCAAAGGGGCCTAGGGAGATTTCAGAGGGAAAGAGCAGGAGGACAAAGAGTGGGGTGAGACAGAAGGGCCGCCCAAGGCGCTGGATCTGGGAGGAAACAAGAGGGCGCTCACTGCACCCCAGTAAGAAAGGGAACGAAAAGGAGAAGACGTTGCAGTGATGAAATGTCAGGTTTTTGCCTTTGGAAATGCCTGCCTTCCTTCCTCACCAACCCCGCCCCCCCCCACCAGGGCCATCCTGACACCAGTTACTTCTGGTCCCATCGCAGGGGCTCTGACAGGCAGTGACCCTAGACAAGTCACCCTGCCTCAGGCACCCCCAGACTGATTCACCGAGCCACAGATGGCTTATGGTCGGCTGGAGGCCCAGGGTCTGGGATCATAGATTCTTTCCAGGAGGTTCATGGTCTAGGACTACAGGGTGGGGCATTCCCTGTTCTAAGGCCCCTCCCAGCTGTGGCATTCCCTGTTCTAAGGACTCTCCCAGCTCTGACATTCCCTGTTCTAAGGACCCTCCCAGCTCTGACATTCCCTGTTCTAAGGACTCTCCCAGCTCTGACATTCCCTGTTCTAAAGTTCTTCCTAGCTCTAGTATTAAACGGTCCACGTTCTAAGATCTCTTCCCTCTCTAATATGCTTGTTCCCTGCCTGAGTTTGGGGCCTCTTTCCTTTCTACAATTCACACCAACATCCTCCCAAGGACAAAAAGCATTTCCCATGCCTAGAAATAAAGGGGACATCCAGGCTGTGCTAAGAGAGGCAGGAAACCTGGGCATCATTACCTGGACCGTGCTGAGAAGCACCGCGCTGATGAGGAAGGGAACCAGCGACGTCCCAAAGACCCAGAGCGTGAGCCAGGCGGCTACGTCCAGTAGCAGGATGTGCAGCAGGTAGAGAGTGAAGAAGAGGGGGCTGGCCTTCATGAGTCCCATGCGCTCCACGGTGGCCCTCAGCTCTCGGAATTCATCCGTCAGCTGTTTCTGCGGGACAGAAGGCGGGCAGTGCCCTGCTGACTCCAGCCGGCGCGAGGAAAGCTGCAGGCATCCTGACAGGCCTCAGTAGAATGCCACGGCCAAGATGCGTGGCCATGCCCACGCCCTGGGGCTGTGCTCAGTGACAGACGGGCACCAACCGCCTGCAGTGAGTCTGAGAGAATGGAACCTGGGCTAGGGAGGAAGGAGCCCTTGCTTAGAAGGGGAGGCTGAAGGGCCTTGGCTATATAGCCCAGTCAGAAGCTGATGGGAAAGGGTGCTCTGTCATCTGGAGAGGGACCTGGTTGTTCTGCAGGGCCCAGCACGAGGATGGGCACAGAACAATGGGGGGGGGGGGCGGTCCAAGAGACAACCTCCTGACAATTACAGCTGTAGAAAGTCATGAGTTCCCCATCCCTGGAGCTGTTGGAGCAGACAACAGATTCCATTTTGTGGGGTTATTCTCTCCTTGGAGAAATCCTGGCTGACCTCAGAGGGGCTTTCTAGGATGCTCTGCATCTGAGATGCTCAGAGTGCCAGGCCCCCATTCACCACCCGGCCTCCCAACCGACTCACGTTCTTGTTGGGCTCGAAGCTGGGCTGGTCTGGAGCCAGCTCCCCAATAAGCAGGGAATTCATGTACTTCCGAACCAAGGTTTTGTCGATGTGGAATGCTGTGAAGGGATCCTGGAGAGGCCAAGAGAAAGGGAACTGAGAAACTGCCCTGAGCCTGACCTGGCCCAGAGATCAGGGGTCCTCTTCCATGGTGCTGGCCCTGCCGACCCTTTGCCTGGGGCTCCTCTACAAGAACAACTGTGCTCCTCCACAGAGCCCCTGCTTGGTAGGGGATGGGAACAGATACGCGCACCCCCACAGATATACCCCCCACAGATACGTGCACCCCCCAGATACATGTCCCCCCACAGATACACCCCCCACAGATACACGCACCTCCCCAGATACATGTACCCCCACAGATATACCCCCTATAGATACATGCACCCCCACAAATGCGCGCATCCCCACATTTAGCTGAGGACACCAGGGCCTAGCTAGAGTAAGGCCATAAGGCCAGTAAGGGTCAGTGGCTGCACTCCAAGAACAGGTGAGTCCTTATAAAACACACAGTAGGCAACATCCAAGCTGCTAAAACACTCCACTCCCTGAGACGGATATTTCACAGGGGAAGCTGGGTCTGCACCCTGCTGCCCAGGCTGACCGGCATGCCTCAGCCTCTCAGAGCCCCAGCTTCCTCAACAAGCACTGAATTAAACCAATCACCTATTTTTTCTCCTGCAGGAGGTGCCAGGGGTGCCAAGCCAGCCCCTGTCCTCAGGAAGTTCCCATTCTCCATGTGACCTAGGGTGTAAAGAACTTGGCAAACTTGGGTGGAAAGAGCACTGCCCAGTGGAAGGGAAAGGATTTCCATGGAAGGTAGTGCCTGATTTATGCCCTGAAGGGTCATTGAGCAGGGAGGGCATTCTGGGCATGGGAATGCCAAGTCTGGAGGGCAGTAAATGAACCACTTGAAACTGAAAGACACACGCAGAGTTAAAATAAAGGACCAGAGCACAATCTAATATACTTGAGCTGAAGTTAAAAAGGTAGGGATAGCAATCATGATCTTAGAAGAAGGAAAAGCAAAAACAGACCTAATTAAAAGAGATAACCAGGGAAACTATATTTTGCTAAAAGGTATCATAGATCATGAATTTACAGCAACAATTTTTACAGCAAGTTTCTCTGATAAAGGTCTCATTTCTCAAATGTATAGAGAACTGAGTCAATTTTATAAAAATTTGAGCCATTCCCCCTAATCGATAAATGGTCAAAAGATATGAACAGGCAGTTTTCAGAAAGAGAAATCAAAACTATCTATGGTCAAATGAAAAAACTACTGATTAAAGAAAGGGAAATTAAAACAACTCTGTTGTACTGCCTCACACTTATCAGAAATGACAAATATTGGAGGGAATGAGGGAAAAACAGGTCTGCTAATGAACTCCTGGTGGAGTAGTGAACTGATTCAACCATTTTGAAGAACAATTTGGAACTATACCCAAAGGGCCATAAAACTGTGCGTACCCTTTGACCCAGCAATACCAGGACTAGGTCTGTATCCCAAAGGGAATAAAAAGAAAGGGGAAAGACCTATATGTACAAAAATATTTATAGCAGCTCTGTTTCTGGTGGCAAAGAACTGGAAATCATCCTGGCATAGGATTCTGAGGTAGTGTTTTGTTTTAAGAAATGACAAGGAGGTTGGTTTCAGAAAAACATGGCAACTCCTACTTGAACCATCTCCAAGCGAAGTGAGCAGAACCGGGAGCGCACCGTGCACAGAACGATCACCTGTGAAAGACCCGGCTACTGCGATCAATACGAGGATCTGAGGCAATCCCAGAGTCCAGGAGGGGCAGCTAGGGGCTGCGGAGGATAGAGTGCAGGGCCCGGGGTCTGGAAGGCTCATCTTCTGAGTTCAGATCCAGCCCCAGACACTTCCCAGCTGTGTGACCCTGGGCAGGTCACTTCACCCTGTTTGCCTCAGTTTCCTTCTCTGTAGCCAGAGAAGGAAATGGCAAAGTGCTCCATTATCCATGGGCAGGACACGCCTCAACAACGTGAAAAACATGCTTCTGGCTTCCAGAGAGAGGAAGACCTGATGGATTCGGAGCACAGGCCGAGGCACGACTTTCTCTCTTTCTTTCTTTTTCTTACTTTTTTTTGGGATATGGCCAATATAGAAACGGTCTGCCTGAGTCCACAGGGAGGGCTGTCATCACACTGCTTGGCTTCTCGGTCGTGGGGGAGGGAGAATTGGCAGTCAGAATTTTAAAAGAACGTTCAAAATAAAGAATATAGTTAAATTTTCTTAAAAATACCATATTCTGTGGGATTGGCGGGAGTGACTGGGAATGTGTGGCAGGTGGAAGACAGGCTAGATGAGGCGGGGGTGGGGGGGCTCGCGGGGACCAGCCCCCACCCCCACCCCTCCAGGTACATGTAGGCAAGACCTACCCCCCCCCACCGTGTGCGTGCGTGTGAGTGTGCACGCATGTGCGAACGAGCGTGCCTGTGTGCATGCGTGTGTGTGAGTGTGCGTGCTTGTGCGCACGCGTGTGCAAGCGTGTGAGTGCCTGTGTGCACGCGTGTGCGTGTGCGAGTGTGTGCCTGTGTGCACGCGTGTGCATGTGTGTGCGAGTGTGCGTGTGCGAGCGTGTGCACACCTGTGTGCATGCATGTGCGTGCCTGTGTGCACGCGTGTGCGAGGGTGCGTGCCTGTGTGCACACGTGTGTGTGTGCACGCGTGTGCGTGTGCGAGTGTGTGAGTGCCTGTGTGCATGTGTGCGTGTGCGAGTGCCTGTGTGCACCCGTGTGCAAGCGTGTGAGTGCCTGTGTGCACGCGTGTGTGCGTGTGCGTGCGTGCATGTGCGTGCCTGTGTGCACGCGTGTGCGAGGGTGCGTGCCTGTGTGCACGCGTGTGTGCGTGTGCGTGCCTGTGTGCACGCGTGTGCGTGCATCAGTGCCTGTGTACACGCATGTGAGTGTGCGAGCGTGTGAGTGCCTGTGTGCACGCGTGTGCGTGTGCATGTGTGTTGGGAGGCGGCCGCGGGGGCTCCGCTTGGGCTCTAGGCAGGAGAAGCTTGGAAGCCAAGGAGCTGGACCATAGCAGCTGGTGAGCTCCCCATCACGGAAGGGATCCAAGCCAGGGGACTCCTTTCCCAGGAGACCATCCATCTCTCGGGCTCAGTTTCCCCATCTGTAAAACGGGGCTCCTGCGCAAAGAGGAGACACGCCCCCCTCGGGGCTCCCCAAAGCCTCTCCTCCGCCCCCTCGAGTGGCAGGCAGCGGCTTCCGAATGCTCACCGAGCGGAGCAGGACTCGCCCCGCCCCCGTGCCCCCTCCCCAAGGTCAAGGAGCGCTCCCATGCCCCTATTGGACGAGCGGCGGCAGAGGCGGGACCAAGGTACGGTGGTACCACTCGTTAGGACCAATCGCCGCCCCCGCAGTGGGAACAATGTCACATAACGGAAAAGGCCGAAGCCCTGCAGCGGCACCCGCCCCTCCCCTCCCTGCCTACGGGCTGCACTGCGCATGCTCCGTCTCCAGGGGATACCAAGGGGACCCAAGCCGGTCAGCGAGTGTCACGAGGGCGGGGAGGGGAAGAAGGAGGGCTGGGGCAGGGGGGCTTCTCCCTGCCATCTGAGCCTCTAGGTGGCCATCCCGAACCAGAGCCGGGGGAAGGAGCGGGACGAGTGTACCAGAGACACGCGGCTCCCCCATCCAGGGGGAAGGAGGAGGGGAGCGCTGCGCCCCGGGGTCCAGGGCCCACGCCCAACACCCGGACGGAGCAATGAGCAGCTTTGGGGTTGGGGGATGCAGAGCACCTTCCCCAGGGCGCATCCTTGACCCCGGGTTCTACCCAGGTCCGAGTCCACGGAGCTGCGACAGCTGCAGGCCCCCCGTGCCTCCGCCCTTCTGGTCCTCGGTCCTTCTTTGCCCGGCCCTCAGACTGGCCCCCCGGGATGACCGCCCTCGGAGGCGTCCCCGAGGTCCCGGCTAAAGCCTTTCCCCATCACCCGTGCGGTGCCTTCCCTCGGAGGCATCTCCTGCCGGTCCGATCCATGCCTTGTTTGTGCACGGTGGCCGGAACGGTGCCTTCCCCCCACCCCCCAGACTGAGCTCTCGAGGGCAGGGCCCGGGCATTTGCCTGTCCTGGTACGCCCACTCCCACTCCCCACCCCTCCAGGCTCAGTCCGAGCCTCTGGTCTTGACAGACGGATCGCGGCGCCGGCCTCCAGCTCTCCTGGGGCTGGACCTTTACGCAGGGGTCCGAGCGCTCCTGACCTTCCTTTGGGACCTTCCTTCGCCCTGGGACAGAGTCCCGCACGTGCTGCCCAACGCGCGAACATCGCAGCGGTGCCCTCGGGCCCCAAGTCCCAGCCAACGTCCCTCCCCTTCCTCCGGGTGCCCCAGCTCCGTGCCATTCCCCCATCTCTGCGAGCTGTGGCCATTAGGTTTGCAGATTGGAAGCTCCCCCCCTTCCATGCCACCGGGAAAACCCACTTCCTGCCTCCAGCCGTCCCTCCAGCAGCGGCCACATCCCCTCCAAGGACGTCGGAGTCCCCACGCCCCTTCTGGCCTTCCTTCCCCGGCTTTTCCAGCTCCTCTCCACTCCAGCTGGGGTGTCCGGCGTGCGCTGCGGCATCCGAGCTCGGGAAGGGCAGCAGTCCTCGCCCCAGGGGGGTGCAGCACCCCGACGCTCCGGCCCCCTCCCCAGCCCCCGGGGGTGCAGTGCCCCGAGCCCCGCCGCCCCTTGGCCCCCTCCCCAGCCCCCGGGGAGTGCAGTGCTCCGAGCCCCTGTCCCACCCGCGCCCGCGCTGCAGCCCCGGACCCCGGCGCTCACCGTGGCATCCTGGCCGGCGTAGTGGCTGATGACCCGCGAGCCTCCCGGGTGCCTGCGGCTGAACTCGCTGATGTCGTAGACTTTGCGGTCTATCACGAGCCAGCGCTCCTGGCGCCCCGAGCGCTGCGCTACCTCGTCCCACGTGAAGAGTCGCGGCGAGGCTCCCGCGGGCTCCGAGTGCGGGGCCATGGTCGCGGCGGCGGGGGGCCGAGAGCAGGCGGCGGCGGCGCGCGCTGGCGGGTCCGGCCGGGGAGCGCGCGGAAGCCGTTTTCAGCACCAGGGGCGGCGGACGGCGGCCAAGCTCGGGGGGACCGCGCTCCCATTGGCCGAGCCTCGTGGCGTGGGCGGGAGGAATGGGGGGGCCCCCGCGGGTCGGCCCCGCCCCCGGCATCGCGCGGCGCGCGCCCGAGCCCCTCCACCCCCACGCGGCTCTCAGCTGGGCCGGCACCTGACGGCGTCCCAGCCCGAGTCCCGGTTCAGTGAATGCACGCGGACACGTACGCTGCTAGGGGCAGGCACGGAAGGGAGCTTGTCCCGGCAAAGAGTGAGCAGCGCATAGTAGGGAGGCCCTTATAAGTGTTTGTCCTGGCAAAGAGTGGCCAGCACATAGTAGGGAGGCCCTTATAAGTGTTTGTCCTGGCAAAGACAGAGCCCAGCACATAGTAGGGAGGCCCTGACCTGTCCTGGATCTGAGGTGATACAAACCAAACAGCACAGCCTCTGCCCTGGAAGAGCTTAGGCCTTAATAGCTTATGGGTAATAAGACAATCTGAGTCGAATCATTTGGTAAGCACCTACTATGTGCTAGACACATTGTTAAGAGCTGGGCATCAGGTTAATGGGAGAGAGGAATATATATATATATATATGGAAATATACATGCATGATACCTGCAGAATAGATGGGAGATGACCTCAGAAGGAAGCATTGGGGATGGGAGTCGGGGAGACCAAGAAACTTCAGGAGGTAGGAAGTGAAAGGAGGGGGAAGGGAAGCGGAGAGGTGGAGGTGAGACTGGCCTCTGCCCCTCCAAGAGAAGAGAGCATCTGGGGACCAGAACCCAGAGTGAGGGAGCAGATGGCAGCCTCAGCCTACACATGGGACAAAGGAGTGTGGTGCCAGGCTACAAAGGAGGCTTGCACCAGAAAGAGCCGCAGGAAATTTGAGGTCCACGGATTTCACCTGGGGGGGGGTGGTGGTGAAAGGAGGCAAGATCAGGGACTTGAGGTTAGGGCTTCTTGAGCTGGGGTCCGGGAACTTGTTTAAAACATTTTTGTAAATATAGTTGGTCTCCTTTGTAACTCTATGTGTTTTGTTATATTCATTTTAAAAGATTGTTCTGAGAAAGGGTCTAGAGGGAGGGAGGGAGAAAGGAAGGTTAAGATCCTCTAGTTTATTTTGCTCTTCTCAGCAATACAATGACCCAAGACAATTCCACAAGACTCACGATGGAAAATGCCATCCACGTCCACACGCAGAGAAAGAACTTTGGAGTCTGAACGGGGATGGAAGATACTATTTGCTCTTTTCTGGTTGGTTTTTGTTTTCCATGGCTTTCTCCTTTTGTTCTCTTTCTTCTTTCACAACGTCACTAATGTGGAAATATGTTTCTGTGATTGCACATGCTTAACCAATGTTAGATTGCTTCCTGTCTTGGGGAAGGGGGAAGAGAGGAGGGAGAAAAGAGTTTGGAACTCAAAATTTAATTTAAAAATGAATGTAGAAAATTACCTTAACACATAATTGGAAAAAAATTACTATTTCCAAAAATTTTTTTTAGAAATCAAAAGACCCTCTAGTTTAGAGAATGAGAGGACCAGGCTTTGAGTTCTGGACCCACTACAGCACAGTTCTGGTTGCACATGTGCAACCATGGGGGAGTCATTTCGGCTCTGTGGGCCTCAGTTTCCATATCTGAAAAATGGAGGCATTGGACTAGGCCCCCTTAAGTGTTCCTCCAGAAACAGGATAGGTAACTAGAAAGAGAAGTTGAGGGGAGGGGTGAGAGATGTGGCTCCTTTCTTCTCAGTGTCTCTTGGGACAATTTTTAACTTCCCCCAAAGCCACAGAGACAAATTCAAAGCTGGGAAGAATCTTAAGAAATGCTCTTTTCCAAGCAGAGGAATACTCTGATACTGGGTGACCCACAGCGTGTCACCCACTACATCCGATGACTCTGCAAAACAAAACAAAAAACAGGTCTTGGAAGGATTGTCCTGTCACCCTCTCCTCTCTGCTGCTAAGCCTCCCTATTCCCTCTTTCCAAACCCTGATCCCAGAGTGGGTGTACCCAGCCATTGTTCTGGGCTCTTCTTGGGACACTGCTGCCTTCCGTCCTTAGAGCTGTCTCCTAAAGAAGAAGGAGATCTCCTGTGCCCTAGAAATGACAGTCATTCTTGCCTTTCCTACTTTGCCCTGTCTTTTGTGACAAGTTGTAAAGTCTTTGTAAGCACCCAGCCCTTTGAGCCCATGGGTGAAGGCCTTTGTTCTGGCCTGGATGCCTGGTCTGGGGTTCTTGTCCCATTTCTCACACAAACTGATGGTTGATGCCAAATCATCCACCTGAGTGAAACCCCCTAGTTTCTCAGTCCCTCCTCTTCAGCAGGTTCTTGTTCCTTGTTCCACAAGTTACTGACTGGGGCCAGGAACATCCCCCTCCCCATTACTCCCCCCCACCCCAAGTGTCATCTTGAGAGGTTCTGTACTCTTGCCCTGCCTGGAATGCTCTCACTCCTCCTCTCCACCCTCTGGCTTCAAGTCTCAGCTAAAATCCCAGCTTCTATGAGAAGCCTTTCCCCATCCCCCTTCACGCTGGTGTCTTCCCTCTGGTAATTATCCCCAATTTATCCGAGGAGGAAACCTTTTTTTGTACGTAGTCTCTCCTTGTTGACTGTGAGTTCTTTGAGGGCTGAAACTGTCTTTTGCCTTTCTTTGTACCCTCAGAACTTAGCACAGTGTCTGGCACATAGTAGGCACCGAAGAAATGCTATCTGACCCGTTGGTACCTGAGCTGAGGTACCAAAGAGGATGGCAATGACAGAAAGAGGGAGAACATGGTCAGGCATGGTAGCAGGAGGGGCAGCTTGTGCCAAGGCACTGAACGTCAAGTAAGCCAATTTCACTGACAATATAGAGAATGCTGAGAAAGGGAGTAGCCTAGAAATAAACCTGGGAAAGCGCATGAGAGTCAGGCTATGCAGAGCTTTAAATGCTGGAGCAGGAATAGTTTGCATTTTTTGCATTTTTGCTATTATTTGCATTTTATTTCAGTGGCCTTAGGGAGCCACTAAAGGTTTTTGAGCTATAGAGGAGTGTCATCCAAACTTTACTTTGGGAGGCTTATTTTAGATGGTTTCCAGAGGCTGAGTTGGACAGGAAAGGAACTTGAAGGCAGGGAAGCCAATAAAGAGGCTGATGAATGAAGGCAGAAGCATTTACCTTGTGCCAAGGACTGTGTGTGTGTGCTCAGTGCAGGGGGTACACACAGAAAACTGAGTCCATTCTTTCAAGGAGCTCACATTCCAAATGGAGGAGAGGAGTCCTCTAGGAAGGCCCAATGAGGGTGTGCCTCAAAGAGGGTGCGGAGGCAAGGCCGATAAGGCTCCTTCGCCGGGGGCTTTGCTGCTTTCTGGCATTTCACCAGCCCATGACTAAGGCAGTATCCAGGGAAGAATCTGAGGACCGCCTGAGCTAAGGTAGCCATTGTGTAGATGGAAAACAGGGAACTAAGCAAGCAACATGTTTCCTTGGTAGAATCCGCCAGGAGGAGGAGAGCAAGCCTTTCTTAAGCACCAGGCTAACAGGCTTGAAAGGCCAGGATCACCAGAAGGATTGTGCCCAGGACTCAAGACAATGCCTGGGTGTTCAGTCATGTCCGCCTCTCTGTGACCCCATTTGGGGTTTTCTTGGCAAAGATCCTGGACTGGTTTTCCATTTCCTTCTCCAGCTGTCTTTACAGATGAGGAAACTGAGGCGAACAGGGTTAAGCGACTTGCCAGGGTCACAGAGCTAGTAAATGTCTGAGGCTGGATTTGAACTTAGTCTTCCTGACTGGAGACTGGATACTCTAGCCACTGAGCCACCTAGCTGCCCTACCATGTGCAATTTAAATACTATTTATAGGAGACTTCTGAAAGGCAGCTTGGTCTAGTACAGCCTTTTAACAACTGGAGTTCAGTGTAGTTGGTTTCCTCAGCAATCCCGTCCACCAGATTTTATTCATTTACACACCTGAGCTTGACAGGGGGCCCAGAGGCTTCTGACTGCCCAAAGTGGCCATGCCCTCCTTCCCCCCAAAAGATAAAAAACTCAGGGTGTAATGATGGGGTAGAGAGATCACTGGACCAAGAAGCTGAGAACTTGGGTTCAATCCTCAAAGGAGATTCATTCTCCCATCTGTACAATCAAGATAATGCTTGCACAGGGAGACAGCTAGGTGGTGCAGTGAGTGGAGCACCAGCCCTGGAGTCAGGAGGACCTGAGTTCAAATCCAGCCTCAGACACAACGCATGACACCCTTGCTAACTGTGTGACATTGGGCAAGCCACTTAACCCCAATTGCCCTGCCTTCTCCCCTCCAAAAAAAAAAAAGATAATGCTTGCACAACCCAACCCATCTCACTGTGTAGGTGGGAAGAAAGAGGAAAGCTGCTGTGAAGACAGAAGTTATCATTATTCTAACTAGCGAACTCTAGTCAGTCAATATGTCATTTCAGCCCACACTTTAGACTGGAAGCTCCTTGAGGGCAGGGCCTGGTTTTTTTTGTAGACCCAGCCCTTAGCACAGTACCTGGAACCTCATAGTTGATTAATAAATGCTTGTTGACTTGATGTGTGTAGATTGTTATCCACACATTAACCTGGGATGATAGACAGACAGACAGATGATAGGTAGATAGAAAGATAAATAGATAAATTTAAAGATAGATGAGAAAGAAAGAAAGATAGATGGATGGATGTTGTCTGTCTCCCCAACTTGAGCATAGACAGCTGGCTCAGGAGCTACTAGACCCTGCCTCGCTTAGGCCAGGGCCAGCCCTGGCCAAGCGCAGACAACCAGGCTGGGCAGAAGTCTGCTCTCCCGTCTATTTGCCCCCATTTCTGGTTGAGCTGAGGAATATGGCTGCCTTTGGGGTTAGCTTCCCCCCTCCTCCCGCCTTAGCCAGGCAGCTCGGGCCAAAATCTGGTAAATAGTCGTAGTTTTAAACATTAGTCTCTAGTCACAGAAGTGCAAATAAACATTTAAAGGGATTGTAGTTGCAGGCTTTGATCCCTGCAGGAGAGGAGAGGGGCTGGATGCCCTTTCCTGGCCAGCCAGCTCTCCCAGGCCTCCAAGAAGAAGAGGGAAGGAAGTGCATTGGTAAACGACAGCTGTTTTTCTCCTCCAGGCAGCACTAACAAGAGGTTGGGGGGATGGGAGGGAGAACACAGGTGATCTGTCTCCCCCCACCACAAAGTCGATTTGGACTATTCAATTGTGTGGCCGTTCACGTCTCTGTCTGTGTCTCTCTCTCTCCATCTATCTATCTCTATGTCTCTCTCTCTCCCTCTATCTCTCCTTTCTTCCCTCTCTGTCCTCCCTCCCTCCTTTTCTCTTGTCTCACTCCTCTCTCTGTCTCTCCCCTCCTCCTGTTCCCCTCTCTGTCTCCCTCTTTCCATCTCTGTCTCTCTCTCCTTCTCTCTGTCTCTGTCTCTCCCTCCCCTTCCCCCACCTCTTTTTCTCTGTCTCTCCCTCCTCTCCCTGTCTCTTTCCCCCTTCCTCCCTCCTTCTCTCCACCACTCCCAGAGGTCTCTGATCCACAGGCTTTCCCTGTTTTCTAACCCAGAGTCAGTGCCTGGTCACCGCGTGCCTCCATACTCAGCATGGCTGCCCTCTTCCTTCACATTTCTCTCGTGTTTCTCTCTGTGGCTTTCCTCTGTGGCCCTGGAAAACCTGGGGTGCGCTGGCAGGTAGGCATCTTCTAGCCCTACCCAATCTCCTTGGCGGAGGGGTCACCCATACACTGTACCGTACAGGGTTCCCTGAGAGGTTGAGGGATGTGCCTTGGGTCACATACTGAGGTACTAAGCAGAACTAGGTCTAGAGCCCAGTTCCCTCGACCAGCACAATACTTTGTTCCTCAGCCTCTTTGACTCTAAGCTACCATGATTAGCTCAGGGGGAATTACCATCTTGAGCCCAACCTATGTCTAAAGACTCTTCTTGAGAGGTCTGGCCAAAGTGACTGCCATGAACTATCAGGTGGTAGGAGATGGTAGGTTACAAAACTCTGGGAAACGCAAACTTCTGGGGAGATTGTATGTGTGTGTGGGGCGGGGGGGATCAGGGAATAGTGAGAGGCAGGTTTGCCCCTCTAAGGGCCCAGAATCATGAAAGGGCGGGCTTTGGGCTGGATCCGAGTTCATTCTGAGTGGGATCTGCACCACCGTTCTCCAGGGCCAGATTGGAACCAAACACAAATATCAATAGGCCTTGTAGGAAGACCAAGAGGGGGCCTGACACAGAGTGTGCTTACCTCCACTTCTAGCTCCTACCAGCCCCACTGTCCAGAAAAATATCCAGAAGAGTGAAAAAGAAAACAAAAACTCCTTTTACAACTGCCTGTCCTGCTTGCCGGGATGGTGGGCTTAAAGAGAATACCTGGTTCTGGCCATAGCTCCACCCCTGGTTCCCCCTTAGACTTCTCCATTGAGAAGAAAGAGCCTGTTGCTGGCAAGGAAACTGTCTTGGACAGGTCTCCAAAGAGCCCAGGGATCAAGTTCTCCCAGCTCAGTTATTTGAGCCTGTTCTCCCTTCCCCTCTCACTGCTTCTGTTCTTTTTGGGTACCTGCCCATTTACCAAACCTATGCCTTGAAGAACTGCCAAGAAAAACCAAAAAAAGAGGAGAGGCGGGAGGGAGTGGGAAGAGAAGGTCTACTTGGTTCCTTCTTTTATGGCTTTAGTAAGTTTATTTTAAAAGCTCAGAGCTCAGACCCAATCCCTCCCAAGGCCCCTTAGGAAAATTCCTAATCCTTAGGTAAAGGCTGAGGTCTCTTCCTCACCTTTCTTTACGTTTATCTATAGGCAGCCCCTGACCTCTTTGTGGTTATGACAAAATTCAGTTTATTGGAAACATCTCAGGAACTAAACAGATTATATTATGGTTCCTATGGACAGAGAGACATCAAGAAGGGAACCTGGGGAAGGAGCTGACCTTTCCTTGACACTTCTCTCAGCCTGGGTTTTCTGCCCAAGATGCTGGAGAGTCACCACTTTCTTCAATATCTCCCCATCTCTGCCACAGCTCCCTTTTTTCCCTTTGTTCCTCAAAGATTTTCTGGAAACACCCAGTTTGCTCCAACCCCTCAAATTCAGATCTGTCTCCCTTTGCTCTGAGACAATTTATTCCTTTTATACAAATTGCCCTCAGGGCAGATCCAGTTTCTCATGTGACAGCTTTGATTGGTTCTGGGAGGTATACAGGCCCTGTTCATATTCCGTTTCTGATTGTTTGATGCAATGGAAATGTATTCTCATCCAGTCCAGGCACTAGAACAAAATGGGGTGCTTTCAATCAGACCCTCACCTCCTTTTTACCTCCAGTAGGGTATTGCTTTTTGTTGATTTTTTTTTCTTCCTAAGGGCCCCTCTTTCTCTCAAAGCTAGTCTGCCGCTGCCCCTGCAACTAATCTGGCAGATACTCTGCTGCTCTGGTGCCAGAGAAAAGGAGAAGAAGGCTTCCTTCTACCTGGAGCTCAGAGAATATTTTTGCCTGCTTTGAAAGGTGGGGAAAGTCTCTTCCATTATGTATCCCCAATGGGTTTCTAGAATCATTAAAGGGTTAGACTAAGTACCCCAGAAGAAGGCTGGAGGCATTCCACTAAAGGATTAAGGTTACACAGAAAAGGACAAGTTCTCTTCAATTAGAAGTTGTTACAGGATGCCTTTTGAAATTTTCCTCGAACATAATGTTGTTGTGCTTAAGAACAGGACAGTTACTACCTGTCCTCGCATACACAAATCTTGTATGGGGACAGTAGACTGGAATAGATGATCCTAACTACAAGCATAAATACCGCCCACTGCATCAGCCTGGAGCTTTAGGAGGGGGACCAGGAGAGGAGGGAAAGATTCCTCCTCCCATAAAAGTTTACTCAAGGGTGGAGGGCATTGGTACAGAGGCTGAGGCCAGATTGAGAAGGAGGTAGAATTGGTCTTCAGAATGAATATAATCCTTGGTGTTGGTTCTTCTCAGTGGGGGCTCCCAGGCCCCAATATCCCCCCCTCCCATTTCTCTTCCCCTCCCATCCCACATGGACTCTCAAGACTCTTTATTCAAACTGACTAGTGACAACTTAAAATGTTCATTTGCTTTTTAACAGGGACCAAAGCTGCACCCATTTGGATCTCCAGGGCTTTGCGCATGGCAATGGCTTAGTCAGTATTTTTTCATTCATTCATGAAGAAAAGCAAGCAAGCTAGAATGAAGCAGAGTTACTTACAGCAATCCAGGCTAGATAGTGGAGGGCTTTACAAGCCAAATAGAAGAGTTTGTATCTGATTCTAGAGGCAAGAGGGTGTTAGTGGAAATCCTTGAACCGGGGGCAGCGTGAAGCCAGAAGGTGGCTCAGAGATGATATAGTCTAAGTCCCTATGTCATAAATCGAGACACTGAGGCTTAGTAGAGACAAAAGTCAAGACAGCTGCCCATGGCCCAGGATGCAGTGGGTGACCTTGGTATCGCTGATGCCTAACCAAGCTCTGATGCTATCCCTGTGCATATATACACACATTCTAGGTCTATCCGTTTCTGTACAGTGCCTGCTTCAGCCACCTTCCCCTCCTGGCCTTTGGAACAAATTGTTCTGATCCACCCATTCCACCATGGGAAGGTTTCACACATGGGGTAGAAAACCCTAACTCACTGACGGGTGTGAAACCCCTCAGGTACCCTCAGCCCAGTTTAGCCCATCTGCCAAGATGGTTTACTGGGGTGTGGCCACTCTATGGGCTACAGCTTCTTGGAGCCCCAGGTAAGAGTTGGGTTGCTGTGGACCCAGAGGCGAATGACCCACCCTTATAGGGCTTGGCAGCCTCAGGCTTTGGGCTAAGCATAAAAGAAATACAAGAACAGTTTGTGGCCTCTCGGAACTCCTGTTTTATTGGGGAGAATTCAGGGAATTGCTCCCAACCAGCCAGATACTGTATATGGAAGGGAGTCTAAGATAAGGAAATTGGAGAAGCTGGCTAGATAGACTGGGCCCTGAGAGGCCTTCACCCATCAGGATCCAGGGCACCGCAGCAGGGGCTCAGGAGCCAAAGGGGGCCAATTCATCCTGCTCAGAGGTATTCAGTCCAAAGCCGGATGAGGACTCCTTGGGGATGTCCTGGAGTGGATCCTTCTCAGGAACAGGTTGAACTACATGGCCTCTGTAGCCCCTTGCCAGGTGAGATTCCAGGATTCTCTCCTTGGTATGGTTTGCAAAGGACCTTGGGCAGCACCAGGCCTTGTAAATACCCACTTTTGGTTAAAGGAGGAGGCAGAAGGGGGATGTCTGAACTGGCTTCCATCCCACCCATGGCCCCATCCTCGACTGAGCCCTGGAGCACATCTGGCAGTCCCCTGGGGGGTGGCCTTGGCTTGCTGAAGGCTGTGCCAGCTACAAGACAAGTTCCAGGGCCAGGCCTAGTGATAGACTGTGCATCTGCTGGCCAAGGACCAGCCTGGCACAGAGCAGACTCTTGCAGCTGGGCTGCCCACAGTGGGGATGGGCTGTTTGGGTCATGGCAAGCACTGAAGGCCAACTCCCCCTGGTTCTGGAGAGGTCTGATTAATGACCTTGCAGGGACAGAGAGTCCCAGCCTGATGAACTCTGAAATATTCCTCCAGCTCCTCCTGATAAAATCTGAGGGCCTTGGAATGTTCTGGACAGTAGAATTTCACTCAGTCCCCCTCAATGGTATTTTGATTAAGTACCTGCAGCTTCTGAGAACTTGGAGAAGGATGGGCAGGCTCTGCCTTCAAGGAGAGGCCACACCTGTAACCCAGGGCAGGATGAGCCAAGTGAGTTGGGGAGGGGCCAAGAATCCAGGGAGAGGGCCAGAGCCCTTAGGACTGGGCCCATCAGGCAAGGCTTGGAGCAAGACTGGGCCAGGAAGGAGGGAGAGGAGGCTAGGGGGAGCTTGGGGAGGTGGGGTCTCTCTAGGAGCCAGGAAGGAGGGAGAGGAGGCTAGGGGCAGCCTGGGGGGAGGGCTCTCTAGGGGCCAGGAAGGAGGGAGAGAAGAACAAGAGAAGTCCATGGGGTGTGATGGAGGCAGGTGGGCCTGAGTTTGAGTCTCTGCCACTTAGTACACATATGTAACCCTGGACAAGCAGTTCCCTCTTGCTGGTTCTCATTTTGTTCCTCTACAAAATTGTGGTTCAGTTGTGTCTGACTCTTCATGGCCCCATTTGAGGTTTTCTTGGAAAGATACTGGAGCGGTTTGCCATTCCTTTCTCATTTTACAGATGAAGAAATGGAGGTAGACAGAGTCAAGTGACTTGCCCAGGGTCACACAGCTAGTAACTATCAGAGGTTGGATTTGAACTAGGGTCCTCCTGACTCCGTGTTCTATCCACTGAGCCACCAGCTGCCTCCTAGGCCTAGAAATGTGGACATGGGGAGTTGTTGCTGTTAAAACAGGCATAGTAACTTCTAGCCCCACTGGGATGAGAACAAGTTACAGAGTTGACATTCGATGCTTTGTTGACCTTGAAACACCCTTTAAATTATATAGGATCATAGATTTAAAGGCACAAGCCACTTAGTCCAAGGACATTAAATAAGGCCCTATGGGGAGCCAATAGAGAACCCAGGCCTTCTGACTAGAGTTCCACTGATGTTTCCTAAGGCAGCCCAGTAGATAAAGCATTAGACCTCGAATAGAGAAGATCTGAGTTCAAATCCTCCCTTAGACACTTGCTAGCTGGGTGACGCTGGGCAAGCCTCGAACCTCCGTTGGCCTGTTTTCTTACCTGTCAAATGGGGATGTAATAATAGCCCCTGCCTCTCAGGATTGTTGTGGGATGATAAGTGTAAAGGGCTTTGGAAGCCTCGAAGCATTAGGCATTTTTATTATTTGCGTAATTACCGATCTGGACATCCCAGCGGGCGTGAGGCCCGTCTGTTACCCTGGTTTTGCCCATTTTCCGAGATGGTTTTACCAGGGTGTGGCTGCTACCACTTCTCGGAGCCGCAGGTAGACGCCAAAGGCGGATGAGCCCTCACCCCAGAGGGTGGGTCCTCTCTAAACACCCCAAGCGTGTGATTTCCCTGGCGGAATGGGCAGATGAGAACAATTTGTTCCAATGGCCGTGGAAGAGGGGGCGTGGAGCACCGGTAAGACACGGAAGACTCCAAGGTCATCACTGCACCCCGGGCCATTGCTGACTCTTGTCCTGCCACGGGATTTCAATGACTCTGGAAGAGAGAGCACGGCCAATGACAACCGTGCCTCACCCACATCTGGTTTATCACCCACCGACGTCATTGATCCCTTCCAAAGTGGAGAAGGAGCAACGTTACTGACAGCCTTTGCACCCCAGGTCAGTGAGCAAAGACCACGACAAAAAGCGGCTATGAGTTAAGTAAAGGTGTTTCAGTGAATCTATATTTTATTGTTGTGGTTGAGACATTTCAGTCCTGTCCGACTCTCCGTGACTCCATTTGGGGTTTTCTTGGCAGGGACGCTGGGGCAGTTTGCCATCTCCTTCTCCGGCTCCTTGTACAGAGGAGGAAACTGAGGCAAACACGGTTAGGTGACTTGCCCAAGGTCACACCGCTGGTAAGTATCTGAGGCCGGATTTGAACTCAGGAAGATGAGTCTTCCTGACTCTAGGTCTTGTACTCTATGCACTATGGTGCCCCTGGCTGTCCTCTGTATTTTATTAGTTGGAAAAATGGGCCCATCAGACCTGGAAGAACTAGGGGGGAGGTATTCAGAGGGAAAGGTCCCCTGTTGGGCATTCGGCAGCCTGTGGCCCTTTATCATGATTTTGTCCATCTAGGAGTGTGGGAAGCATAAAGAGAGAGGGGGGCATTTCCCCCAGTGAGGCCGAAGCATCCCCCAAAGGTTAGGAACCTTCTGATCCCACCCTAGATGGCTTTTCTTTGGTGACTTGGCCCCTTCCCACCTTTCCAGGCATCTTAGCTTCCTCCCCAATCCCCGCCCCTCCCCCAAAGCCCTTAAACTGGGAGCTCCCTGAGGGCAGGGACTGCTTGGGCCTTTGCTTCATCTTCAGCACATAGCACAGTGCCTAGCACATCGTGGGTGCTTAATAAATGCTTACTGACTTGACTTTTTAACTCCACCAGACTAGTGAAGAAATGAGTGGGAAATGAGTGCGCATGGGAAAGGAGTGGTGGCCCAGGAATCTGGGGGACCTGAATTCAAATCCTGTCTCAGACACTTAGTAGTAGCTGTGTGACCCTGAGCAAGTCACTTCACCCTGTTTGCACTTTGCAAACCTTAAGATCCACATGAATGTCAGCTGGAAGCTGGTAAGCACGAGCCCCAGGTGAGCCTATAAATCTGGGACTCTTTTCTGAGGAACTCCTGTTAAGGCACGCAGACTTTCCCCCATTCTTCCCTTCTTCCCTTCGGGGATGCTAAGACTATCCAGTCTCCCTTTTGTTGGAATGGGTGGGAAAACTTTTTGCTGTCTTTCTCTTGGAATATTTCTCAGCTGTTTCTCAGCATTAAGACAATGGAGAGGGCCGCTAGGTGGCACAGTGCGTAGAGCACCGGCCCTGGAGTCAGGAGGACCTGAGTTCAAATGCGACCTCAGACACTTGACGCATTCACTAGCTGTGTGACCTTAGGCAGGTCACTTAACCCCAATTGCCCTGCCTTCCCCCCTCCAAAAAAAATTTAAAAAAAAAAGAAGACAATGGAGAGTCACTGAATTGTATATGATGTGATTCTAGGGTGGGGAACTTTCACACACCCAGCCTGGGTAAGGTCAGAGCCCTCAGGGCTCCGAACAGGAGATCATTGAGGGAGCTTCCGGTTTGACTTTTGGGGCACACTCTCGGAAGGAGTGTTGAGACTCTGGGCAAGCCGTAACTGCCCCTCACCTTGGCTTTGTTACCCAGACAGATAAGACGTTGGTGCTTCTCTGGTCACCGTGAATTGTGATTTGCATCAGACAAGGTCTGCCTGTTGGTGTTTGTAACTTCTGTTTGTATTTGCCCTGAGGCTCGGGGGGCTGATCTTTTCCCCCAAACTAAGTGAATGACATATGTATGTTTGATTAAACTGAGATTGTTAACCCCTTACAGTTACTTTCCTTAGTAAAGCAGATCAAAGAACAGCTTTCTGGGTGCTGGTTGTGGTGGGTCTTACACCCCTACAAGCAGCTGCTGGCGATTGCTGCTACGCCTTCCTAGCCAAAGCCCCACGGCCAGGTTGGACAAAGGATGATGACATTTTTCCAGAGGTCTCCCTTGTCTGGTCACGTCTGACTCTCTGTGACTCCATTTGGCAGTGATTTGCCATTTCCTTCTCCAGCTCATTTTACAGGTGTGGAAACTGAGGCAAACAGGGGGAAGCGACTCTCCCAGGGTCACCCAGCTAGGAAGTGTCTGCGTCCAGAGTCGAACTAGAGAAGATGAATCTCCCTGGCTCTAGACCCAGCAATCTGTGCACTACGGCACCCCCTAGCTGCCCACGAAGATATAGAGGCGTTGGAATCTGTTCTGGGAGAGTAGGGAGGGCTAACTTTGCACCTAGGGAATCACAGGCCATTCAACTAACTTTTATTAAGCACCTATTTGGGGGCATCTAGGTGGTGCACTGGTTAGAGCACCAGCCCTGGAGTCAGGGGAACCCTCAGACACCCATTAGCTGTGTGACCCAGGGCAAGTCACTTAACCCTGATTGCCTTAAAAAAAAAAAAGCACCTACTTTTCAGCTGCAGTGGCCCGGCCCTTAGCAGACAGCTCCTGTTGATGGATCCCAAGACCTTGAGCTGGGCATCTTAAGAGACACAGAGACCTCTGGTTGCTTATTATGGTCTAGTAGGAGGCGATGAGACCTGTAAATAAACCCCTCCAGTAGAGGCATAAGAGGATCACACAAAGGATTCTGGGTCAGGAGGAGGAGGGGATCCCTCCAAAGGACCATTTCCGGCTTTGCCTTGACTCCGCCATGCTGGTTTCTATTCACCTCCCTCTCACAAGACCTTTGTGTGAGCCATCATTTCATAGGTTCATGGATCCAGAGTTGGAAGAAGACTCCAAGGTCATCTGGTCTAATGCCCTCTTTTTATAAAAGAAGAAACAGAGAGGTTCGGACACTTGCCAAGGGTCATGTCCAATCTGGTTCCTTCCAGCTCCAATTTCCAGCTTTGTTACTGCTGCCATT
Source organism: Trichosurus vulpecula (assembly GCF_011100635.1). Taxonomy (NCBI): domain Eukaryota; kingdom Metazoa; phylum Chordata; class Mammalia; order Diprotodontia; family Phalangeridae; genus Trichosurus; species Trichosurus vulpecula. The sequence continues at coordinate 271,750,295 of NC_050578.1, forward strand.
CTCAGCACCATGCTCCTCTGTTGCCTCGCCACGAGTTCCTAGAGGGTACTTGTGTGGGTCTCCTATAAACTGGAAGGAAGGCATGGGACAAACGCCCCCCAGGTCCCTCGAGGAGCCCTACAGCTTGGGAACTTCTGCTCGATCTCAGGTTAATTCCTGTCTGAGAGTTTGCCTTGCAGAACTGCTGTCAGATAAGCCCTTGGCCTGTCTCCTGAAGATAGTATCTGAACCCAGTATTTTTTCCTTTTTTCATGACGCAGCTTCTGCTGACAGGCTCTCAGATTTACTGGGAACAAAATCTGTGGAATGTGGTCATGTGGCCTATGTAAGTGCCTTTCTTTAAATAAACCCTTCCAAGGCCCTTCTGTGTTTTTCTCTCCTGTTTTTTTTTTCCCCTTCTTTCTATTCTCAGCATTTATCCCAGGGTCTGGCATACAGCAGGTACTTAAAAATGGGGTGATCATGGATGGGACTGGCAGGGAGTCCAAGGCTGGCCCTCTGTCATACAGTCTTGTCAGTGGCATGAGGGCCAAGGTCCAGTTTTTCAGCTCGGTGGGGCTGGAAGCTGGAAGCTGGAAGCTGTCCTCTCTAGTGATAAGATACCAATTTATGCCAAACAAAGCACCCAATTCTTGGTGTTGAGATATCCAAGAAGCCAGATTTCTTGGTGAAGGTGGATGCAGAGTCAAAAGAAATGGAAGGTCTCATGAAATCAGTCATTCAGGCTGATACAGCACAGACCGATGAAGTGTGCCTGTGTCCCCACAGAGCATAAGGGGCATTGACGTCTTCCTCAAAGAACAGGGAGCCCCTCAGAGCTCAGACAAGGAGTGGTGGGGACCAGGTTTCATCAGCAGCAACCGCTCTAGCTATCTATTTGACTCAGGCCACATTGTCCACTGACACCATCCACAGAGAAATGGACCAACAGAGCCTCCATGTGGTACATTTTCCTGGCAACACCCAATTGAGAGATAGCGTTCCTTACAACTCAGCCTTTTGGGTTGGTCTGGCAGCTCCTAGTCTCTCTCCCTCCAGTCCATCCTCCAATCAGCCACCAAAGTGATCTTCCCAAAGTCCAAACTGTCACCCTCCTATTAAATAAACTTCTGTGGCTGCCTACCATCTCCAGGATCGAATATGAAATCCTCTGTTTGGCTTTTAAAGGCACTGCTAAGCTGGCCTCCTCCTGCCTTTCCCGTCTTCTTCTACCTTAGTCCCATTCACATATAGTGACAATAAGATGCTCCCCTCCCAAGTATGGGCATTTTCATTGACTGTCCCCCTGCCTGGAAGACTCTCTCTTCTCACCTCTGGCTTCCTTCCAAGTCTCAGCTCAGTCCCCACCTTGTACAAGGAGGCTTTCCTGGTCTTCCTCAATGCTAGTGTCTCTTCTCTGAGACCACCCCCAATCTACTTCGGGTGTATATGTATCTTGTTCCTAATTGTTGGCACATTTGTTAGAGTTTAGGCTTTGCCCACCCAGGGATGCCAAAAACTGTTGTGGTTTCATGAGGTGTTGCGGTGGAACCGTCTCAAAGAATTCAGAGTCAGACCACCTCTGATCCAAGCATAGGCATTTATTGAGATTGATGCCTCTCATGAAGTGGGCTAAGTTCCAAGAGAAACCAGCAACTTCAGAGAAAGCAAGATGGATTTTATAGGGTAAATATGCAATTACATGACAGAAATTGTGACTATTATAAAGGCAGGAGGGGTTCGTTAAGGGATTAGGTAATAGGAGAGGGGTTCCAGCCACAGCGGAACAGCGCATGTGATTACCCACAATGCATATAGCAAAACCCATGGCAGGGGGTGGTACATCGGTATGATAATGATATAATAAGCCTCTCTGAGGTCGGTTCTAGGCAGTAGGTGCCTACTTAAGGAAAGTCCCTTCTATTGTTTTGGGGTCCACATCCTGCTGGGGCATCCTGCTTTCTGGTTGGCAGACTATTGTGGTCCTGTCTCAGGCTAGATGGACGTGGTTGTGGTTGAGTGCATGGACACACCTGCTGTTTCTGTGAGAAATATGAGTTTATGGACACACCTGTTGCTCTAGTGAGCAGTGAGGCATATATGAAGAAGCCGGTGGGGCTGGGGGGTGGGGAGTAGCTAGGTAGGTGCAGTGGGCCTGCTGTTCAGTGAGGCCTGTAAGGAAGTTAGAATATTGGAGCCTGGGGCGGCTTTATTAGGATTCCATCACATTCTCTCCCCCATTAGCTTGTGAGCACTGTTAGAGCACAGACTTTTGTGCTTTTCTTTCCTCTTTGCTTAGCCTGGAACATGGTAGGTGCCTAATAAATGCTTTTGGTCTGAAAAATACTTTGGACATAAAAGGGAGCTGAAAAGTAGGGGAGAGGGAAGAAGAGAGGACATTAGTCAGAAGCATAGCCGGGGGCGGGGGGGGTGCGGTAATGAATCATGACTGGCCTCATTCCAAAATGGAGGCCTCAAAAGGAGGTGACCCACAGGAGGAAGGGAGCCAGCATGGCAGAGGGATACTGCAGAATGAGAGTGCCCTGGGCACCGAGGCAAGAAGGCACCTGAGTCATGGTGACAACTGCCTTAGAGTCAGAGAAGGGAGCCCCGAAGGCTGGCCTGGATCCATTCCCCCAAAGCACCCCATAGGGCACCAATGGTATGAAACCATCGTAACAACCCACGATGCTTATTATGATTGGTCTAGTCATAGAAGAGTGAGTGAGGAAGGCCTGAGTTCATACCCTGGCATCACATACTTACTCGCTGTATGACCTTGTGGCAAGGCCTGCCTCAGTTTACTCATCTGTAAAATGGGGGAAAAAAATATCATCTATCTCCCAAAGTTGTTGTGACGATAAAATGAGGTAATTCCTAAAGTTCTTTGTAAACTTGAAAGTGCCACATACAAATGCGAGCACCTGTTACTGTTTATATAACTACTCAGTGAACGGGCATTTATTGAGAGCTTGCTGTGTACCACTCATTGCGCTGACATTCTAATGGAGGAGACCTCAGGGATAACTAGCCACATACAAGATATATACAGAGGAAGCGGAAAGTAATCTCGGAGGGGAAGGGTCTAGCAGTTAGGAGACTGGGAAGGGCAGGCCTGTGGAAGCTGAGATGGAAGGGGAAATTAGCAAGTGAAAGGCCATGAGGGAAAGAATTCAGGGTATGGGGGACGGCCCATGCAAAGGCACAGAGGTGGGAGATTGAGAGTTGTCTTTCAGGAACAACAAGTAACCTGATTATGGATCGTGTGGAAGAGGAATAAAGAGGTGAGAAGACTGGAAACATGGTTACAAAGAGCTTTGAATGCCAAGCCAAGGCATTAATATTAGATTCTGGGAGGAACAAGGCACCATTAGAGCTGACTGAGCAGGGCTTTCAGGGTCAGAACTATACCTTAGGAAGCTACGCTTTCAGGATGGATCAGAACCCTTGGGAATGGAGGATTGGTGGATTGGAGAGACTTCAGGCAGGGAGCAACGAGGAAGGGTGACTGCACTAGTGGAGAGGTGATAAAGGCCTGAACCGCGGTGGTAGCTCTGAGTGGAGAGATGCTGTGAAGGTGGAAAAGATGAGGTTTGCCAGTGGGTGGCCTATGTGGGGCCGAGGTGAATCACTCAAAAGAGAATAGGGCTGCATTGAGAATATGGCTCTGACAATCATCCTTACAGAGATGATATATTTGGAGTTTCTCCATCCATAGGTTCTAACCATCCCATCCATTTCCTGTTGGTTTGTAGCCAATACCGTGAGATTGCATCGACCAGCTTCAAACATCCACCTGTCTGTCGGGGAGAAGAGGAAAGGCCTCCGTTATCTGGCATTTTTCATCATCAATACCTTTCTATTGGCCGGATAGTCATTATTTGCTAGAGAAACGCATTCCTGTTCTCCAGCATTTCTCTTTCTAGGTTCTATCACGACCCACCCTCTTTGGTTCAACAGTTGCTATCGTACCCTTATCCTAGCACATTTCATATGATTCCAGGATTGTACCTTTACACAGCATATATTTTTAAACTGGCACCTTAAGCTCATTGGCAGCTTAATTACATTAGGTAATTACACTGCAGCCATTTATAAGAGCCTAGTGTGGCCCCTTCATAGGTCTGAAGGTCAGAACTGGATGTTGAAGGCTGGGCACGGTTGTAGTTTGTATTGATAGAAGGCAGAATGTTAAAGCTAGAATGGACCTTTGAACAGCAAGTGATACAGTAGAGAGTGGACTAGTCTGAGTGTCAGGAAGCCCTGAGTGCAAATCCTACACTAGCTATGTGACCTTGGGCTAATTTAACTGCTAGAACTGCCTCAGTCTCCTTATTTGTTAAATGAGATTAATAATAGCACCAACTTCCCAGAGTTGTTATGAGGATAAAATGAGATAATATTTGTAAAGCAATTTACAAACCTTAAGATGCTACAACAGCTGGCTATCATTATCATTAGGCAGCCAAGTGGCATGGAGTGCCGGGCCCGAGGTCAGGAAGACCTGAGTTCAAATATTACCTTAGACACTTACCAGCCGTGTGGCCCTAAGTCGCTTAACGCTGTTTGCCTCAGTTTCCTCACCTGTAAAATGAGCTGGAGAGGGAAATAGCAAAACCACTCCATTATCTTTGCCAAGAAAACCCCAAATGGGGTCACAAGGAGTCAGATATGACTGAGCAAAAACAGTTCTTATCGCTTCACAACAGCAGTTTTCCAAAAGTAGGCATTTGGGGGTTCCTGACACTCTTTCAGGGGACTACAAGGTCAAACCTATTTTTATAATAATACTAAGATGTTATTTGCCTCTTAAAATGATCCTCCCTCTTCAAACTACATATCTGGGTGAGGCTAAATTTTTCTTCATTTGCCTCAAACAAAACAACCTATCTCAAGACACTGAATGTTGAGGAGACAGGAGACTCCAGCTGCCTTTTATAGTAAAAGCTATAATTGTAATAATAATTCTATTAAGGGAGCCATTATATTTGCAAAAATATATACAACAGTACTACTCTTCTCACTACTTTTTTTTAGAAAATATAGTTATTTCTCATAAAAATGTTACTTATGTTAACATGTAACAGGTTTATTGTTATCATTTCAAATGAGTTACTAACTAAACATTTTAACAGCTTATTTGTTTTTATTTCTAATACAGTAAATATCGATAGCTGTAATTCCCCATGAACAAAAGCTATTTGGAGTCTTCGATAGTTTTTGAGAGGGAAAACAGGTCCCAAAACCAAAAAAGTTTGAGAACCCCGTTGCCTTAGAACATAGAATGTCAGTCAGGGTTGGGAGGAGCCTTGAATAGCCCTTGGTGTCTAAGGTTGACCCATCCAGGTCAATTCCAGAGCCCAAGTCTCTTGAGTGTCAGTCTGTGACACCAAGGACACACAGGATTGTGGTCAGGCCATGGGCACAAGTGACCTGTCAGAAAGGGAAAACAGAAGACAGGATGCCTGAGCTGTTGTAAGGATTTTTGTTTGATCCAAAGCTGTTCCTCTAAGGAACACACTATGTGGCCTGTAGGAGGCAACATACGTATGACAGGAAGAATCATGTCTTGGGGCTCTGGGGCCAGGGAGTCAGCCATTTACCTTGAGAAAGTGCCCTCCCTTCTCTGGGCCTCAGCCTCTTCATCTGTAAAAAGTAGAGAGGGTTCTGCGACTGTGACCTGTGACCCAGGGAGATGGAGCCACTCATGCACTGAAGTGGGGAAGACTAGTCACCATCTTACCTCAGTGATTCCATTCCCAACTCCCAGCCATTCTCGGAGAGTTTTTCCTCACTGAGGTTTGACCTTGCTTCATTAAAGGTTGGAGGTCTGGGAGCCAAGATGGTGGAGAGAAGCCAGGAAATTGCCTGAGCTCTCCCCAGTTTCCCTTGGATACAACATTAAGCCAAGCCTCTAAAAGAATTGTGAGGCAACAGAATGGAAAGCTAGATTAAAAATTAATTGGAAAGTAAATAATCTAAGCCCAAAGATGAATGGACCAGACACAAATCATAGAAACAACCAAGAACTTCATCCAAAAGAATGACAATAATGAGACAGCACAGCAGAATTGATGGGATGCAGCCAAAGCAGTCCTTAGGGGAGTGTTCTATCCCTAAATGCTTACATGAAGAAGATAGAAAAAAAGCAGGTCAGTGAATTGGGCATGCAATTAAAAAAAGCTAGAAAAAGAACAAATTGAAAATCTCCAATTAAACACCAAATTAGCAATTTTGAAAAGTAAGAAAATTATTGAATTAATAAATAAAGCTAAGAGTTGGTTTTTAATGAAAAAAAAAGAGAAACCTTTTGGTTAATTTGATTAAAAAAAAAAAGAAAACCAAATTACCAGTATCACAAATAAAAAGGGTGACTGTAACACCAATGAAGAAATTAAAGCAATAATTAGGAGTTATTTTGCCCCAACTGTATGCCAATAAGTCTGACAATCTAAGTGAAATGGATGAATATTTACAATTATATAAATTGCCCAGATTAACAGAAAAAGAAATTGAATAAACCATCACTGAACTCCCTAAGAAAAAATCTCCAGGGCTAGATGGATTTACAAGTGAATTTTAGCAAACACTTAAAGAACAGTTACCGATACTATATAAACTATAAAGGATTTGGAAAATTAGGTGAAGAAGGAGTCTTATCAAATTCCTTTTATGACACAAATATGATGCTGATACCTAAATCAGGATAAGCCAAAACAGAGAAAGCAAATTATAGACCAATTTGGACCAAATTATAAACCAAATACCAATATTTAATGAATACCGATGCAAAAATGTTAAATAAAATATTAGCAAAGAGATTACAGCAATTTATCATGAGGATGATATACTATGAACAGGTAGGATTTATACTAGGAATGCAGGGCTGGTTCAATATTAGGAAAACTATTAGCATAATTGACCATGTCAATAACAAAACTAACAGAAATCATATGATTATTTCAACATATGTAGAAAAAGCTTTTGACAAAATACAAGGTGTCCTTAAAGTCTGGACACATAGGAAAATGCATATTTTGAGATATTTGGAATATTAACAGACCTTAGCCCCCTTGACTTCTTTTTCTGGGATATGCTAAAGGAGAAGGTACACTCAACGAAAATCACAGATGCAAAACACTTGATTGAACACATAAAGAGTGCATGTGCTAAAATTGATGGCAATGTGGAATTATTGCATTGAGTTCATGTGAATCTTGCAAAGCGCATCAACCTTCGCATCACAAATGATGGAAATCATATTGAAGATGTTATTTGTTAATATTCCAATGAAATAAAATGTTGTTGAAAATTTCATTCATTTCATTTCTTGAAAATATGCATTTTTGCCTATGTGTCCAGACTTTAGGAACACCCTGTACAGCACCCATTCCTATTAAAAATACTAGTGAGCATAGGAATAAAAGGAGCTTTCCTTAAAATAATAAGTAGTATCTATCTAAAACAATCAGCAAGCTTTATATGTAATGGGGATAAGCTAGAAACAAGGGTGTCCATTATCATCACTATTATTCAATATTGTAGAAGTGTTAGCTTTAGCAATAAGAGGAGAAAAAAAATTGAAGGAATTAGAACAATGAGAAAACAAAGCTACCACTCTTTGCAGATGATATGATGGTATACTTAGAGAATTTTAGAAAATCAACTAAAAAACTACTTGAAATAATTAGAAACTTTAGTAAAGTTGCAGGATATAAAATAAACCCACATAAATCATCAGCACTTCTATATATTTCTAACAAAGCCCGACAACAAGAGATAGAAAGAGAAATCCCATTTTTAAAAACTGTAGATAATATAAAATATTTGGGAGTCTACTTGCCAAGACAAACCCAGGAACTATATGAACACAATTACAAAACATTTTTCATGCAAATAAAGTCAGATCTAAATAATTGGAAAAACATCAGTTGCTCATGGGTAGGCTGAGCTAATATAATAAAAATGACAATTCTACCCAAATTAATTTACTTATTCAATGACATTACAAATCAAACAACCAAAAATTATTTTTTAGAGCTAGAAAAAATAACAACAAAATTCATATGAAAGAACAAAAGGTCAAGAATATAAAGGGAATTAATGAAAAAAAAATGCAAAGGAAGGTGGCCTGGCCATACCAGATCTAAAACTATATTATAAAGCAGCAATCATCAAAAGTATCTTGTACTGGCTAAGAAATAGTGGTGGATCAGTGGAATAGGTTAGGTACACAAGACAAAGTAGTCAATGACTATAGTAATCTACTGTTCGATAAATCCAAAGACTCCAGCTTCTGGGATCAGAACTCACTATTTAACAAAAACTGCTGGGAAAACAGGAAAACGGTATGGCAGAAACTAGGCATAGACCAACATCGTATACCATATACCAAGATAAGGTCAAAATAGGTGCATGATTTAGATACATAAGGCAATAGTACATAGGAGAGCAAGGAATAGTTTACCTGCCAGTTCTAAGGATGAGGGAATATTTATGACCAAAAGAGAAATAGAGAACATTACAAAATGCAAAATGGATAATTTTGATTACATTAAATTAAAAAGTTTTTGTACAGACAAAAGCAATGCAATCAAGATTAAAAAGAAAGCAGAAAGATGAAAAACATTTTTATGGCCAGTATTTCTGATAAAGGCCTCATTTCTCAAATATATAGAGAACTGAGTCAAATTTATAAGAATACAAGTCATTCCCCAATTGATAAATGGCCAAAGGATATGAACAGGCAGTTTTCAGATGAAGACATTAAATCTATCTATAGTCATATGAAAAAATGCTCTAAATCACTATCAATCAGAGAAATGCAAATCAAAACAACTCTGAGGCACCATCTTACTTAATATAACAGAAAAGGAAAATGATAAATGTTGAAGAAGATGTGGGAAAATTGGGACACTAATGCATTGTTGGAGGAGTTGTGAACTGATAGGCAATGCAAGGATCCAAGACAACTCCAAAAGACTTGTGATGGAAAATGCCATCCACTTCTAGAGAAAGAACTATGGAGTCTGAATGCAGATCAAAGCACACTGTTTTCACTTTTTTTGTTTTTTGTGGTTTTCCCTTTCTGTTCTGATTCTTCTTTCCCAATATGATTGATTTGGAAATATGTTAATGATGTATATGATGCATGTGTGTAATCTATTTTGCTTGCTGTCTTAGGGAGGTGGGGAAGGAGAAAAAATTTGGAACTCAAAATTTTATTTTAAAAAATGAATGTTGAAAACTGCCTTTATATGCAATTTGAAAAATATAAAATAGTATTAAAAAAAAAGATTGAGGGTCCGCCCTCCGAGTGGGACTCTGGGAAGCCTGACTCCATGTTTGAGGACCTTGAGCATAAAGCAAACCCAGGCCCCTCTTACAGAATCCCCAGGGGTACCACTCTTAGTCTTCTCAGCCTCAGCTTAGACGCTTTCCTTCCTGGGCGCCGAAGTCCAGCCAAACCAGCCCTGTGGTTCCTCCCTTATGGCTCTCTCCATCTCTGGGCTCTGGGCCCTAGAGTTGGCTCATTGCAGAATTCCCTCATTCCCTTCCAGACTCAGCAGAAGCAAACACCTTTCCTGAGTCACCGATGGCCAAGGCCATCTCTCCCTCAACCACTACATATGTACAGATGTGGAAACTGAGGCACAGTAAGGCTCAGCATGACACTTGCTCAAAGTCAAAGTCGCAGGGGGCAGAGGGGACAAAGGCACACTGAACCCAGTTCCTGTGACTCCAGAGCCAGGACTGAAGCTGTCAGATCCTCAGTTATCTCATCCACAAAACTGGAATAACACGTGTTCCTTAAGTAATGGAAGCTGCCCTTCATGAGCATGGAGGGTAGGGGTTGCAGATTTGGTAAAACACATAAATTCCCTCCTGGGGTTAAAAAATAAATCCCTAAAGTCTAGCTCTTGGGCTTTCTCACTGGGTGTGGTCACCTGCTCATCTCTCAATCATCCTGCTCACCTCCCATGACGTCCGCCTCCACCTCACCTCAGCCAGACACAACGGTGATGATCCTCTTGGTCACATCATCACCCACCTGGGCACCACCTCCACATTCATGAACCCTAAAGTTCCCTGGTCTGATTCTCTCCCACTGCCTCCCCATATCAAACCCAGTTTTTCTATACCGAGACATCCAAACCTTGGACCCCTTAGTTCTCTCCCAGGCCACCACCCCTGCACAGGCCATAGACTCTTCCTTTCCCCATCTTGACCCTTTGGCAAACCAGTTCAACACAACGGTCCTCCTCTCTTGAATCCCTTGTTCCTTTATCATATCACCAATTGTACGCTGCCAAGCCTCAGCCGGGGAGGTGTCCCAGAATCCTTCACTCTGAGACACACACACACACACACACACACACACACACACACACACACACTCACTCACATACACACGCTGATATGAACAAAGGTAGAGAAAACCACGCAACTGAGTCTGTTACAACCCCAACTGGGCCCTCACTGCTGCTAGGCAATCCTTCTAGTTCCCTAATTAACTCATTATCTCACTCTCCACAGCGACTCTTCCAAATCTTCCCATGCTCCTCAAACTTTCCATGGCTCCCCATTCCCCTTCCCTTTTCAGATGAGAATCCAGCCTCATATTTTATTATAAAAGAGAGCTCTGTCATCTCACTCTTCCTTATCTCCCAGCACCCAGATGCCTTCTACCTCTATCTTCTCCTCCACCCCTCTCTCTTCTTCTTCTTACCAAGGCTAAGCCTTCTTTTCTCTAAGAGATTGCCCCCTCCCTCACTTATCTTCAGTCCCTCCCTGTCTACCAGCTGCTTCCCTACTGCCTACAAAAAACATCCACATCTCTCCCACCCCCTCTTAATCCTTCCATACCCTGCCCAGCACCTGATATCTCTCCAGTCTTCTGTGGCCAGCCTCCTTGAGAAGGCCTCTACAGTGGGTACTAATGCTTCCTCTCCTCCCATTTGCTGCTTAATTCTCTACAATCGGGTTCATGCCCCTTTCTGAACCACTCAATCAAAACAATTCCCTCCAAAGTTACCGGTGATCTCATAACTGACAAGTTGAATGACTTCTTCTGCATCCTCATCCTTCCTGACCCTTCTGCAACATTTGACATTGTCCAGCACTCTCTTCTCCTACTACTCTCTTCTCTCCGTGTTTTTGGGACACTCATCTCTCCTCCTACCTATGTGACCTTCTCAGTTTTCTTTGCTAGATCTTAATCCAAGTCATACTTACTAACTGTGGTTGTGGCCTTGGGACCTCTTCTCCCTCAATTCTGCTTCATTTGGTCATCTCAAAAGCTCCCATGGATTCAAGTGTCATCTTTGTGCTGATGACCCTCAAATCTACTTATCTACGTATCTCCCTTGACCTCTACTCTTGCATTTCCAACTATCCATTATGACATCATAAATTCACTATGTCCCCAACTGAACTCGTTGTCTTTCCCTCCACATCCTCTCCATTCCATCCCCCTTATTACTGTTGAGGGTACCTCCCAGTCCCCCAGGCTCACAAGCTAGGCATCACCTTGAGTCCTCTCTCTTATCTCTGCATATCCAATCTGTTGCTAAGGCTGTCCTTCATGCTAAGGCTTTACCTTCATGATACCTTTCACATTCTGCCCCTTCTCTCCTCTTCTATGGCTATGACCCCAGTGGGTCCTCTTCATCTCATGCTACTGTTGGGTCTCCCCACTCCAGTCCATCAACCACCAAAGTGATCTTCCTAAAGCACACATCTGTCCACGGCACCCCCTTATTCAATAAATTCCAGTGGTTCTTTAATGTCTAGCGGAATCCGCACCTCCCACCCCCAGCCCATCACCTTCCCAGTCTTCTTATGAGTTACAGCCCTATGAGCCAGTAACTCTTCTCAGAGAAGACCCTAGATGTCCCAATTCCAGACTCTTCTACCCATGGCCCTCCATGCCTGGATGGCATTCCCTCCTCACTTCCACCTCTCAGCTTCCCCAGCTTCCTTTAAGTACCAGCTAAAATCTCACCTTCTACGAAGATCCTTTTTGAATTCCTTTTCATTCTGGCACCTTTCCTCTGTTGGTAATTTCCTATTTAGCCTGTCCAGAGCTTATCTATACATAGTTGTTTGAATGTTGCCTTCCCCATTAGAGTGTAAGTTCCTAGGAGGTGGGGACTGTCTGTATCCTCAGCTTTTGAACAGTGCCAGGCACACAGTAGGCTTTTTAAACAAGTCAATCAGGGTCGAGTGATTTGCCCAGGGTCACACAGCTAGTAAGTGTCTGGGTATGGGTTATGAACCCAGGTCCTCCTGACTCCAGGGCCGGTGCTGTATCCACTGAATCACCTAGCTGCCTCACACATAGTAGGCTTTTGAAAAATTCTTATTGACTATTGACTGACTGCCAAGGTGGCCGAGCAACCTGCCCAAGGTCCCAGTTGCAGGAAAAGACCAGAGCTGGAACTCCCACCCACATCCCCTTACTCCAAGAGACTCTCCTCTACTGGACTCAACTTGCATCTTAAAGTTTAATTGATATCATTTGTTTCTTACACCAACACTATTTTCCCTTAACAATCTAAGCCTTATGAGAGCTGTAATGCTGGGTGGAGGGCGAGGGGGGCTCAGAGCTTAATAAATCTTGGATTTTACAATTGAATGAACAAAAATGCAAATCATTGAACTCTCAGGAGTAGTAGGTGCCTATGTGTGGGAGGGGATACATCACAAAGACTCTTCCTCCCTCCAGGAGCTGGGGGGACGTGGCCTGGGAGACAGAGTTTGGTTGGGAAAGTTTTGGCCTGGATGTGTGACTTCAGGCCAGTGGCTGGATCTCTCAGAGCCTCTTTGTCGGTCTGTCACCCTGGATTTCCAGGTGGTAGTGCCATCTAAGCTGAGTCATTTCTTTTCCAGCCTCCAGCTTCTAAATGTCTGAAATCTCATTTATTCTCTTAATTAGGAAGCAAGGAAAGAATCTAGCTTTTTATTTGTAGCACACACAGGATCTGTGATCAGTCTCCCAATGCATGCTCCAACTAACGGGTCACCTTCCCAGAGGATGGCTATTTCTCCGTTTTTCGGGAGAAATATGTTATTATTAAATGTAGTTGTCTTCTGTGATACAGTGTAAACCTCTTGAGAACAAGAACTGTTTCCTTATCACCTAGCATGGTGCCTAGATTCCAAGGGTAACCCTAAGGAGGCAGGAGTGTCCCCCTCATACACAATCTGGTGTGTCCCCCTCTTCCCCCCCCCCCCATGTCAACACCAGTTAATCTTTCTCCAAAGTCTTCTAACCCCTACTTAGCAACCCACTATCATTTTAATAGAGGCTATCTCATCTCCTTGATATCATTGATAACCAGTTAGTATCAATTAGCTTTTATAAAGGGGTGAAAAGCCAGAGCAAGAACCAAAAAACAGAAATGTTCCCCCACACACACACAACCAGGGCCCCCCTTCTCATACCCCTCAGGCCCTGGGGAGAGTGGGCTCAAACTCAATGCGACAGTTCCATAGCATTCCCCCCACTAAGCTCCCTTGTGGGGAGGATCCCTCGCTGGAAGGAGGTAACGCCTAGGTTACTGGATAAATCAAGCGCCGCTCTCAGGCCCACAGGTGACTCACGACTCCAGCTGTTTGGGCTCAGCGGCTTTGGCAGGGCAGACTGTGCTCTGGAGTGTGCTTACTGGACCACAGGTGGACTGTCTGACCTTTGAAGGCTCAAAAAGCTGTTTCATGTCTGATATTCATTCACTTAGGATCAGGTGAGAATAAATACAACAGAGGTGGAAGAGACAAAAGGGCCACGTGTACAAGACTCCCAGGTGGGGGGAGGGATCTCACCAAGAGAGAGGTGTGTGTGTGTGAGAGAGAGTGAGAGAGAGAGAGAGAGAGAGAGAGAGAGAGAGAGAGAGAGAGAGAGAGAGAGAGAGAGAGAGATTGACAGAGAGGGAAAGATGCCAGAGACAGAAACAGAGCAATGAGAGACAGACAGAAACACAGGGGAGAGTCAGAGAGACAGACAAACAGGAGAGAGGATAAAAGGGAGAGAGAGAAATGGAGAAGGGGGCGGGGGAGAGACAGACGGAGAGGGAGGGAGGGGGAGAGCCTAGATATGCACTTTTCGTTCTGACTCAGCAGCCAATTAAAGTGCTTTTCGTGGTTATACGGGAAACAATCGCAAAGTTGCGGGCACTGAAGTGGGCAGACGGGAAGAAAGCCCCTTCATTACGTGTCTTCACACATATCTGGACACTGACTCCCTAACTCTCCACGTCAGTATGAAGCAGAAAACCTTGTGCGTGTTCCAAGGACCAGGACCTCCCACTGGACAGTGCCCCTCCCCCTTACATATAGTTCTTCGCTTCACAGTTAGCTAAACTGGGGTGGGGGGCGGGGCGGGGTGGAGAGCAGTAGCTGAGGGTTGTAACTGGAAGTGAGTTACGTCTTCGGCCTTCTGACTCCAGGGTAGGGCTGTTGTTGAGGGGAGAACAGAAGGAAAGAACCCTCAAGTCAGGGCACTCCTGGGTTTCAGAGATGAAAGGGAACTTAGAGGACATCTAGTGCAACATTCTCATTTCACTGAGGCCCTAATAGGGGAGCGAATTGCCAAGTCACCCAAATGTTCCCTCTCCATCCCGTTTCTAGTAGGTGGCAGAGCTGGGATTTGAGCTCAGATCCACTGGGAAAATGAGGCTTAAGAAGTGTCTTTTAAAAAGTCTTAATGATGCCTTTCGCTTTTTCTGTCACGGTTATTTCCAGAAACAACTCTCCCCACTCAGCCCCGCCTCACCTAAACCTTCCCTTCTTGAAATGAATGTCTCTGAGCATCTAAAACAGGAAACATCGTGCCCTGTCTTTAGCATAAGGGACAGGGCAGGTCCTTAGGTCTTCTTAGGGCAAGGTCGGTCATTAGAATTCTGTAATGCTGGGCTCCGATTTACCATTCCTTTCATTTCTGTTGCTGTCACTGTACGCCTGGGCCTTGGCTCAGCATCAGTCCGCACAAGTCCTCCAGGTTTTCTCTGAATTCTTCATACTCATTCATTTTCACAGCACAGTAATAGCCTGTGGAGTTCCCAGGCCACCATTTTTGGAGGCCATTTCCTGGCTGATGAGGATCCACTTTGTTTCCAGGTCTTTGCTACCACAAGCAGTGCTGCCATGAGTATTTTGTTAAATATGGCATCTTCCTTTCTGGCACTGACTTCCTTGGGGACCAGCCAATGCCCTGTAGGAGGTCAAAGTGATTTTTTTCCCAAGGTTACAAATTATTTTTACAGGATGAACAGACCAATTCATAGCTCTAGACAATATGGATTCACCTCATGACTCCCTGGACTTGCCCAAGTCAGCCCCAGTGGCCTTTGCCTGGTGGCAATCCCTCCTCCCCCCCTTTCCCCTCCTGCCCCTCCTCCCCCTCCTCTCCCTCTCCCTCCCTCTTTCCTCCCCCTCCTCCTCCTCCTCCTCCTTGTGAGGTCCTTTGTGGAGCCTCCATTGCGAAGATACCCACCCACACCAGCCATGCTCATTTCAAGGCTGGTCCAGCCCAAACTCTAAGGACCACTGCCCCCTTCAGCTCCATTTTGTGTTTTTTCTTTCCTCCTTTGGATGGAAGCTCCTTGAGGCCAGGATCTTTTTCCTTGTGTCTTAGCACCGAGCCTGGGCCTAGTGAGCCTGATTTGTTTAATGTATTCATGTGCCGGTTTGGCCAATGCAGGAGGCTAGGGATGCTCGCATTAGCACTGGATTCTGAGGCCTTGGAGAGAGCTCCCAACCTCCCACTGAGGCCGCAGGAGCCAAGGAGAGTGGATGGGTGGAGTGGGAGGGAGTTCAGGGTCAGGAACTTAAGACTACTTTTCCAGCTGTGTCCTGCGCTCGGGCCTGGCCCACAGACAAGCTTCTTGGGGAAAACAAATTGTGTCCTCAGAGCGCAGGGCAAACCCTCCCAGATCAGCTGCCCGTTCCTCCCCTGGAAGCGGAGGACTTTGAGACCCCCGAGGAACAAATCAGCGGTCCCCATGGGACGCGGGAGCCCAGCTCCCGAGGAGCGTGACTGTGGTACCACCGAAGCCAGCAAATCAGACTGGGAAGGAGAGAGAGGAAAGCAATCGGTGTAATCAGATGGAGATAACGGGGAGCCCCGCTCAGCCTTGGGAGCCGTGGCCGATTACAGACGACTGTCTTCACGGCTGCTCCCCCCACCCCCACCCAGCCCGAGCAGGGGGGTTGGGGCAGCGCGATAGAAGCTTTGAACCGGCAACGACTCGGGTCAGTCCGCCCCGCCTCCTCCTTCCGAGGCCGAGGCACCCGAAGCCCAGAAAAGGCATCTCGCGTACCGGCATCTCTGGGATGCTCAGCCCCTGTAAACAGGCACAAAGCCGGGCCTAGCCCCCAAGCCACTGGACAAAGTCCTCTGGCCCAAGGATCTCCTCAGGGCAGGGCCGCTTCTGATAGGACTCAGTCAGGAAAAAGTATCACACCTGGCTTAGGGAAATTAGTTCCTCAAGGACAGGGTGGGGGAGCGAGGCTACACCGAGGTTTGTCCCGAGGGTTGAGAGGGTGGCAGCCTCCGTATAGTCCCTGCTGTGATGTGGAGGCTCCCCCCAAAGCTAATGAGGTGTCAGGCTATAGTAAGAGAGATACGGCTTCTAGGAATAATGGGCTAAGAGTGCTTCTGTCTGTCCTGATCGGTCAGGAAGGGAGGCAGGGAGGGAGGAAGAGGGCAATGGAGGGGGGATGGGAGGGGGAAAGGGAGGAAGGAGGGAGGGACGGAAAGGAGGAAGGGGGGGAATAGAGGGAGGAAGGGAGGGAGGGGAAAAGGGAGGGGGGAATAGAGAGAGGAAGGAAGGGAGGGAGGGAAGGAGGGAGGAAAGCATTGGAGCAGATTCTGATTTATTGAATGCTTTGGTTCTAGCTCATAACCAAGTACTGAATGGCTCACAAATGCCGGTGTAATCTGCCCTTACCTGATCACAGTCTAAACCTTGGGCCTCGAGGTCACAAGCCTTCTAGGTCCTTGGGTGCAGCCTTTTGACTGAGTCCAAGTTTTACAGAACAAATCCTTTTATGAAGAGATTTGTTCTATGAAGTTTGGATTCAAAGGGCCACACTTGAGGACCTAGTGGGCCACATGTCACCTGGAGGCCGCAGGTTCCCACCCCTGGAACCAAAGAATCTTGTGTAATCTTGGGTTTCAGTCTGAAGGCCCCAGGTCTGGAGAGGTTCAGGAAAGCTAGGCAGTGTCCAAAGGAGACCACAAGGAGCCCCAGGTGGATCGTAGAAGGATCAGTTGAATGAGCCAGGGCTGTGTAGACCAAAGAGAAGACAAGGGGTGAATTAGGAACTGTGTTTGAGCATCTGAAGGGATGTCACATGGAGGAGGGGATGGCTGCAGAAGCTGAAGCCATTTATGGGGAAGTTTATTTTTTTTCACCGAGAGGCACACTGAAGCTCTATGTCAGGAAGCCCAGTGCTAAGCCCTGTCCCCAGGCGGGATGCAGAGTCCCCCTCTCCCCCACCAAGGCTCACTTGTCTGGGACCTGGAGTGGGGGGGCGGGGGTCCCTTCTGGGTCTAGGTTGGACTAGTGATGGCTGCTGTCCTGCCAACCCTCAAATCCAGTGATTCTGTGCCTGATTCCATGAAGCAGGGCCATGACTAGAACCTGGATTTCCACGTTTCTTGTCCAGCGGTCGCTTTAAAAAATCCATCCATCAACCAATATTTTGGGAGCACCTAAATCCTGAGTCAGCTGCTGAGCTGGGGCTAGGGATGCAAAGACCCAAGCGAAGGCCCTGCCCACAAAAAGCTTACATCCTACCGAGGGAGACAAGACACACCACTGTACATCCCACCATACCCGGCCCCGCAGCTGGACCAGAGCCAGGCCCGGGCAGAGCAGGAGGGTGGCCGGCATCCGGCTCCTCCTTCATGACAAGGAGACAGTTTTTTGCATGATCAGTGCAGAAACTAGTTTTGCCTGTGTATGTTTGTTTGTTCCAAGGCTTTGCTTTGGTTTTCCAGTGTGTGTGTGGTGGTGGGGGGGGGGGGGCGGGTAGTGAGAGGGAGGACAAATAAATGTTTGATAATTTGCAAAGAATTTAATTTTTCAAATGACAAGGTAGCGGGGAGGAAGGAGGACGTGACCTAAGGGGAACCAGTGGTAACAGGCAATGGAAAGGGCCGGGAATGGGAGCAGATGCAGCTCCAGCTCTTCCTGAGTACTCTGATTTACTTCTGGGCTGTACAGCCAGGGGCTTGGGCCAGATGGGCTCCAAGCCTTCCTCTGGCTCTACAACCTATGAACCACTGATTCCTGCTCACTCCAAGGAGAAATGTTCTAGAGCCCAAGATTTCTAGTGCCTGAATGAATGTAGATGGCACAGCAGACTGCTTGGTGTGTGTGGGGTAGGAGGCTGGAAGCTGGGGTGCGTGTGATTATTTTCATCCCAGGAAGATCTGAAGTCAGGCTGGCCCACAATAAAGTTGTGAAATGCCTCCGCTGTTCCCAGGTATAATTCCAGTTACCTTCCTCCTCCAGGTCCCTGCCCCCAGCAATCCCCTTTCCCCCACAAGGCCATTTACCCAGAATGAGAACAGATGGGCAGAGAGATTATAGATTTGGGCCCTAGACAAGCAAACAAGCTTCTAGCTGTCAGAGCCATCCAGCAACAGAAAGGGCCGCTTTGCCAGGTAGTGAGTTGGAAGGCTTACGCAAGGGACGATGACCTCTTGTCACGGGAATGTTGTTGATTTCTGTTCAGGTATCAGCTGAATTAGTTGACCCCATAGGGCTCCCAGCTCTGAGATTCTGTTAGTCTGTCCTTGGCCCTGGAAGGCAGAAAAAAAGCAATGGGTGGAGACCAGAAGTTCAGCCTGGAGTTGTCCCCAAGGACACAAAGGGCTGTGTGGTGGAAGAGACACTGGGCTTGCTTTGTTTGACCCTAGTGAGCAGGACTCAGAGCAATGGAGGAGTGAGAACCGGCTCGCACGTACAAGGGATTGCTTCAGGAGGTAGTGAGCTCCCCTTCACCAAGGGGCAACGAGGGGAAGCCAGCTCCTCCGGCACGTCCTCTGCCTCCAGGTCCAGGCTTTCCATGAGGGCAAGGCCTGTGGCCCTGAATGACCCCTAGGCCCAAAGCTCTAACCCAGCTGGGCCTGTAGAGTGAAGGTCCTTCCAGCCAGGATCATCACCTCCCGGTCAGCCTGGGCTCTTCCTTCTCCCTTGAACCACATTTCCCATCAGCTGCCAAGTCTCATCAATTGTCCCTCCGTGATATCATTCCACAAACATGGTTCTCACCCTGGTTCAGGCCCCCATGGGGCCCTCCTCATTGGGCTCCTGGGTCTGGCTTCTGCCCTCTCCAGTTCATCCTCCAGTTTGCTGCCAAACTTGAGAAGCACGGGTCTGCCCACGTCCCTCCCCAGCTCAAGAAGCTCCCATGGGTCCCTATTGCCTCTCAGATCAGTTCAAGCCCCTGTTTCTCATGCACAACACTTCCTTTTTTGGCTTCATTCTGCATCGCTCCCCTTGGTAGCTGCTGGGTACCCCTCACACATCTCCAGAAGCCAGGCTTTTGCACAATCTCCCATTCCTCAGATGCCCTCCCTTCCTGCTTCAGGCCTCAGAATGCCTTCCTTCCTCCCAAGTGCCAGTCAGTACCACCTTCTATACTTATCTGTAGAATTTATCTTCATCCATAGAATATAATTGATATCACTCCTACCATTTCCCAGCACCGTGCTAAGCACTTTACAACAATCCTGGGAGGTAGGCGCTATGATCATCTCCATTTTAGAGATGAGGAAACTGAGGCAGACACAAGTGAAGTGACTTACCCAGGATCACACAGCTCGTAAGTGTCTGAGGTCAGATTTGAACTCAGGCCCTCCTGACTCCAGGTCCAACACTTTCCACTGCCCCACCTTTCCTGTTTCCCACCAGCTACCCTTCTTGCCCAATCCTGCCCCTTGCTGAATTATCTTGTAGGTAGTACAGAGGATCTGTACTGAGTTCAAATCCAGTCTCAGACATTGCCTAGCTGTGTGACCCTGGGCAAGTCACTTCACCCTGGAGCCTCAGTTGCCTCACGTGTAAAATGATCTGGAGAACTGGCCAATCACTCCAGTATCTTTGCCAAGAAAACCCCAAGTGGGGTCACGAAGAGTCAGACTAAGACCGGAAGAACAGCCAACTATTTTGCATCTAGCTCTGAGGGCATATGCTGCTTTTTCTGATAGAATGTAAGACCCCTGAGGGCAGGGCCATTTTGTCTGTGTGTTCCCAGTGCCTATTAGCCAACAGCAGGCACTTAAGAGACTGGTTTGCACTTATTTGGATGTTACATTCTCGAAGTTACTGTGTCTACAGGTTCTCCTGAGTCTGATTCTTTTTCTCTACATCACACAAGTTTATGCAAATCTTCCCATGTTTCCTGGAATTCCTTAAATAATTTTTATGGTACAATAACATTTCATTATTTCACACACCACAGTTTGTTCAGCCATTCCCTAATAGAGGGGCACTCACTTTTAAAAAACATATAGTCTTTTGCTACTTTGTAAACTGCTCTTAGGAATCTTTTGGTACATGTGGGACCCGTTCTTTTGTCTTTAAGTCAACAAGCACTTATTAAGTGTCACCTATTTATGAGGCACTGCGCTGTAAGTGGGCATGGTGGCCCTGCTGCTGGGGAGGTCACCACCCCCAGGGGCTCACCTTATTGGTGCCATAATGTGCACATCTGAGGTTGGCTCAGCACTAGGGCAGTCGATCGAAATATATTCAGTTCAATGTTTAGGGACAGGAAGAAAGGACAGAGAGATGTAAGAGCAGAAGGAGAGCTGGGAAGGGAATAGTCCCAAGGAAAATAAACATCTTGGGCCAAGTAGACAACCGAAACAGTTCTTCAGTAAATAACTGGTTAGATCGATCTTTGTGTGAAACAGAACGTGGTTTGGGGTTCTGTCTGTTTGGGGGGTTTTGTTTTGGGGTTTTTTGATGAGGAGAAGGGTCAACAACAGATCTTCATAAGCTGAAAATTTCATCAAGGAAATATGTTCTGCAAAGGCGGGTGTGGGGGGGTGGGAAACAGAACACACTGACTACTTGGTCCCAAAGGGCAGAAGGAGGAGCCACAGGGAGGCCTTGGAAAGAACCCAGTTTGGCTTGGTTGACTTGGAAAACTTGGAAAACATTAGAGCTGCCTCAAATCACAATGGGCTCTCTTGAGAGATACTTGGTGGGTTCCTCTCTGGAGGGCTTCCAGCAGAGGTTGGATGGCCACTTAGATTGGTTCCTAGACCACCTGGGAGAACCCTTCCCATTCTGATCTCAGGCCCTGCTGCCTCTGCCAGGCACACATCAGCTGGATACTTCAGGGGGCACCCTGAAGAGAGAAGGGGAGTGAGATAGGCTGCTTAACCAGGCATTGATAACCTTTACTCCCCAAGGGTGCCAGGCTGGGCAAGTGAGAAAGGGAATAGCCAGGTTTGCTCTGCTATGGCTCAGCGCCATCCCCGCCATCCCTACTGCCCGAATCATAGAGACAAATGGAGCAGCAGCAGGAATGTAGGCAAGGGTGCGGGATGCCAAGTCGTGGTGTGACAGACAGGATGCCCTAACCGGTCCTAGCCTGTCATGACCTTTACTCTGGGACACATGAGTTCAGGGGTTTCTAGCTCCTGTGTTTTATAATCATTAATCTTTAGAAGGGGAGTGTGTTTACCATTTTGTAATGTGAGTGTTTGTATGTGGTGCTCAAAAGTTGAATGACTTCTAAGAGTGGGTTGGCTGTCTGTCATGCCAAGTCACAAAGCAGTTTTCAAGGGACAGTGGCCATCTCTAAAAGACTCTGAACACCTGAAAGGCCATTGGCTCAATATCTGGTTCTCCTCTTGGAAGGTTGAGCTTTGGGATCAGGGGTGTGTGTGTGTGTGTGTAAATAGGGGGAATGAACGTATGGCATTACAAATAACTTCCCTTCTCTGGGCCTTAGCTTTTGTGTCGATACAATAAGGAAGTAGGGTCAAGTCATCTCTTTAAAAAAACAAGTCCATTTTATTTTATTTTTAAATCTTCATTCTCTCCTTTCCATCCCCCTTTCTACTCTACCTCCTCCACTGAAAAGCAAGAAAAACAAAATTCCTGTTACAAACATAGTTGAGCAAAAAAACCCGCCCTGTTGGCCAAGTAAATCTTCCCTCTGAGTCTATCGCGTTGCAAGAGGTGGGCAGCGTGTTTTATCGTGGATCCTCTGGAATTGTCATTGGCCATCATGTTAATGAGAGTTCCTGAGTCTTTCATAGTCGTTAGTCTTTCCAAATCTGTTGTTACTGCATACATTGTCCTGCTGGTTGGGCTCACTTTACTGGGTATCGTTCATACAAGTTCCCAAGACTCCATTCTCTAGGAGGTGAAGGAAGCTCAGGTTTTGCTGTGGCTAGAAGAGGTCACTGACCAGCAACTCCCAGAAAATTCCCTGGCTCTATCCTGATGTAAGCTGGGGAGGGAGGGAGTGTGTGTGTGTGTGTGTGTGTGTGTGTGTGTGTGTGTGTGTGTGTCGGGAATTGGGGGTGAGAGCAGGTGAGAATAAGGACATCAGGGTTCGTGTTCCATCCCAAATACTCTCTTCTATCCTAGATCACCCCAGGTGAAGGTGGTTTGTTAACAATATTACAATTGTCCTTTGTCCTCCCAACGTTCTCTAGCTCACTGCCCCTTCCAAGAATGTCTGCTTTATCTAAAGCATGTCAGGGAGTTTCCATGAGAGCCCGGAAGACAGCTACTCATTTCAGGAAGACCTTTAATGGGCATCGGGCCGGAAGGGAGGATGCCTTCCCTTCATCCACCGCTCCCTTAAGAGTCCTGCTTCCAAACTTATTACTCTGGAGGACTGGAGGGAAGGGTCTGAGCTGGAAGTGGTCCAGAGTGTGGCCTTCCTGAAATCCTCAGCACCGTGACTTCCTGAGGCTAACAATGACCTTTATATTTTGTAGAGGGCTGACTGGCCATGATGTTTCCAAAGTAAGGGGTGATCAGTGGCCTAAGCTGACCCGGTTCTTCCTTCCTCACCTGACAATTCTATACAAGTTCCTAAGCTTTACTCTATTCCCCAAATTATCAAGTGCTGAGAACACACAGGAAAACATGAAAACCTCTGGCTTGCAGGTGCTTTCTTTCTACCTGGGGGAGGAGGGAGAGAAAGGGGGACAGCAAGTATGCAGATAATTCAACACAACGTATATTTGTAGACCCATGGCCTGTAGGCTAAACCCTAAATGCATGCCTGGGGCGTTTCTCCCACCATCTGGGCTCAAGTGGACCCACTCAAGTTTGAAAAGTGGCTGGTCTCAAAAGACAGAGGTCAGGCTCCCCACCCCCACCCCAGTGTTGTAATAAATGATGAAGGGGATGATTTCAGAGAAACATGGAAAGACTTTTATGAACTGATGCTGAGCGCAGTGAGCAGAACTGGGAGAACAATTTATACACTAGCAACCATATTGTAAAGACAATCAACTATGGAAGCCATGGTAACTCTGATCAGCACAATGATCCACCGCAGCTCCCAAAGGTTCATGATGAAACCCACATCCACCTCCAGAGAGAGGGCTGATGGACTCAGACTGTGTGTGTGTGTGGGGGGGGGGGGGGTATATATACTCACATGTGTGTATGCACACACACATATATATATACATACACATGTCTGCATGTATATATGCATCTATTATATGTGTATATATGTTTACACACACATATATACACATCCACAGGTCTGCATGTATATATGTGTGTCTATTATATATATA
Organism: Trichosurus vulpecula; assembly: GCF_011100635.1. NCBI lineage: Eukaryota > Metazoa > Chordata > Mammalia > Diprotodontia > Phalangeridae > Trichosurus > Trichosurus vulpecula. Next base: position 271,774,068 of record NC_050578.1, read on the forward strand.
TATACACACACACACATCTGCATGTATATATGCATCTATTATATATGTATATATGTTTACACACACACACACATATATATACACATCCACAGGTCTGCATGTATATATGTGTGTCTATTATATATACACGCACACACACACATATACACATACACACGTCTGCATGTATATTTGCGTCTATTATATATGTATATATGTTTACACACACATATATACACATACACATGTCTGCATGTATATGTGCATCTATTATATACATATATGTATACATATTTACACACATATACACATACACATGTCTGCATGTATATGTGCATCTATTATATATGTATATATGTTCACACACACATATATACACATCCACAGGTCTGCATGTATATATGTGTGTCTATTATATATATGTATATATATTTACACATGTATATACACGCCTGCATGTATATATGCATCTATTATATATGTATATATGTTTACACACATATATACACATACACACGTCTGCATGTATATATGCATCTATTATATATGTATATATGTTTACACACACATATATACACATACACACGTCTGCATGTATATATGCATCTATTATATATTTATATATGTTTACACACACATATATATACACATACACACGTCTGCATGTATATGTGCATCTATTATATACATATATATGTATACATATTTACACACACATATACACATGTCTGCATGTATATGTGCGTCTATTATATATGTATATATGTTCACACACACATATACACATCCACAGGTCTGCATGTATATATGTGTGTCTATTATATATATGTATATATATTTACACACGTATATACACATACACACATCTGCATGTATATATGCGTCTATTATATATGTATATATGTTTACACACACACATATATATACACATACACACGTCTGCATGTATATGTGCGTCTATTATATACATATATGTATACATATTTACACACATACACATTCACATGTCTGCATGTATATATGTGTGTCTATTATATATGTATACATATTTACACACATATATACACATGTCTGCATGTATATATGCATCTATTATATAGGTATACATATTTACACACACATATATACACGTACACACGTCTGCATGTATATGTGTGTATATATTTATACATATACACATATGTGTGTATGTGTATATATATATATATATATAGAGAGAGAGAGAGAGAGAGAGAGAGAGAGAGAGAGAGAGAGAGAGAGAATGTGTGTATACATATTTGTAATAGGTTTTATTTTTCTTGCCTTCTCAATGGATGGGGGAGGAGGAAGGAGGGAGAGAATTCGGAACTGAAAACAAAATTGAATTTAAGAACAAACAAACTCTTCTGAGGCACCTGCTGCACCAGGGATGCCAGGTCTGTCCCAAGGTCAGACATTAGAGAGTCTGGCAAGACTGAAGCCTGGCTGAATGACAGAGTGGTAACTCCTTTCAGAACACCAGTGATGTCAGGATGCGAAGCTGGTTTGGAAGGGAAGGGGAAAACGTCTGTTTTTCAGATTCACGTCCTGGTTTACCTGTTGCTGGCTTTCTTCTGAACCTATGCTCACAAATCCACAATCGTTGGGGGCTGGGAAATGTGGATTATTTGATAGCAAGAAGGCTGGAAGAAAGTTGACTACTTTTAAGAACCCAGATCTCGTCACAGATTCTTTCTCAGCGCCTACACTTCATCCAAAAAAGATAAGGTCTATTTATTATTTCCTTGTTGAACTTAGAAATGCGATTTATTCTAGTAAAACTCTCCAAGAGATAAAAAGTTACTTGTATAGTAAATCTCTAGCTAGAGTGGAATGATTGGAGCTGAAGACACTAACAATCCTTTAGGAGGCAGAAATAACAGATAGATTACTTTATTGTATCTTTCTATAGCTATATGCTATTATATCTATCTGGGGGGTAAGGCACGCTTCCTTCCCAAGGTGGTCCTTTGGAGCAGCCTTAATCTTCTCTGCCAGCCCATACATAGCTTGCCCTTCACAAGGCCCACAAACACTGCCATGGCTTCATTATATCTATAGCCCTCTCCAGGGCCTCAGGGTCCACCAGCTGCTACCCACCACCGGCATGTTCTCCCTGCAACCTGGCTTCAATGGAGACAACTTCCTGCCTTCCTTTGCCTCCTTCTATGAGCTGAGAGATGTGGCAGTGCCATGGGGGGATGGGCTGGACTTTCCATAGGATGAGTTGGCTCTTTCTAGTGCAGCTTTCCTTTTCTGGGGTAGATTGCTAGCTACCTATCCAACTGTGGGGATTAAAATTGCCCAACCTACAATAAAAGGGACTGAGGTAGAGCTCTGAGCCAATGGTACTATATTAAAGGGTCCGTGGTCTCCTCTAGTGAAGTGGACCTCAGATCTTCCTTACCAGCTGAGATGTCCCCTTCTTCCAGGGCCTTATTTTTATAAAATTTGATACGACATTTAATCCCTGAACATTCAAAGTACAGAACCCCATTTGTTGATAGATCTTGCTTTGTGGGCCAAAAAATAATGCACTGTTTAGAAATGGTATGTCAGCAGGAAGGCCTTGGGTTGGGGGAAGTATAGGGAGTCTTCACTGACTAAGGGGTCATAAGATGGTCACCTGCCCATGCTGGACAAGAGAGAGTGGTCCAGAGGTACAAAAACAAGTTAGAGGACTTTCTATGTCATTGTTGGGTTTGGCTTCTGGAGTGGAGGGCCTCTACTTAGCTTCCTAAGATTAAACAAGTGAATTTATAATCTGTCTCTCATAGCTCTGGGGCCTAATAAACGGAACTTATAAACACTACCCCTATGGAATCATATCAAATTGATTAATACTGATTGGAATAGAGAAGTGGTCCAAATGAACTATTTCTCACACAACCAGTTGAGGAGTCTCACACATGTGCAAGCCTGAGGCTCTCATGAAACCTATCTCTGGCACAATGAGACCTCAAAGCCTTCCTGAATCCAGGTGAGCTTCTCTTCAGCCTAGCCTAGCCCTCAGTTACAGCTTCCCCAGAAAAGTCCAGCCTCACATTAGCGCCTCTCCCCCCGCTCCACACCGTGGTATCCTGAAGTCTCTTCTCCAGCAGGACCTTGGCTTCTGAGATCTGAGGTCATTCTCAGGATCTCCTCTGGCCCTCCCCTGGCCCCAGTTGAATTTTTCCTTTAGAAAGTTGATTTAATGGTGTTTGTTCCAAATACCAGGATAGCTCGCTGAGATCCAGAACCAGGGATGAGAGGGAAAGCACAAAGCCTTGCATCTCAGCCCATCAACTAACCAGGCCTACCTTGATGGGAAAAGCATTGTCAGGAAGGCCCTTGCCAAGCTATGCCACCTAGGGTGAACCACAGCTTCTCTTCCAGAGGCAGCCTGGGACAGTGTTTAAGGAATCTGGCCTCAGTACCCAAATCACCTGGGTTCAAATCCTACCTCTGACCCATATGGTCTGTGGGACCCTGGGCAAATCATTTTATTTCTCTGTGCTGTAGGCAGGGGATCTTAACCTGGGGTCCATGAATTTTTAAAAAATATGTTTTGGTCACTGTATTTCAAGATGATTGGTTTCCTCTGTACTCCTATGTATTTTATGCCTTTAAAAAATTATTCTGAGAATGAGGTCCGAAGCTTCCCTAGACTGATCCCCTAAGGGGTCAGGACATGAAAAAGGCTAAGAACCCCTGCTCCAAGATTATAGATTGCAGAGGTACCAACCTGCATTGGTAGAGGGCATTTCCTCACCTGGGAGTCTCTCTACCGAAGAAATGCCAGGTTCAGGTCCTATCTCCCATCTCTGGTAGCATCAGCTTCACTAGTTAATGAGGAGGAACATATGAGGTAAAGACTTTGCCACCCTTAAAGTCTCAATAAACTGTGAACTATAATTATGAACATGTAGTCTGTGCCTTCAAGGATTTTTCAATCTAGTAAAGAGATTAAATATAATGATCAAAATGTTGTAAGAGCATTATCTCATATGTCTGTCAAAGGAGATAATGTATGTCCTGCAACCATCTAGATGTAACCCTTAAAGCCCAGATACTCCCCATTCCAGGCCCTCCGCATGGATCTTCCCTAGTAGACCCTGAGTTCCTTCAGGGGAGAGTCTATCTTTTTGCCTGGCATACAGTAGGAGCTTAATAAATGCTTCTTGACTTGACTAGAGACAAGACACCTCTTCTTCTTAGTGTCCTACCTGCCCACAAGGCCTAAGGCTTTGGGGCTGAGTATACAAAGGCTTAGAAAGGTGAAAATGATGTGTGGACTGCCATATCTGGGATTTGAACCCAGGACTCAACTCCAGTTTTACTGTGCCTCTAGTTCCACCATGCTCTCTTTTCCATGCAAGAGGGAAAATATCTGGTTTTCTATGCCCCTTTGAATGGCTAAATAAATGGAGGGTTTTACTGTTTGTCTGGGGGTCTGTAATTTCCTCAGGCCTGGGGAAACTCTCCCTCCATGCGGGTTAGGAACTCCTTGGTAATTTCAAATCTTAGAAGATCTCTTAGGGCTGCCTCCTTGGTATGGACAGCGATCTCTGAAATAAAGGGCCTGATCCAGACTAGGTGACCTCTCCAGTCTTTTCCAACACTAATGTTTCACAAGCCTATGACCCATCCTTCTGGCTTAGGGTGGTTTGGTGCTTGTCTTCATTAGAGAAAAGAGGAAACCTCTAGCTGGAGTCAGTAAAATGAATATCAGCTCTGGAGTCAGAAGTTCCAAGTTCCAGTCCTGCCTCTGTGTCACCCTGGGAGTCACTTTCCCTCACTAGGTATCAGTTCTCTCAACAGTCAAAAGAAAGGAATGGCCTCTGTGGCCTCAGAGCTTCCCTTCCAGCTTGGGGCCTACAATCCTAGGAGCTGCTTGTCAGGGTAAATATTGAGAGGGAGTCCAGGCTGGCCAGCTCTCTCCCCCCTCCTAGCTGTCTGCCTCACCTTCCAGACTCCAACCCATGCTCCCACACCGTGGTCTATGCTCTGTATCCGAAGGCCCCTGTGTTCTTAAACAGTTCCGTCCTTTCTCATCCAAGGCATTTTTTCATTTCTTACGGCCCCAAGGGGAGAGCTGGACCACGAGCACTAATGAGTCCGCTTGCCAAGTTCTTCTCTGAGCTGAGAAAGGAATGTTTGGTTTTTGGTCTTTCTAGTGCATCTGGGAAACCACGAACATTCAGGGTGGTACAGACTTGGAAGACAAATGGGCGGTGGGACGGCACATTCTGGAAACAAGGAGCACATTTTTGGGGAAACTAATTATAGCTTGTTGAAAGTAATCCACCTTTCCATAGTTCTTATATCGGGTTTACACACAGTCCTTTGAAGCCACCCAATAGGGCAAGTCTAGAATGCTGCTTGGGGACACTAAGTGGCTCAGTCAACATAGATAGCACTGAGCTTGGAGTCAGGAAGACCTGAGTTCAAATCCAGGCTCAGACCCTGGGCAACTCATTTAACCCTGCTTGCCTCAGTTTCCTCATCTGTAAAAAAAGTGAGTTGGAGAGGGAATGGCAAACCACTCCAGCATTTCTGCGAAGAAAACGGGCTCATGAAGAGTCGTACGCTGCTGAAGAATCCTGTTTCCATCAGTCCCTTTCAGGTCTGAGGTACCATGTTCAAAGTCCTCTCCCACCCACCCCAACCCATACATTGCACATTCTATTTCTTGAAGTTTCAGCTCCAGAATCCTGCAATTCTACGTCCTTTGTGACCCTGCACCCTGCTTCTGATTACAGCTGTCAGAGACCTCCAGGAGCAGCCTCCACCTTTCGGCTCCATTCTCTTTCAAACCTCAGACTCCGTGTAACTCTGTCCTCCACCCTGTCCTCCCTCTGTGTCCTCCCTCCCTGTCCGCCCTCTCTGTCCTCCCAGGCCTCCCCTGCACCCTGCTTCTGATTACAGCTGCCAGAGACCTCCAGGAGTGGCCTCCACCTTTCCGCTCCACTCTCTTTCAAACTTCAGACTTCGTGTAACTCTGTCCTCCACCCTGTCCTCCCTCTCCATCCTCCCCAGCCTCCCCAGCCCCTCACATCATCGAAGACAGCATGCTTCTGCTCCAGTCCCTGCTTCCTCTTCCTACGGAATCTCATAGATGGTGAAGCCCTGGAAGCGCCTTAGAGGCCACCGAGTCCAGCAATTCTTCACCTTATCTGTGTTGTGGAGCCTGGAGCTGTCTGGTGAAGAGACATCTGCTTCATCCTGTCTGGAAACAATGTTTTAAAACGCACAAAATGAAATAATATAGAAATACGAAGGAAACCAAAAGCTAGTGAAAATGAGGATCCCCCTCCGCCCCACCCAGAAATCCATCAATTGCCTCCAGTTAATTTAGTTCAACTGCCCGTTTTTTGCAGATTGGGAAGCAGAGACTGAGAACTGGGCCACCAGGATGGCAAGGCCCTGCTTTTTTCCACTTTGCTCTGTGCCACCTCCTCCAACAAACCTTCCCCCCACCTTCTATCTGGCCAGCACAATCTACCGCTCCGCTCCGGGTGGGTAGGCTTTGATGATGATAACAGAGCTCTGTCTGCAGCTCCTCCCTTTAAAATGAAGAGTTCACTCAAGGGCAGAGACCTGGGGCAAACCTCACTTCCTGGGTTTTCCAATGTTGGGCAATATGCAAACCAAGTTAACAGAAAAAGGTCAAACACGTTCCTCCTCATTTCCCTTCCCACAACCTGGGGGGTGGGGAGGAGGATGTAGTGGAGGTGGTGATGAGAGCCCAGAGCTGGGAAGGTCAGCTCCCCTCCACAGGGTCTTCTCCAGAGCCAGGTCATCATGGAGGAGGATGGCATGGGAGTGGAGAGCTGGGGACCCAGGAGCACTTTCTCTTCACTCTGGGCACGGGGACAAACAGGGCTCAAATTGTCTGTTTTTGTGAGTGGCCCATACCTTCTGAGCAGCTAATCTTAAAAAGGCAGAGGGAGAGAGTTCCAGAGATGCAGCGCGGCTGGCCCACTCTATTTAATGCCAATTCCAAAGACCACGTCACCTTCTGGACACCTTCTGGATGCCCAAGGAAGTCTGAAACCGTAGACCGGCCCATGCCCTGGCTGTTGGGACAACCAGAGATAGCATATTACAGGGGTCTGAGTGCTGGCCGGAGGCTCCGAAGGCCTAAGCTTGACTCTCAGGTTGGCCTCTGTAAAATGAGGAGTCTGGACCTTGTAGGTCTATCCTAGCTTCCTTCTCCTCAGGCCCCTTAGATTTCTGACATTTCCCTGTTCTAAGATCCCTCCCAGCTCCGACATTCTATGATCTATGTTTTGTGACCCCTCTTCTCCGTTCTGTCATTCCCTGTTTTAAGGATTCCCTCTGTTCTGACATTCCCTGTTCTGAGGTCCTTTCCAGCTCTGACAGTCCCTATTTTAGGGTCTCTCCTTGTTCTGACATTCTATGTTCTAAGGTGCTTCCCAGTTCTGACATTCCTTGTTCTAAAGATTCCCCCAGTTCTGACATTCCCTGTTCTAAGGTCTTTCCTTGTTGTGCCATTCCTTGTCCTGAGGTTCTGATATGGTATGAGTGCCTGGTGCATGCAGTCTGAGTTCCAAGGCCAGCACAGAGGCTCTTAGACTCAGAGCATCTCTACAGGGCCCCCCAGAGAGGCTCCTTGGCTATATCTAGGAGAGAAAGAGGAGGGGGTGTTTCAGGAGGCTTTCTTTTGCACAGCTGCCTTTCCTCTAGCCTGCGCCCCAACAAGGCTGTCCTGGGGTTTCCAAGATTACCTTATGTCATGTGATTGACCACAACTGCTCTCCTATTGACAGAAGCAGCTGGGATGCTGGAGAAGGCACACTGAATTTGAAATGTAAGGATTGGGCTCAAACCCCACCTTGGTCACCACCCGTGGAAGTTCATTCCCTATCCTGGGCCTTCAAAGTGAGGAGGCTGGAGCAGCCCTATGGCTCCGTGGCTCCACAGGACCCATCCAATTCTCTTAACCCCTCTCCCCTCACTCTGAATTCTTGTCAGAGAAAAGGCCAAGCAGAAAGAGCCCCAAGGGAAGGCCAGGAGATTTGGTGAATAGGGTGTCAGAGAATAAGGGAAAGGGCTTAGTGGCCCTCTAGTCCAACCTGTACCTGAAAGGACCCCTCCCTCATAACATACCCAGAAGTCATTGTCCAGCCCCTGCTTAAAGAGGGTGAGAGGGAACCCCTGCCTCCCCAGGGCCCCCATCCTCCTTCTCAAAGGCTTTTCTCTTTAGGAAGTTTTTCCCCCTAACTTCTGAAGTCTAGAAGTCTTGAAGTCTTTGCCACTCCTGGTTTTGCGGGTCAGTCAGTCAACAATCAACAAGCATTTATTAAGCACCTATTATGTGCCAGATGCTGCAAGTTGAATGTTTCTTCAGCATGTCAGCTCTTCAGATAGTTGGATCCACCTACAGTGCACCCCCCTGAGTCTTCTCTTCTCCCTGTAGACATTTCTAGCTCCTCCATTCTCTGATCACTGATGATGTGAATTCAAGGCCCTAGCCTATTCTTCCTCCATACCCTCAGACTAGGCCTGTCTGGGGCAGAATAGAGCCTTGCTATCCTCTCCTTATTCCTGGAAAGAGCCCAGCCTTCCATGAGCCTTCTGTAAAGTTATGGGGAATAAGATCTTCCCCTCCCACTAACAGGCCTCATATGGAGTCCATTAAGGGAAACTTACTTAGGGGAAGCTTGCTTGTAGGAAGGCTTCCACACCTTTTGGTACTAAGCTAATTAGGCCCTGAGTCAGGAGGATGGTGATGCCTTCTGGCTCCGAGCCTGTTAGCCAAAAGAGTATATATTCTAAGAGGTGAGCTTTTGCCATGGGGGCTTCCTTAAGAGAAGGACCTTGTGATTCCCTGAATGAGACTCTAAGTAGCGGCATGTTCGGACCCCTGACTGCTCAGAGGTAAAGGCTCTCTCGATTCAGGAGTGAATGTAAAGTATATATATTGTTTTGGTTCAGGCAGTAGAACCCCATCTGTTGGTCTTTATTTCTCTTCTCTGTATTTCTTCTGTTTGTATTTTACGTAATTAAAGCAGATTGTTGACCCCTTTAAAGTTGCTTTCCTTAGTGAAGCAGCTAAAAGAACCCACACTAGCAGCCATCCTGGCTATGCTGGTGTGATTGCCGTCACCTTCCAGGGCCCCACCCCAGGCTGCTGGCTCCCCTTGGGCTGAGAGTCTCCTAAACCCCTCCAGATCTTGGTCCCCCAAATAGCTAGATCTCATCGTGCCTCTCCCCTATCCTGTATCTATCCTGTATCCTGTACAGTACTCTTTGCTCTACAAGTAGTCATACCCGGACAAAACACTCAAGGGTCAAGTAAGTTGGCTGGGAACATGGCCAGGCAGCAAAAACGCACCCAGATTCAGACCCAGACTTTGGAATCTTTCTTTGGTGACAAAGAAGACCAAAACATACAGCCAGAAGAAGTCAACAAAGTCAAAGAGCCTACATCAAAAGCCTCCAAGAAAAACATGAACTGGTCTCAGGCCGTGGAAGAGATCAAAAAGGATTTGGAAAAGCAAGTTAGAGAAGTAGAGGAAAAATTGAGAAGAGAAATGAGAATGATGCAAGAAAACCATGAAAAACAAGTCAATGACTTGCTAAAGTAGTCCCAAAAAATATGGAAAAAAAATATTGAAGAAAAGAACACCTTAAAAAATAGACTAACTCAAATGACAAAAGAGCTCCAAAAAGCCAGTGAGGAAAAGAATGCCTTGAAAGGCAGAATTAGCCAAATGAAAAAGGAGGTCCAAAAGACCACTGAAGAAAATACCACCTTAAAGTTTAGATTGGAGCAAGTGGAAGCTAGTGACTTTATGAGAAATTAAGATATTATAAAACAAAACCAAAGGAATGAAAAAGTGGAAGACAATGTGAAATATCTCATTGGAAAAACCACTGACCTGGAAAATAGATGCAGGAGAGACAATTTAAAATTTTTGGACTACCTGAAAGCCATGATCAAAAAAGAGCCTAGATATCATCTTTCAAGAAATTATCAAGGAGAACTGACCTGATATTCTAGAGCCAGAGGGTAAAATAGAAATTGAAAGAACCCACCAATCGCCTCCTCAAAAACATCCCAAAAAGAAAACTCCTAGGAATATTGTTGCCAAATTCCAGAGCTCCCAGATCAAGGAGAAAATATTGCAAGCAGCCAGAAAGAAACAATTTGAATATTGTGGAAACACAATCAGAACAACCCAAGATCTAGCAGCTTTAAGAGATCGAAGGGCTTGGAATACGATATTCCGGAGGTCAATGGAGCTAGGATTAAAACCAAGAATCACCTACCCAGCAAAACTGAGTATCATGCTCCAAGGCAAAATATGGATTTTCAATAAAATAGAGGACTTTCAAGCATTCTCATTGAAAAGACCAGAGCTGAATAGAAAATTTGACTTTCAAACACAAGAATCAAGAGAAGCATGAAAAGGTAATCAAGAAAAAGAACAAGAAAAAGAAATTGCAAGGGACTTACTAAAGTTGAACTGTTTTATTCACATTCCTACATGGAAAGATGATGTGTATGATTTATGAGACCTCAGTATTAGGGTAGCTGAAGGGAATATGCATATATACATATACATATATATATATATATATATATATATATATATATATATATATATATATATATATATATATATATGGGCAGAGGGCACAGGGTGAGTTGAATATGAAGGGATGATATCTAAAAAAATAAAATCAAATTAAGGGATGAGAGAGGAATATATTGAGAGAGGGAGAAAGGGAGAGATAGAATGGGGTAAATTATCTCGCATAAAAGTGGCAAGAAAAAGCAGTTCTGTAGGAAGGGAAGAGGGGGCAGGTGAGGGGGAATGAGTGATTCTTGCTGTCATTGGATTTGACTTGAGGAGGGAATACCATACACACTCAATTGGGTATATTACCCCACAGGAAAGAAGGAGGAAGAAGATAAAAAAGGGGGGATGATAGAAGGGAGGGCAGATAGGGGGAGGAGCTAATCAAAAACAAACACTTTTGAAAAGGGACAGGGTCAAGGGAGAAAATTCAATAAAGGGGGATAGGTTAGGAAGGAGCAAAACATAGTTAGGCTTTCACAACATGAGTATTGTGGAAGGGTTACACATAATGATACACATGGGACCTCTGTTGAATTGCTTGCCTTCTTAGGGAGGGTGGGTGGGGAGGGAGGAGGGGAGAGAATTTGGAACTCAAAATTTTAAAAACATACGTTCGAAAACAAAAAAGAAAAGTTTTTGCATGCAACTAGGAAATAAGATACAAAAGCAATGGGGTGTAGAAATTTAGCTTGCCCTATAAGAAAGGAAGGGAAAAGGGGATGGGAGGGCAGTGGGATGATAGAAGGGAGGGCTGACTGGGGAACAGGGCAACCAGAATATATGCCATCTTGGAGTGGGGGGGAGGATAGAAATGGGGAGAAAATTCATAATTCAAACTCTTGTGAAAATCAATGTTGAAAACGAAATATATTGAATAAGCTAATAAATAAAAATTTTTTAAAAAAGAGAAAAAAAAACCAATAACTCTAAAGGGCCCTGCAGAGCAGCACCTAATTTGCAATTTATGGTGAAAGAGGCCTCGGCTGCCTCTGGAGCCAAGAGCCCGTATTGGAATTCTGGTGCTGCCCCTGGGTGGCTCAGGGCAAGGCTTCCCCCCTTGGGCCTTAGTTTTCTCAGCTGCAGAATGGGGAGGGAAAGGCGTTGGCCTTCATCCCGTCTGAGCTCTGAAGGTACAGGCTATGTTGCAAAGAGTACCAACAGGTTACAGTGATTTGCTAGTGAATGTCTAGGGCAGAATTTGAACCCAGGCCTTGCCCAACTATGAAGCTAGCACTGTTTCCACAGTTGCTGAGCCTCTAGATCATGGTTCTCAGCTTTTCTGGGGTCCTGGTCTCCTTAGGGCAGTTTGGAGAAGCCTAGGATTCCCTTCTCAGAATGTCTTTAAAGGCTAAACCAATTATATGGAGAGAAAGGGACCATTTTTCTCATCCAAGTTCCTAGATCCCAGGAAATCTGTCCATAGACCACCCCCCCCCACCCCAGGGGTTGTATGGAGCCCTGGCTGATAGGAGAGGATGGCATTGGAGGCTGTGGTAGAAGGAGGCTAGCCCTCTCTTTGTCTGTTGCAGGAGAGGAGCAGTCCAGGTGTGTGTTCTCTGAGCAATCCTGAAACGAAAGCCTTTGTCCAGATGCCAGCTCAGCCTTTGACCCACTTGGCCCAAGGAGGAAGGAAGGTATGTGGCATGTGAGGCACCTGGGGCTGGCTTCCTCTGTTTTCTGAAAGAGTCCAAAGACTGTGTCAAGGACCCTGGCAGGGCAAACCGGTTCACTGGCACTGGGGCTGTGGAGGCTTCACATAACAATAGAGATTCTCACTCTGCCTGCTCTGCGGAGGGGCCGGGGCACTGCTGGATGCTCTTCAGCCTCCCCTGCCTTCCTCTGGCCATGTCAGCTCCACAAACATGAAGGAATGATCATGTTAGAGCAGGAAGAAGTCCAGTGGTGGGCTAGTACCCCTTGAGGAAGAGGCCGGGGCATTGGCCTGGGCACAATGTAACTCACCAGACAGTTGAAGGGCCTCAGCAGTAGACCAGGCCAAATGAGGATGGTTTGAAGGAACTGGAGGTGTATAGCCTGGATAAGAGAAGGCTGGTGATGGAGGTCATTGACCTCTGTCTTCAGGTCTTTGGAGGGCTGTCATATGAGAGAGGGAATAAACTTGTTCTGGAAAACAGGGCTAGCAACAAGGGGCTGGAAGTTTAAAGAGGCAGATTTAAGCTCGAGGTAAGGAAATACTTCTTCAAAATTAGGTTTATCCCAAAGTGGGATGAGCTCCCTCTTGGGCTCCCCCATCAATTGGAGTGAGGTTTTCAAGGGAAGGCAAGATGACCTCTTGACAAGCGTCAAGTCAAGAAACCACCAAGCGGTGAGCATTTAGTAAATGCCTACTACGTGCCAGGCATTGTGCTCAGTGCTGGGGTACAAAGCAAGGCAAAACATAGCTCCTGCCCTCAAGGAGGTCCCAATGAAATGCCAACAACCGTTTGCAAAGAAAACAAAGCATCTAAATGCCAGGTAATCTCAGAGGGAAATCACAAACATTAAGAGGGATTAGCAGAAGGGTTCAAGGGGCAGAGTGTCGCAGACATGAAAATGCTCAGCATCAGGAAGAGCCAGGAAGACGGTGCTCTAGGGTCACCAGACTAAAAGAGCAGGAAGCAGCCAGGTGAGGAAGGGCTTGAGGAACCAGGATGTGTGCTTCTGGCCCAAATGAAGAGATCCAAACTTCTTCCCCAAAACACATCATTTGCTCCTGCCAGCTTGGTTTTCCTCAGTGCCCTTGGCCAGCTCAAGCTCATTCCTGCCGCTGGACATTTGCTTCCACCTTCCTGCAGAAGGACAAACTGAGGCACCAAGTGTCAGTCTGCAAACATTGAAGGAATTACCTTGTGCCTGACCTTCAAGCTAAGGGCTTGAGGCACAAAGAAAGGCTAAAACACACATTCTGATCTGCCCAAGATCTCACAGTTAAATAAGTGTGTCTGAGGTAGAATTTGAACCCAGGTTTTCCCTCCCCCAAGTCCTGCAGTCTATTATAGGGTCATAGATTTAGAGCCTGAAGGCTTAAATGATCAAAAAACCAGCAGAGATTGTTGAGTCAAACCCCCCAGTTTTACAGATGAGAAAACTGAGGCACAGAGGAGGAAAGTAATATTTTCTAAGTGCTGGCAATTTAAATGCTTATTGAATTGTCTAAAGTGGTTTGAACTCGACTTTTCTCCGCCCCAAGTCTAGTGTTCTTTTCACTACAGTATGTTGAGGTAATATATGTAAAGTATTTTGTAAACGTTACTGTGTCAGTTGTTAGAGTTAAATGCTTCAAAATCCAATTTAATTCACTGAACATTTAGAAGGTACCTTACAGACCATTTAGTCCAGGGTGGGGGACCTGTCAAGTTCATTCGATAACTGGCAAGGCAACAAGCACTTATTAAGCATCTACTGTGTGCCAAGTGCTATGCTAAAAGCTGGAATATAAATGAGGAAACTGAGTCACCAGGAGGTCAGTTGACTTTGTCAAGGTCACTCAGATGGTTAAGTAGCAGAGGAAGAACTCCAACCTGGGATACACAAATTATCTGGGATAAATCAAATTGACGTATAATTCATCTTTCAACTTAAAAAATTTCAATATGCAATACATCCTCCTTTTGGTTCAATCACGTGATTTTTTACATGATTTAGCGAATTCAAAAAGTTTTTGACATTCTTTAAACATTCATCATGAAACCAGACTTCTCACATTGGATATGAAGTAGATTTTGATGAACAGTCTATTTTTCCAAGTCTAGCCATAATTATGCACCTTAGGTTTTCGGTGAAGTTTAAACCAGGTGAGCTTTTAGGCCACTGAAGCATGTTTATCTCTATGTCTTGGATAAATTCTTAACCTTTTGTGATTTATGTCATGGGGTTACAGTATCGCATCTCCATTTGGCAATTTCTATAAATTTCAATATATCAATATATGTATAAAGTTCTTCATTTTCTTGATGGAGATAAGACCTTCAGGCCCAATGAAGTCTTAAAAAAATCCCCAAAACATTTTTTTGCGGGAGAGGATGTCTTACTATCTGATTAAGATGCCTCTGCATTTTGAACATTTCACTGAAAGTCCTGGACAGTTTCCTAGAAGGCATTTATACAGGATCTTCTTCCTACTCAAGTCTGGACCTATCTTATTTGTTCATCTCTTTTAAATACGTAAGATGATGTAGTGGCTTGATGGGCTGCATGCCATGCTGGTGGGAGGTACAAGGAGGCTGGGCACGTGCCAGGATCCACGTGGTCCTGAATAAGCCAAGGAAGCCTTCACCAGATTCACTGGACTAAACTAGGTTGTCACTTTAATGAATGAATTAACCAATGAGGAGATCTTTTTATGCTTGTTTATAATCAGCCCAAACCCTAGGATAAGAAGGGAAGTGGTTAATGGGGGGAAAAACATTTCCATTAGATTTATCCGGTAAGGGTTTGGTATCCAAGATATATAGACACCTAACAGTATAGGCAAGACCGAAAGCTACTTCCCGATAGATAAATGATTAAAAGATATGTATAAATAGCTTTCAGTCTTATCTATATCTATTAGTTGCTTGTGTATGGGAGAAATTTGATACAAAGATTTTTTTCACCATTCAACTGCTTTCCTTCTTATCCTGGTTGTATTAATTTTGTTTGTGCAAAAGCTTTCCAATTTCTCCCTAGCATTCTCAAGCCCAAGGAAGGCTTGCCAATCTAGCCACATGCATGTGTTTGTTTTTATCTGCATGTCTCTTATTTTTAGTAATTTGGAACATTCTTTCAAGTAGTTATTAGCAGTTTGTGATTCCTTTTTTGAGAACACCTTGTTCATATTCTCTGAAGACCTATCTTTTGTGGAATAGATATTAATCTCACATACACATAAGCAAGTATATGCATATGTGTGTGTGTGTGTGTATGTTTAATTGTTTGCATGTATTGGATACCAACCCTTTATCAGAGAAATTCGATACAAAGATTTTTCCCACTCAATTGCTTCCTTTCTTATACTAGGTGCATTAATTTTGTTTGTATGGAAACTTTCAGTTTCCTGTAATCAATACCCCCTCCCTCCAAGTATTCTGTGATCTAATGACGTTGGCCTTCTTTCTTCTCCTCTCACACATAAAATAGTATCTTTTTATCTTTTAAATTTTATCTTTCATAATTGCCTCAGTCTTTTGTTTGGTCAAGAATTTGTTTCCTATCCATAGATGTGAGACAAGGGTCTTGGTATTCAGGATACATAAACAACCAACAAATTTACATAAGATATAACCATTGCCCCCAAAAGATAAGTACTCAAAGCTTATGAACAAACTATTCTCAAAAGAATTGCACACTATTAAGGACCTCATGAAAGCGTACTTCAAATCACCAATAATAAGAGATATGCAAATAAAAACAAACCTGAGACTTTACCTTACATCCTGCAAATTGGCAAAGGGGGCATAATATGGAAACAGGTGTTATGGAGGATAGAGTGCCAGGCCTGAGTTCAACTCTGGTCTTGGACACTTACTAGCTGTGTGACTCTGGGCTAGTCGCTTAACCCCTATTTACCTCAGTTCCTCATATGTAAAATGGAGACACGCTAGAGAAGGAAATGGTAATTCACTCTAGTATCTTTGCCAAGAAAACCCCATGGGCTTTGTACTCAGGGTCATACAGACTTGAACACGACAACAACTGAACAACACCAACATTGTTGGGATTATGGGAAGGTAGACATACTAATGCATTGTTAGAGCTATGAATCAGTACAACCACTTTGGAAAACAATTGGGAATTGCTTTATTCTTACAAGTTAAGTAACTGAGATGTTCATACCCTTTGACCCAGAGATTCCATTACTAGGCTTATACACCAAGGAAGTCATTGGAAATAAGAAAGTCCTGAAATACAATAAAATGTTTATAGCAGCATTCATTGTGGTAGTAAAGAACTGGGAACAAAGTAGATGGCCATCCCTTGGGGAACCATTAAATCAATCGTGGCACCTAAATGCAATAGAATGTGACTGTGATGTAAGAAATGAACAGTATGATAACTCCAAGAGAAGTCTGGGAAGACTTAAGTGATGTGGTGAAGTCAGCTGATGCAGGAAAACAACGATGTAGACCGAAAGAACGACCACAAAACGAATAGAAGTTTGTGTTCTGAAAGTGCAAAGATCCAGGGAGGCCCCAAAGCAGAGAGATATAAGGAAATCACTACTGGACTCCTCTGTAGTTTTGCTGATTTTCTCTCTCTCTCTCTCTCTCTTTTTCTTTAAAAGATATTGTTTGTTATATAGGATAGCTCTCTGGAAGGGGCAGGGAAGGGGAAAGTGGGGAAAATTTTGGTCTTGTAAAAAATAGATATCGATAAAAATTTATTTTAAAAAATGCTAAAGATGTTATTATGGTTCCTTGCCTGTTTCTCTCGATCTGTCCATCCCTGGTAGCTGTCTTCCTATATCTTTCCTTCCTTTCTTGGCTACCTTCTGTAGTCTGGCTTACAATCCATCCTGCCACTGAGCTTCTTTCTTCAAAGTCACAGTGATCTCTTAATCAGTGACTCTAATGACATGTTCTTAATCCTCATTCTTCCTGACTTCTCTGAAGCCTTTGACATTGTCCATCACCCTCTTCTCTCTAAGTTTTTCTGACCCTGCTTTCTTTTCATTCTCCTTCTACCTGGCTGACGCCTCTTTCTCACTTTTCTCTGCTTCTTTTGTCTTCCTCCAGGTCACCCCCACTAACCGTGGGTGTCCCCAAGGCTCTGTCCTGGACCCTGTTCTCTCTCTCTCTAGACCAGTCATCTAAATGTGCTCTGAGACCCTTTTAAGGAGTCTGCAATAGTAACATGTATCATAGGGACAAGTTTTAATTTCTAATATGGTAAATATTGATAAGTATAACCCACATAAATAAAAATTCTTGAGGGTGAGATCTCAAATAATTTTTAAGAGTGTAAAGGGATCCTGAGACCAAAAAGTTTGAGAAGTCACCCTGTGTTGTCTCTCTTATGGATTCAATCATCCTGTCCACCCTTCACTCCGGTGCCAAGGTGGTCTTCCTTGATCTCAGGTCTGAGTATGCCAGCCCCGTACTCAGTGAACTCCAGTGGCTCCCTATTACCTCCAAAATTAAATTTAAAATGCTCTGTTTGATGTTCAAAGCCCTTCAATACATGGCCCCCCTCCCTTCTAGTCTTCTTACGCTTTACCCCCTCCCTCCAATGACCTTAACCCTCTTTCCTCTCCTCTCACATGTCTCTCCACCTTCCCAACTTCATGGAACACTCTTCCTCCTCATCTCCAACTCCTGGCTTCCTTCGAGTCTCAGGTAGAATCCCACCTTCTACAGGAAGACTTCCTCATTTCCTCTTAATTCTAGAGCCTTCCCTCTGTTAATTGTTTCCTATTTATCCTGTACATCACTTGTTTGTACACATCTGTTTACTTGTCTCTCTCATTAGTTTGTGGGCTCCTTGAGAACAGGGACTGTCTTTGGCCTTCCTATGTATCCCCAACGCTTAGTAGGGTGCCTGGAACACAGTATGTGCTTAATAAATGCTTATCGACTGATTAACTGAAGAAATCTAAGCCAGGAAGGAAGGAAGGAAACATACATTTATTAAGTGCCTACTGCATGCAATGCTAAGTACTTTATAAATGTCTCATTTGACCCTCACAACAACCCTGGGATATTGGTGCTAATATTGTCTCCATTTTACAGCTAAGGAAACTGAGGCAAACAGAAGTTCAAATGACTTGCCCAAGGTCACACAGCTAGGTGGATTTGAACTCAGGCCAGGTGTTCCGTCCATTGCACTATCTACATGCCTCTAGTCATTTCGACCTGGATTCTAGTTCTGGTTCTGTCAGTTAATAGCAACATGATCTTGGGTGTCTGAATCTTGGTTGTTGTAGCTGTAAAATAGGTATAAAATACTCACCTGCTCGTATCACAATGTGAATCAAATGTGAATTCTGTGAAAGTGCTTTGTAACGGGATTTTGCTTTGCTTTTTCCAATTTGAGTGGTTGAGTTGCTGGGAAAGGGGTAGGGTCCCCCCCCCCCCACAAAAAAAGAGAACAGAGGGCCAGAAGGAAGCACAGACAAGCATGACAGCTTTGAAAGTTACATGTCGAATTTATTTTTTTACTTTTCTTTTTAGTCAATAAACAAGTATTTATTTCCTCTCCCTTCCATGTCTCTTCAATGGAAAAAAAAACAACCTCTGTAGCAAATATAGTCAACAGTCAAGCAAAAAAAAATCTACCTAAAAAGTCCATCACCTCTATCAGGAGGTGGGGAGCATGCTTCATCACCGGTCCTCTGATGGTTGACACTGCATTTATCAGAGTTCTTAAGTCTTTCAAAGCTGCTCACTTCTCTTTGCATCAGTTCATTCAGGTCTTACCACTTCTCTCTGAAATCATCCCTTCATCAGTTCTTAAGGCACAATACTATTCCATTACATCTGTATACCATAATTTGTTCAGATAGTTCTCAGTTAATGGGAACCCTTTTGGTACCCAGGTCTCTGTCATTAGAAGAGCTGATAGAAATATCTTTATACGCTTGAGCTTTTTCTCTCTGATTTCGTTGGGGTATAGGCCTGTATGTATGTATATACGTATATATATATATACATATGGGTTGGGTTTTTTTTGGTTAACCAAGTTTCTCTGGAAAGTGGGAGGATGATGTCACAAAATGGAGGTAGTTGTAAGACAAAAGCTTGACTGTGTGTGGAGTTACAAGAATAGAATTGTGTCCTAAGTGACCTGAACAAAACTGATTACATCTTAGCAAATAAGAATTTAAAAATTAATATTCTGTTTAATAATAATAACCAGAGAGATATCAATCTAATTTTTCTAAAGTTCTGTTTAGATTCTTAACTTCTTCCTTGTTTATTTTTTGGTTAGACTTTTCCAAGTATGAAAATAGTAACCACATTATTATAGCTTTACTATCTATTTCTCCTTCCAATTTGGTCAACTATTTCTTTGTCTTTAGATTCTATGCTATTAGCTTACATAGATATTAAGTATTGAAGTTGATTCATTGTCTAGGGTATCTTTGAATTTAACATCATTCCCCTGATTATCTCTTTTTATTTTTTTTTACAGTTTTGTATAGTATCAACATATTTTATCTTTTTTTTCTTCTTTTAAATTTATTTAATACATTTAGTTTGCAGCATTGATTTTCACAAGACTTTGAATTATGAATTTTCTCCCCATTTCTACCTTCCCCTCCACTCCAAGATGGCATATATTCTGGTTGCCCCACTCCCCAGTCAGCCCTCCCTTCTGTCACCCCACTCCCCTCCCATCCCCTTTTCCCTTCCTTTCTTCTAGGGCAAGATTAATTTCTATGCCCCGTTGCCTGTGTATCTCATTTCTTAGTTGCATGCAAAAACTTTTTTTTTGTTGAACATCTGTTTTTAAAACGCTGAGTTCCAAATCCTCTCCCTTCTTCCCTCCCCACCCACCCTCCCTAAGAAGGCAAGCAATTCAATATAGGCCACATGCCTATCATTATGTAAAACCTTTCCACAATACTCATGTTGTGAAAGACTAACTATATTTTGCTCCTTCCTAACCTATCCCCCTTTATTGAATTTTCTCCCTTGACCCTGTCCCTTTTCAAAAGTATTTGTTTTTGATTACCTCCTCCCCCTATCTGCCCTCCCTTCTATCGTCCCCCCTTTTTTATCTTCTTCCTCCTTCTTTCCTGTGGGGTAAGATACCCAATTGAGTGTGTATGGTATTCCCTCCTCTGATCAAATCCGATGACAGCAAGAATCACTCATTCCCCCTCACCTGCCCCCTCTTCCCTTCCTACAGAACTGCTTTTTCTTGCCACTTTTATGCGAGATAATTTACCCCATTCTATCTCTCCCTTTCTCCCTCTCTCAGTATATTCCACTCTCATCTCTTAATTTTATTTTTTTAGATATCATCCCATCATACTCAACTCATCCTGTGCCCTCTGTCTATATACATATATACATATATATATACACACACACACATACATATATAGACATACACACACATATATATGCATACACATACACACATATATGTATATATATATATATCTATACACATATATGTATATTGCCTTCAGTTACCCTAATACTTAGGTCTCATGAATCATACACATCATCTTTCCATGTAGGAATGTAAACAAAACAGTTCAACTTTGGTAAGTCCCTTATGATTTCTCTTTCTTGTTTACCTTCTCATGCTTCTCTTGATTCTTGTGTTTAAAAGTCAAATTTTCTATTCAGCTCTGGTCTTTTCACTGAGAAAGCTTGAAAGTCCTCTATTTTATTGAAAATCCATATTTTGCCTTGGAGCATGATACTCAGTTTTGCTGGGTAAGTGATTCTTGGTTTTAATCCTAGCTCCATTGACCTGCAGAATATCATATTCCAAGCCCTTCAATCCCTTAATGTAGATGCTGCTAGATCTTGTGTTATTCTGATTGTGTTTCCACAATACTCAAATTGTTTCTTTCTGGCTGCTTGCAATATTTTCTCCTTGATCTGGGAGCTCTGGAATTTGGCAACAATATTCCTAGGAGTTTTCTTTTTGGGATGTTTTTGAGGAGGCGATTGGTGGGTTCTTTCAATTTCTATTTTACCTTCTGGCTCTAGAACATCAGGGCAGTTCTCCTTGATAATTTCTTGAAAGATGATATCTAGGCTCTTTTTTTGATCATGGCTTTCAGGTAGTCCAATAATCTTTAAATTGTCTCTCCTGCATCTATTTTCCAGGTCAGTGGTTTTTCCAATGAGATATTTCACATTGTCTTCCACTTTTTCATTGCTTTGGTTTTGTTTTATAATATCTTAATTTCTCATAAAGTCACTAGCTTCCACTTGCTCCAATCTAAATTTTAAGGTGGTATTTTCTTCAGTGGTCTTTTGGACCTCCTTTTCCATTTGGTTAATTCTGCCTTTCAAGGCATTCCTCTCCTCATTGGCTTGTTGGAGCTCTTTTGCCATTTGAGTTAGTCTATTTTTTAAGGTGTTGTTTTCTTCAGTATTTTGGGGGTCTCCTTTAGCAAGTCATTGACTTGTTTTAAATGGTTTTCTTGCATTACTCTCATTTCTCTTCCCAATTTTTCCTCTACTTCTCTAACTTGCTTTTCCAAATCCTTTTTGATCTCTTCCATGGCCTGAGACCAGTTCATGTTTTTCTTGGAGGCTTTTGATGTAGGCTCTTTGACTTTGTTGACTTCTTCTGGCTGTATGTTTTGGTCTTCTGTGTCACCAAAGAAAGATTCCAAAGTCTGGGTCTGAATCTGGGTGCGTTTTCGCTGCCTGGCCATGTTCCCAGCCAACTTACTTGACCCTTGAGTGTTTTGTGAGGGTATGACTGCTTGTGGAGTAAATAGTACTTTGTTCCAAGCTTGAGGGGATGCGCTGTTGTTTTCAGAGCTATTTCTATACAGCCAGCTCTGTCACACCAGTGCTCCTCCTCCCCCAAGAACCTCCAACCCAGACTGGACTCAGATCTTAAGCAGGCTCTGCACTCCTGCTCTGATCCACCACCTAATTCCTCCCACCAGGTAGGCCTGGGGCTGGAAGCAACTGCAACTGTAGTTCTGTAGCTGCATCTCCCCTACTGTTCCCAGGGTGGTGGCTGAACCTACAACTCCTTCACTCTGTCCCCACAGCTTTTCCCACTAACCTTCTCTGTTGTCTTTGGTGTTTGTGGGTTGAGAAGTCTGGTAACTGCCCCAGCTCACTGATTCAGGGAGCTAGGGCCTGCTCCGCCCGGCTCCCAGTCTGGTTGGTCTGGGTGCAGCCCGTGCTGAGCTCTGCTCCCTCCACTCCCAGCTCTGTGTGTGATAGACCTTACCCAGAGACCATCCAGGCTGTCCTGGGCTGGAGCCCTGCTTCTCTTTGCTACTTTGTGGGTTCTGCAGTTCTAGAATTTGTTCAGAGCCATTTTTTATAGGTTTTTGGAAGGACATGGTGAGGAGCTCATGCAAGTCCCTGCTTTCCAGCCACCATCTTGGCTGTGCCCCCTCTTTTTATATTTTCTATATATACTGTAGTTTTATCTGTGGTGGAGTACCAGCTAAGTGGTGCTGCAGTAGATCGAATGCCAGGCCTGGAGTTAGGAAGACTCATCTTCCTGAGTTCAAATCTGCCCTCAGACCCTGACTAGCTGTGTGACCCTGGGCAAGTCACTTAACCCTGCCTTAATTTCCTCATCTGTAAAATGAGCTGGAGAAGGAAATGGCAAACCACTCCAGTATCTCTGCCAAGAAAACCCCAAATGGGGTCATGAAGGGTCAGACACAACCAAATAACCACAACAGCAATAACAAATACCTCCTTGAGTCCACCTTCACCTTATTTCCACTTTCCCCCTCCCATATTCCTCCTATTTCCCAGTTTAGTTCAATTTTTTCCTAAACCGAATTATGTGTGTGTGTGTATGTGTGTGTTCTACCTCCTCCTTTCTTTAATTTCTTTACTTCTCCATTTTCCTGCTTTTAATATCATCAAAATAATAAAACTATTCCTAGGTTCTTTCTCTTTAGCTCTCTGTTAACTTTACAGATTAGGATTCTGATGGGATATTTGTTTCTTCTATTCAAACATAAACACTTTGTTCTTGTGTAGTATGGTCCCTTCCAACTGCGCAAATGTATTTACTTTTTCATGTGTCTGTCGAATCTTGTGTTCGCATTTCAGAGTTTCTACTCAGCTCTCTATTCTTCAGGAGTATGTGAAAGTCTTCTGCTTCATCAAAGATTCATCTTCCCTTCCATCAGATTCTGCTTCTCTTTGCCAGGTGAATTGTCCCCCACTGGGGGGAACCACCAGTATGGCTTGGCTTGCTGCCATAATATTTTTCTGTAACCTCCTGGTCACTATTGTGAGATAGGCATTTTGGTTTTGGAAGGTTCTTGCCAGGATATCGAATTGGGGACACTAGTCCATGGGCCTGCTATTTTGGAGCTTGAATACATGCTTTAACTCCTCTGCCTTCTACTTAGAGAATTCTTTATATCCTGCAATTCTGGACCATTCAGGCACATTCATGATTTTCTTTGATATACTTGGCAGAGATGCTGGAATGGTTTGCCATTTCCTTCTCCAACTCATTTTACAGATGAGGAAACTAAGGCAGGCAGAGTTAAGTGACAGGGTCACACAGCTAGGAAGTATCTGAGGCCACATTTGAGTTCAGGAAATAGAGGGCCCTGCCCTCTCTGCACTGTGGCACCACCTTGCTTCCTTGAAATGTAGTACCCAAATTATTTATTGGTCATGGCTTTCAGGTAGTCAAATGATTCTTAGATTTTTTTACTCCTTAAACTCTTTTCCAGATTAGTTCTTTTTGATATGAAATACCTTATATTTTATTTAATTTCTTTCAGTCTTTTCACTTTAATATGTCTTGTCTTGAGAAGTCATTAACTTCTCTTTAGTTCATTTTAATTATCAGAGAGTCTGTAACTTGGTACAGTTTTGTAATTCATAGACTAAATTGTTCATTCTCCATCCAAGGATTTATTCTATACGTTTTACTTCTTTTTCAGTTCTTTCTACTAGAGATCTCATTTTATTTAAAATATGATTTTTAAACTCTCGATTTGTTTCTTCTGGTAATTCTATTTTACCTTGTGTCAAAGCTATATTATTCTTTGATCCTTTCCTTGTAGATTTTATGGTCATTCTCTTCCGGGTTTGTGTCTTGGATATCTCTGCTTTCATAACAGCTCTTTATTGTGGGTCTCTTTTTCCCCCTTTTATTCATTCTTTTTTAGCCTTGCTTCTCAGATTTGGATTTTGTGTTAGGGCTATACTTCATGTACTCCTGAGGGTTATGCTACAGGCTTGTTTGGTCTTGATATGTGTTCTCAGGAGTTCTACTTTCTCCAGGTTTTGTGTTCTTCGAGGATATCAAGGATAACTCAGGACAGAAACTTGCACATGTTCAATGCTTTCTTTCTAGGTGATCTAATCTAGGATGAAGTCTGATAACTGTCTTCCTTGTCCGAGCCCTGGTGTGGGTCCAGGTTACACTATTGCAGGCTTTCCCATGGTTAGAATTCCAATATACTACACTACAGGGACTACAAGTCCTTGTCAACCAGCTGGAAGGCTCTACTAGTTGAGAGTGACAGAAATCCAGCTTGTCCTGGCCTGAGGTCCCTGCCCTGGTTACTTAGCTGTAGGTCTCAGCCAAGGTCTGTGGGCTGAATCTGTGACCCTCCTCTGTAGCCACACAGCTGCTGCTTTTTCTTGTCTGCCCAGTACACCGCCTCAGGTCTCAACCTCAGTCTTCTCTGTGTCCACCACTGCTGCTCATCACCCTGTTTCACAGAGGCAGGCCTCAGATCCACCCCTTCTGAAGGCTCTGTGGAGGTTTTCTTGGCTGAACCCCCTTCTTAGTGGCTACAGACTTCTATCTATCCTCCTTTGCTAACCTGAGCTGGAAAAATTTCCAACTGTGGTTTCCATTTGGGTTTGCCAGTCACTACCTGGTTTACAACTTTTTCTTGGTCTTTGCTGGAGTTGTGATGGAGTTGTTAGATCCTTTCCTCCTACTCCAACATCTTTGTCAGTCTCCAAGAATTAACTATCTATTTTAAAAGAAAAGCAAGTTCCATAAAATGGAGATTGACACTTTCTCAGTGTAATTGGAAATGGTCATTTTATTTATGATTTGTTAAGTTTCTAATACATTTTTAAGTGTAATTTTTTAATTTATTAAGTTTCCAATAAAATTTTCTCAAAAGTCCTTTGCAACTGGCAAAGTCACAAGCACCATATTATGCTATCTATAAATACCATATTATTCCTACATTCCGTTATTCGTAGCTCCATTGTATATTCATCACAAAAACAAAAACTGGCTCTATCTCAACAGACAGGAGTTGACTAGTTGCCCCACAGCTATGCATTGGCCAGACCTCAAGCTCTGAGCAGAGCATGGGGTGGGGTGGGGAGGCTGTGAACAACATTGCCTCATAACTTAATGAAAAAGGAAAACAGGAGGAAATGAATTTACAGAAATTTTGGCAAGAGACCCATTTAAGCCGGACCACTCCTTGAGCATTTAAAGACAGAACTGGAAAGAAGGCAAACAAAGAAAAGTGAGCCTTCTGTCAACACTTCCACAACATTTCATTAACAGTAATAATAGCTGATGAGCAAATGCTACTTTGAAGTTTACAGCATTATAAAACATAGGCCATAGATACCAGAGCTAGAAGGGCCCTTAAAGCAAAGATGGCCTAGAGCTCAGAAGGCCTAGAGAGCATAGGATATATGCCTTACGTACATTAAATATTTAACATATACGTCTTTATGTATGCATGTATAAAATTTATTATTATCATCCTGTTTTACAGATGAGGAAAACAAATACAGAGAAGTTACAGACTTGTCCATTGGCTCCACTAAAAGCATATAATCTATAATGAGGGAGCTACCTCATGTGGATGCTAATGTCTCAGTTCCCCATGTGTTATGAGAGGAAGTAGATAGGGCACCAAGAAAAGCAAAGCTGGGGAGGGCAGCTGGACCAAATCAGATAAGTACAGGAGAAATCTGTCCTATAGGAGACACAATTTTGAGGGCATTAAAGTCATAGGATCTCAAAATTTCTGGTAAGGGGAAGATACTAAAAATGAGTGGAAAAGATATATCATGGCAATCTCAAGGACATCAGCAATTACCAACTCATACAAAAACTTTCTTTTCTCCCTAAAATTCTCAGGGATGTGATCTATGTATCAATTGGGGATAGCTTGATGAAAATATTAGTAAGCAACAGGTGGGGTTTTGCAAACAATATTCAGTCAGTCAATGAGCATTATTCCTTATTAATAATACACAATATTAATGTAAGTAATTAATGATAACCATTCTTAAGCATCTACCATATTTCAGGCACAAATTATATAGCAGACCATGTTTGCATAGTCATACAATTCACTAAAAAAAGTGGAAAATGTAAGATCTTAGCGATTATTTGCTGACTATAAATAAAGCACTTTATTTGGCAATCAATGAACAAGTATTTATTAAGTACCAACTGTGTGCCAGACCTGTGCTGGAGATAAAAAAAAAAAGATGAAACATCCCCTGCCCTCAAGAGATTTACATTCTAAAGGGGAGACAACGTGTACAATAAAGCAAAATTCCTGCTTCGAGGATCTCCTCCACCTCCCATTCATCCATCCAAATTCATCTGGCCAACTTCAAGGGGTTCTAGGAATGACAGCTGTTATTATAGCCCATTGTTTTCCCGTACCACCTCTAGATCTGAATGACTGGTATGAGGAGCTTCCATGGGATAGTCTCTGCCCCTTCTGTTCTCCCTCTTCTTTATTTTCATAAGCCCAGGAGACAGTGTTGACACACAGATTTGGTGGCTTGCAGGAGGAAGCAGGGCAGTGTGGTGAGCAGATACCTGGGATCGATCAATCCATGAGCATTTTTTTAATGCCTACTATGAGCCAGGCAAGAGGCAGCCTTGGCAGACTGACCTGGACTTGGAGTGATTCAAGTACCCTCTCTTCCACATCCTGGCTGTATGACCCTGAATAAGTCATTAACCTTTCAGTGTGCTCCTTTCAAACTGCAGACCCCTCCCCAAACCATTTTGAACCTCCAAGATCTGAGAAAGGCCTAAAACCTGCATTGGCCAATCAGGAGAAGCAATGTGGCCCATTCTGAGCTTAATCTGCCATAAGGCTTTGGAATACTTTGGCATAACATATATGCCATGCTCTCTGAGTGAACTCAAAAGACCCCTCCCTGTGTCAATAGCTGAAGCTGACCAAAAGCATTCTTCTGTTAATGACTATCAAGGACAAGGCACCTTGACCAGACACTACCTTGAATAATGGGACTTTTCTCATCTTAGTATTTTGTGGACATATACTATGTTATGTCATATTAATAGTAAAAGAAACACAGGTATCCTGGGTTGTAATTTCAATTGATACTTTGTCAACTCTCCTATCTTATTGTATTTACAAACTATTTAATTAAAAAAGATTCCTTTCTCATACTATGGTTAAACACATATGAAGATCATAAATTTGAGTGGCATAGATATCCTGAGTTGGTTTTGTTCTAAGGACTTCTCATCTTTTTATCAGGCAGTCAGAATTAAAGCTCTGATTCCATGTACATGTCTGCCAGCTTAAGGGAACAAACAATATGAATTTATATATCACCTAGCCTGTTTGCCTCTTTTAACCAAACTTCCAGGTCAACAGTTATGACTCAGACTGAACAACACCCCACCCCAACAATGCTAGCAGCTCAGGTGCCTCAGGATCCATTTTTTCTGATGTCTTAACCTTGACGGGGTCAGGTAAGTTCTCTTATTCCTAGCTTCCACCAGACTCTCACTAGTTTGGTTGAGGTCTGCAATTCCCTTTAAGCTAGCTCTGGGGGCAGGGATCAAGTCTGTGTTCAAATGCTCTGTATTACTTAGGTCCCCTGGAGCTAAGAATCGATCTAGGAAAATGAGCTATGAGTAACTAAAACCAGAAATCCTGCTAACAAGACTGCTGCCTCTTATATGTCAAGCTATTACCAACCTGATGATCACAAATATTGCCAAAGCTAGTGTCAGTTAACTAAAGATGGTCCAAAATTACACTGGCTACAATGGGGCTCTTTTGACCAGTCAAAGTTATTTTGTCTTAAAATCAAATTAAGTTTAAAGGCCAATAAAATATCTAGCCAAGAATGGGAATGTTTTCATCATTGATTTGCCTGAGATGATGGAGGGAGAACAAAAGGCCTTTTCCCTTAAGGCTCGCGAAGCTGCTTCAGCATCACTCCCAGTACTGGCCAATTCCCTCCACCCCACTCTTCCCTCTTACCCAACAACCCCAGCCTGTCTTTCTTCTCCAGCCTTCACTCCTCCTCTTCTCTATTCCTTGCCTCTTTCTTCCCCTGTTTCTCTTGAGGGTTTTCCCACAGTTTATAGGTGAATTTGCCCAGACATTAACAACACAGGCTGAGGAGGACCTTAATGTGAGAAGGGAACTTTGAACTCACCCCCAACCCCACACCCCACTCCTAATGTGGTAAGGGACTGCAAATATCTGCTAATTGTCACTACTGCAAGAGAAGAGAGCTTTGAAAATTTGAGTGTAGGACCTGTCTCAAGGTTCTGAAAAGTCAGGAGCACCAGGGGTGCCAAGGATTCCCGCCAGTGACCATAGAGGTGCTCCGAGCAAAGCTTGGAGGATCCAATCCCTGTCCACCCCTACCCTGTCAGGTCTTGTATCCTTGCAAAGTGCCCAAACCCCCTTCCTCGGAATAATAATAGTGATGGGGGTTTCTAAGAAGTCTCTAATTCCCCCTCTCCCTGTCATCGATTGCCTGCTCTATTTGTGTTTGTCCTGTCAATTTGTGTCAGTGTGTGTCTCTGTGTCCATATCATGTGTGCTGTGAATGAGTCTATTACCTTGTAAGATTTAGAGTGCAGCCAGAAACTTCTAAGGGCTGCAGCTAGAAAAACAGACAAACCAACCGGTAGGACTCTTTTCCTTGTGGATTCTGGTCTGACCAACCTGGAGCTACAGTGAAAAGTTAGACACAGCTAAAGACATGTTAGCACATTCTGGAGGTTTTGAGATTAATCATTAAGAAGTCTGGAAATTGGTTATTTTTTGGATTGCTGGAGAAAACTCCTGAGCCTGGGGGTAACTCCAGGAGCTTATCCCCACACCCCCAAAAAACCCAAAACACCCCCAACCCTGATCACTTAGTATTCCCTACTCCCTCCCCAGAGTTAAGAGGGTATCTAAGTATGGGGATTTTCAACAGCCACAAGGGTTCCTGTTAACCCCTCTCATCCCAGATCAGATTAAGAGAAGAAAATGCAGGAAAATTGCAAGGAAAACTTAAATCACCCTACCCCATCTGTGGCGAGCATTCTCTAAGCCCTGCCACCAAGTGAATTATCACCACTGGGAAGCCAGCCTCTGCTCTTGGTAGACCCCACACTTTTCTGTTCCAGTTGCAAAATGCATCAACTTTTGGCAAGCTGTTTTATCTCTGTTTGCCCATTTTTTATAAAGGGAAAATAATCATGATTGTTGTTATGGGATCGAAATGATATAATGACTGTAAACTGCTTAACACAATGACTGGCACTTGTTAGACACAACCTCATTATTATCTCTCTAATTGAATGTAATTGTTCCATACCTGATAACTTTGAAGTAGTTTTTTAAAAACCAAAAGTAATTAAGATCAATAATTTCTATATGTGATAATCTGGAAATGAAATCAATGTCACCTGAAGTTTGTTTGTGTTATTACCATATTCCTAAATTGTATTCTATTTCTAAAATCCTCTTAGATTGTGAAATTTGAGAGACCATTGTGTGGTAGAAATGGTGTTAAAGCAATTTTTAATCTGGATTTTGTTGTATATAAATTGGGCCTTTAAAAGGATGTGATAAAATTAGATAATCTGAAAACTGTTAACTATCTAATGAGCTATATTAATTGAAATATTGATATTTAATATGATAGCATATTTTTCATCTGAAATCTTGGCTATTATGAAAATATATACAGTGATTTATGTGCTCCTGGGCACCTTGCAGCCCACCCTTCTAGGCAAAGCTTAGAAATGTTACCTAGACTCTATACATTCTTCCCGCCCTGCCCCAGCAGCTGCAAACTGCCCCAGGCTTAACATATTAATGATAAGATGAATGATTCTCTGCAAGGTGATTTACGAATACATTCACCTAAATCGATAACAGGTTGTTTCAAGTCTTAAATACATCATAATGTTTAGGGCATTGTTATATTTATTAATTCCGTGATTTGGTAAACAATTATCAGCTATGTTGTTGAAAAAGCAATTTCTCTTATAATATAGATGTTAAATTAAGAATTGTGCCAAAAAATACTGGAAAACGAATTAGCTTGGGTAAGTTACCCCTAAAGTTCTCATAAACTGTGCAAAAGTTTCTGTGTTGTAGAATTCCTATTGAGAAAATGAATCCTTGGAGTAAAAAAACAATATAGGGGTGTGATTTTCAAGCCCGTCTCATCTAAGGATAAATATTTTTGTATGTTAATTTGGAGGTTTATGGACTACCATATTCACTATTTATGTGAGATTCCAGAATGTAATAATTTTCCTAATTTCTAGTTATATATTTAAGGACAAAGGAAAAAAAAGATATTGAGTAAAAATTTAAAGGCTTTTGTAATTGTGATAAGGCTAATTTAACTGGGTATCTTCTTCTTGGCTTATAAAAACTAAATCTCCTTTCCACTACAAATATCTTTTTGACTAAGGAAATTTGTGATGTCTAGGAATTCTGTAATAACTAGGGATTTCATTTGCTATAATACTTTGGGAATTTATGTTACTTAAGGACATTTTACACCAACTTAGTTTTAATGAATTCCAATTTTAAAGGTTTATTTTTGCTTTAAGGAGGAAGAGAGAGATACCTATCATTTTAAAACTTTGCAACTAATTTTCCAACTAATTCTCTTCCTAAAAGTTTAGTGATTGTTCCTCTTAACATCAGGATAAATTTTGAGCTGTTTTTACAGAAGGGGAGATAGTTTTAGAAGAAATGTTTTTAGAGAAAAAAATCTTGTGGGATTTTTAGAAGGTCTACTAAATTTTCATTTGTAAAATAATTTATTGCTAAATTAATGCGATGAGTTGTAAAGCAGAAGAGATCTTGCTGTTTTGATATGAATTTGTTGTCATTCCATGGCTTAAGTAAGAGTTAAGTTAGTGTTTGAACTTATCATATGTATAAGATTCAAGTCCTGAGGTTGCTCATTCTTCCAGACTGAGTATGGAGAAGAAGAAACAAGGACATAAATCCACCAACCTGTGAGGCTAAAGTTAACCTCTTGTTTTGCTTAAGGAGTGGAATTTCAGTACACACAGTTATGTTAGTGAAGAGTAATAGCTTACGAGCTCTCTTGTGTCATCTTAACGGGAAATCTAATATTGCTGGAGTTAGAACAGTGCAGAAATTTATGCGAGCTACTTAAGACTCACCATAAGATGTTCCCACTGTTTAAAGGGATTCTGAGAGCAGTAGTATTTTTCTGTGATCAATCTTACTGTTACCAATGTGAGATTAAATTCTTATTATGTAGGCTGTGTGATCCTTGCGAGCCAAACTCACCTGAAGCCCTGATTATTGGAACTTGTTATCCAAGATTTTGTGGGACTGCAATTTACTATCATTCTGACCTGTGATTACAGAGATAGTTGTCTGAGTTGTCATGAAGCCAACAGTAGAATGGCACGGGCTGCAGGCTGAGAACTGCTAAGG
Source organism: Trichosurus vulpecula (assembly GCF_011100635.1). Taxonomy (NCBI): domain Eukaryota; kingdom Metazoa; phylum Chordata; class Mammalia; order Diprotodontia; family Phalangeridae; genus Trichosurus; species Trichosurus vulpecula. Next base: position 271,805,973 of record NC_050578.1, read on the forward strand.
GTGGATGTCGGTGCCTGCGAAGGGTTTTGAGGACAACTTGGGATACGGCCTAGGTAGGATCTTCCTAGTGCTATTTCCCAATTGTGCTATTTCCTTTCTGAAAAGGAAAATTCTCCACCTGATTAATCCTGAGCCCTGCTTTTAACTTCTAGTGGCTACACGATTGGCTATCAGATATGACTCATGCCTGGAATCAAACAGAGCTAAGGAATCTCTTTCCTTCTATTATGACATATGACATTGTCCCTCCTTTTCTTTTATAGCAGATTTCTATAATCAAGAATTTCTGTAAGTGCAATACTAAATCTATTAAGTGATAGATGGAAAATGGAACATCTCTGAGTCACTGTAATGGGATGCAAGAATGAATAGCTTACAATTGGAGCCTGTATTCATGGCCAAATAAATATAATGTAGAGATAACATCCTCGAAAGGAGGAAATGATTAGATCAGGTAATAAGACAAAGATGTAATGGGATATTGGCAAATTTGGAGAAGCAACAGGATCAGACTGATTGCTCTAAGAATTATATACAGATGTATATGATTGACTTCCAAAATTGAAGTATCATGGAAATTCAAGCTTTAAGCATGTTTTGGTAATAAGATCTCAAATTTGGATTTTTACACAAAAATTGTATAGCCTAGTGGTAAAAGTGAGTAAAAATTATTTCTCCTTTATTAAAGTATCTGTCTGATAATTTTAAAAGGCAGATGGGCTCATTTTATGGTTGGACCTTCACATTTTAAATGATTCCTATACCAGGTACAGGTATTTAGGCAAGGACAGAAACAACAAATAAGATATAAACTGAAATTCTCTGATGTTTCAAAAATGGAGACTAATTTATACTAAGTAAGAATTATCTGGGAACTTCTAGATCTGAACCAGAGAAGCAGAACTCTCTTTTTGAACTGTCCTAAGAATAAAACCTATTGTCCAAGAAAGGATATCTAGGGACCAGATAAGTACATGAGACATCTGGGATTCTTAAATGGACATTGGGAATAGGTAACTGGGATACATGAAACTTAATGCTTGTTAACATTGGGAATAATGATTGCATTGATTTATATGGTTCATGTTTGAGTTTTCTTGGTTACCTTGGTGCCATGTAAATCTCCCCTCACAAAACTAGTCTATTGGGAGTTTAATCTGTACCTGACAATGTAATTATGCAATTTTGTGAACTGTGAGAAAAACTTTATTGTATTGTTTGAACCTAGCCCTGCATGGCTGGGAAACTGAACCATCTCTAGGTGCCTTTAATCAATGACCTACGTTATGCTGTTTTCTCTCAATTGTCAACTTGTTTGTCTTCTAAGAGCCCCTATAAGGCCTTTCTAACTACTCCTTGTGGATGGGGATGCCCGGATCATCTGAAGAAACCTCTCCAAGTGGACATCCCTTCCCACTCCCCAAGGAAAAGGGAAGTTTTCCCATGCCTTCCTTGGTCTGCAGGTGGTGCCTTTTGGTGCACCTTTGACCAAAAAGAGGGGAACTGTAGACTCCTCCCCAAGCCATTTAGAACCCCAAGATCTGAGAAAGGCCTAAAACCTGGACTGGCCAATCAGTAGAGTCATTGTGACTCACTGTGAACTTAATCTACCATAATGCTTTGCATTTTCTGGCATTACAGACTTGCCTTGCTCTCTGAATGAACTTAAAATGCCTTTTCCTGTATCAACAGCTGAAGCTGACCAAGAGCATTCTCCTCTTAATGACTACCAAGGACAAGGCACCTTGACCAGATACTACATTTCTCATCTTAGTATTTTGTGGACATATACTATGTTATGTCATATTAATAGTAAAAGAAACACAGGTATCCTGGGTTGTAATTTCAATTGATACTTTGTCAATTCTCCTATCTTATTGTATTTACAAACTATTTAATTAAAAAAGATTCCTTTCTCATACTATGGTTAAACACATATAGAGATCATAAATTTGAGTGGCATAGATATCCTGAGTTGGTATTGTTCTAAAAACTTCTCATCTTTTTATCAGGCAGTCAGAATTAAAGCTCTGACTCCATGTACATGTCTGCTAGCTTAAGAACATAAATACTATGCATTTATATATCACCTAGCCTGTTTGCCTCTTTTAACCAAACTTCTAGGTCTACACCTCTCCTGCCCCCAACTCCCTAACTATGAGTAGTAGAAGGAATTCCCCAGTGGAAATTCTCTATGTTGATGAAATCACCAGTCTAATCCCACCCCTCCAAAAAAATCTGCCAAGCCCTGAATTAGTTTTGGGGAGACAGAGACTCACAGCAGTGGAGGTCTCTTACCAAGTGTAGAGCTGGAAGGAATTTTAGAGGTCATTTAGTCCAATTAAAAATAATGAAGCTGAGTCCCAGAGGGGTTATGTCATCTGCCCAAGTAGTAGTGGCAAAGCAAGTCATGTCTTATAGTGGACAGAATGAATGCGGCTGGTACAAGATGAATTCACTCCTTGGCTCATCTGAGGCTAATTGTCAGTGGGGGCTGTCTGCCTCAACAGGTTCCCCAGCCTACCTTCAGGCAGGCCCAGGACTACCATTCAGAATCACAACTGTGCCAAGACCTGCCACTGAAAAAACATTTCCTGCTCACTCACCAGGACCTTGGCCCACTTAGAAAGGCTTCAGTCTTGGAAGGCTCTTCCTGTGTTTGTTCAGTTGTGGAACTGAGTGGATCTGTGAGTTGATTGGTGGGGGGCAGGGGACTCCCTCCTTCCAGCTATGCAAATAAAAACCTATCCCTGGCTCCTTGTCCAGAATGGCTCTGGTCCCAGTACACTATTAAATGCTCCACCAGGATATGTGTGTGTGGTGTGGGGCGTGGGGGCAGGGAGGGAGCATAGGACGAGGGTGGGCAGCCCACCCAATATACTAGGGACTTTTTTTCTCTAGACCCCTTAAGGTATCTTACAGGCCACCCATGGACCAATCTTCCCTCTCAACGCATGATTCACCCACCTCCTTTTCCTGTCAGTCATCTCCAATTAAATCTGTTAGGTTGCTTTTTGTGCACATTTAGACCTTGATAACAGGCCTGCCAAACATCTCTGTTAGCTTTTGGACAAGCACTTAATTTCTCTAGATATCAATTTCTTCATCTGAAAAAATAAGGAAGTTAGACTAGGTGTCCCCTGAGGTTCCTCCCATGTCTGAGTGTATGGGCCTAGGAATCCTTCAAAGAGTTTTTTTGGATCCTACATCTCCCTAACTCACCCAGGCTGGGAGTGCTGTGGTCACTCAATGCTGATTGGTCTTTGGCCTGTTTCATTGCTGACCTGGGCAAGTTTGCCCCCTCCTTAGGCAGCCCACTGCCCTGGGAACCTCATTTTGGTGCCAGAGTGTAGATAACCAATGGGCTCTGGCCCTCAGAACTCCTGACCTCAAGGGATTCACCAGTCTTGGTCTCCTGGTCAGCAGCAATTATGGGTGTCTCCCACCATGCCCAGCTCACTTAAAGAAGGAACAACAGAGATCACCCCCAGGATTAAATAAAAACCCTTTACTTGGTGTTAGAGGCTTTTCATCACCTATCCCCTACCTTTCCAGTTTTCTTATACCATCCACCCAGCCCTAAAACCAATCTGGCCCTCTTCAAGGAGGCTTTTGTAATCCCTCTTAATCCTATGGCCTTTCATCTGTCTATTAAAGGTGGAGCTTGGTTTTTTTGCCCCTCCCACCCCCTCCAGGGCAAGGATTATCAAAGGCAAATACCTTTCTTTATCTCTAGCACTCAACACAGTGCCAAGCATAGAGTAGGCTGTTAATAAATGTTTCATGACTGACTGGGGAGAATGGGGTCTTCTGGGAGGACTAGCACCTCTCGTGCGAAGCCTTGCTGAGTCCCGCTCATCCACTTTGGGTGTCCATCTTCACCCACTTCTCACCTCTGGTCCCAAGAAGCTGTAGCATGTGCTGTGGCCACACCTTGGGAAGACCATCTTGGCAGGCAGATGGGCCAAACCAGGTTGAGGATAAGCAGTGAGTTAGGGGAATGTCCATCTCAAGTATGTGAAGATTTCCCCTGGCAGAATGGGTGGATGAGAACAATTTTGTTCCAACAGCCGGACCATGAAAATGGATGAAGCGGGCACTGTGGAGCACTCAGAGCTTGGTCACACATCAAAGACACCAAGGTCACCCACTGCCTCCCAGGCCATCACCAGTTGTCTTGAATCTTGTCTTGCCTTGGACTCTAGAAGAGGGAGCGAGGCTGATGACTTTGGACAACTCTGCCTCACTTAAATCCAATTCACTTGAAAGTCAAAACATTACTCCATGATATCAATGATGGTCCTCCTCCAAAACAGGATGAACAACAATAGAATGTATGGCGTGCTCTCCAGTCACCTCACTGTCCTGGTTATCTTCCTCAGGATTCCCTCCAACTTATCAATCATCTTCCTAAGATGTGGCAGTGAAGAGGTGAGCAAGTGGAGTGAGACAGAAATAACAGATGAACAAGATAAGGAGACTATAATATGCTATCTCTTGTTTGGTCGTTAACTCTTTGCCTACCCATGGATCTGATAGCTAATTTCTTTCTCATGCCTTTAATTTACTTTTATCACCCTTTATGTTCAAGGCATGTACCCTTTGGAGGTTTTTTGGTTTGGTTTGTTTTTTTTTTTTTTTTTTGGTATATTGTGTGAGATTTTGGTCTATACCTAGTTTCTCTCAGACTATCTTCCAGTTTTCCCAATAGTTTTACGAATAGTCATTTCTTACCCTCAGTGGCTGGAATCTTGGGGTTTATGACCCCAGGCTATTGTGTTTATTTGCTTCTGTGTATACTGTATATTAGACATATAGTGTACCTAATCTGCTTCACTGGTAACCTCTCTACTGCTTAAACAATACCAAACTGTTTTGATGATTAGTGCTTTGTGGTATAGTTTAAGATCCAATGCTTATAAGACTCTCTTTCTTCCCATCAAAAAAAAAAATCTCTCAAGATTTGTGACCTTTTTTTTCCACCAGATGAATTTGGTTATTGTTTTTTTTTCTAGCTCTATAAAATAATCCTTTAATAATTTGATTAGTATGTCACCAAATAAGTAAATTAATTTGGGTGGTATTATCATTTTTATTATATTGGCTCAGCCTACCCACAAGCAATTAGTATTTCTACATTTATTTAAATCTGTCTTGGTGTAAAGAGTATTTTGTAGTTATATTTGTGGTTCCCATATGTATCCTGACAAGCAGACTCACAAAGTATTTTATACTTTATGTAGTTGCTTTAAATGGAATTTCACTTTTTATCTTTTCCTGTTGGATTTTGTTGGTAATATATAGAAATGCTGATGATATATGTAGGTTTGTTTTATGTCCTATGAATTTGCTGAAGTTTTTTTATTATTTTAATTAATTTTTTAGTTGACATTCTTGGGTTCTCTAAGTAAACTATCATATCATGTGCAAAAAGTGATAATGTTTCTTTACCCATGTTTATTCTCTCAATTTATCTTTCTTGTCTTATGATGATAGCTAGGGTTTTTAGAACTATTTTGAATAGTAATGGGAAGTCTTGCTTTACTTCTAATCTTACTGGAAAAGCCTCTAGTTTAACTCAAATACAAATAATGCTGGCTCTTGTTTTTAGATAAATACTATTTTTCATATGATGGAAAGATCTATTTATTCCTGTGCTTCCTAGTGTTAACAAGACTGAGTGTTGTATCTTGTTAAACACACTTTCTGCATCTGTTGAGATAATCATATTTTTTGTTGTTGTTCTTGTTATTAATATTGCCAATTATGTTTATAGTTTTCCTAACATTGAACTAGTCCTTCATTCATGATATAAATTCAACCTGGTCATTGTCTGTAATCTTTGTGATATATTTCTGAAGTCTCCTTGCTATGATTTCATTTACATTTTTTTTGCACTGATATTCATTAGTGACATTGGTCTATAGTTTTGTTTCTTTGTTTTGATTCTTCTTGGTTTAGGTATTGAGGGCATATTTGTGTTGTAGAAGGAATTTGGTAAGATCCCCTCTTTCCCTATTTTTTCATATGACTCTTGTGGTATTGGAATTAATTATTTTTTAAAATGTTTGACAAAATTCACTTGTAAATCCATCTGGTCCTGAGTTTTTTTTTCATTGTGAACTCATTTATAGCCTGTTCAATTTATTTTTCCAAGATTATGTTATTTAAGCCCTTTATTTCTTGTTCTATTAATCTGGGCATTTTATGTTTTAAAAAAAATACTCATCCATTTCATTTAGATAGTTTTATTGGCATATAATTCAGTGAAACAGTTTTTAATAATTCTTTTATTTCTTCATTGGTGGTAAATTTATAGTTTTAACTATTTATTACTGGTAATTTGGGTTTTTTAAAATATCAAATCTCATAGTAGCTTATCTTTTTTTAAAAATAGCTCCTAGATTTATTCATTCAATGGGCTTTTTGGGGAGCTATCAGTTTATTTAATCTCTTCTTTGATTTTCAGGATTTCTACTTTGTTATTTAACTGGGATTTTAAAAAAATGTTGGCTTTTCTAGTAGGTTTTTTTTTTTTTTGGTTTCACTAATCTGTTCTTTCTCTTCTGTTGATGAAAGTTCTTTGAGATAGAAATCTTCCCCTAGGGATTATTTTGCCTGCAGCCCCAAAATTCAGGATGTTTTCTCATTGTTGTCATTACCTTTAATTAAATTATCATTAAAAAATTGTTTGTTCATTGACCAATTCATTTTTTAGGATTAAGTTTTAGTCTCCAATCAATTCTTAATAATTTCTTCAGTGAACCTTTGTCAAATATAATTTTTTATTGCATGGTACTCTATGAAATATATGCTTAATACTTCCACTCTCCTGCATTTATTTGTTAGGCTCTTATGCCCTACTACATAGTCATATTTTTTAAAGGTGACATGCATTTCTGAAAATTATGCATATTCCTTTCTATTCCCATTCAACAATCTCTAGAGGTTTATGATATCCAACTTTTCTAAAGTTCTATTCAGGTCCTTAACTTCTTTGTTGGGTTTTTTTGGGGGGTTGATTTAAGTTTAAAGAGAGTAAGTTGAGATACCCCACTACCTTGTAATTCATTGAACTTTTTTTAAACAATATTTAAATGCTATGCCATTTGGGGCATATATGTTTAGTATTGATATTATTAGTTCATTGTCTATTGCACATTTCAGCAAGATATAATTTTCCTGTTTATCTCTTTTAATTAAGTCTACCTTTGCTGCGCCTTGTCTGAAATCACAATCACCACCCCTGCTCTTTTTAATTCAATTGAAACATAACTGATTTTGCTACAATGCCTCATTTTAATTAAGTGTTCATCTTTAATTTTCAAATGTGTTTCTAGTAAGCAAATATTGTTGGATTTTGTTTTTTAACCCATGGTGCTATCCTGGTCCATTTTATGGGTGAGTTCATCCTATTCACATTCACATTTGTGAGAATTCTGTTTTTTCCTCTGTGTTGGTAAGCAAAGTGGGCTCTTAGCACCTAGTTGGCCTTTGTCTACTTTGAGTAAATTCAGTGTATTTCATTGAGCCTTACTAGGTGCTAAGCCCCAGGCCCAAACCCCTATTAGGTGTGGAACCTATATGGGTGTGGATCGGTGACTGGGGTGGGGCCCAAGGTGGGGCTGGCTAAGGGGAGGTGCTAACTCGAGAACCATGCCCTCTTGAGTCTTACTAGGTGCTAAGCCTATGTGGGTGTGAAGCTCCCAGGGTACCAAGGGGTGGTGCTAACTCAAGAGCCAATCATAGCAGCCTAAGTTCTGGTCATTCAGATGACATTGTCTGAAGCCCTATAAGAAGAGAGGACAGGGCTATTTGTGCAAGGGCTCTCACTCGTGGTGGTGCTGAGGCGGAGACCCTGGGCAGCCCGTAGCTAGGAGCCCTCCAGCTTGTAACCTGGATGCTGAGACTTTGTTAAACTCTGGTAACTATGTATTGGGATTTGAATCAGACAAGGTCTGCCTGTTGATGTTTGTAATTTGTTTGTATTTTGTTCTGAAGTTCGGGGTGCTGGATTTTTCCCCTGAACTAAGTGAATGATATTTGTATGCTGAATTAAAGTAAGCTTGTTAACCCCTTTAACCTTGCTTTTCTTATTAAAGCAGATCAAAAGAACCTGTGCTTTTGCAGCATGCTGGCAGCTTTCTGGGTGCTGGCTGTTGGTGGATCTTACACTCCCACAGTAGCTGCTAGCTGGATTGTTGAAACATCCTCTATCCTATTTTCTTATACTTTTTCCTTTACTTTCTTTTTCACCTTCCTCTTAATAAAGAAGAAAAGGCTATTGAGAGTAACAGCGCTCTAAGTTTTATACAATCTGGCCATCTTCTCTTTCTCTCATGCAGAACCCAATCATAGTTTCTCATTCCTTCTTTTCTTTTAAACCCCACTTTGTGATTCACACTCCTTAGAGTTTTTTTTTTTTGTTTGTTTGTTTTTGCTTAGGACTACTCCTTCTCTTAATCTACCTTCATTATTTCCTTCACTCTGCCTTCTCCTCTTTCCCTTCTATTCCCCTGTTGAATTATATATATATATTTTGCCCCACTCTTTGTGTGTGTTCCCATGTTTCCTTCCTTGAAGCACTTCACATGAGAGTGAGGTTCAAGTGTCACTCATTTACTCTACCATTTTCTCCTTGTTTGTAAAGTCTTCTACTTAGGTACCCTGATTAAACAAAATAATTTTCCTCACTCTTCCTATCCTTTTCTCCCACCCTTTCCATTCTTCTAAGATCGTCAAACTATAACAAAATCACTCCTAGATCCTCTGTCTTATTAGACTCTCTTAGATCATGAATAACTTTTTCCTTGTTTAATCCTTTGGGAATTCATGCTTTTAAAAAAAACCCTTTTTATGTTTCATTTGACCCTTATGTTTATATTTCAAAGTTTCTATGAAGCTCTGATCTTTTCATCAGGAATACTTGGAAAATCTTCTATTTCATTTAAGATCCATTTTTTTCTCCTGTAGTATTATACTCAATTCTGCTGGGCAAGTTATTCTCAGTTGTAATCCTAGATCATTTGCCTTTTGGAATTTCATATCCCAAGTTTAATGAATGCTTGTTTTCCCCCTGCTTTCCTAAAGATGAGGAAATAGGAACATGGGTTGGTAGGTATTAACCCATCAGTCACCTTTTGAGGATAGTAATAGCCTTTCTAATTTTCTCCTTACTTTTGGAATTTTCCTCTTTGAGATACCTTGAAAATCAGTCTCCGAGTGCCATTAAAATTGTGCTGCCTCAAGTACAGATTTCATCTGTAAGCATTTGGTCAGGTCCAGGAACTCTTTCTAACTTCAAATTTTGAAGAATGTTCTCCATTCCTTTATACAATACCTTGGGTACCAAGATCCAAATGTGAGTTCTTTCATCATGGGTGGTGAAATAAGATCATTATAGAAGTACTGGCAGATATGTTTCCTTTCATGTCAATTTGTTGTCCTGCTTCCCTTTTCATCTGGGAATGAATGTATAATGCAAGCACCTTGAGGGAAATTGTTCCATTTTTATCTTTGCCTCTTCAGCACGTAGCACACCACATAGTAGGTGCTAACTACATGTTCATGGAGCTGAATGAAATCTACAAATACTCGGGATGATTTGGCTCGGTTGGGTCTTGCCCCAATCTTCTTTCAAGGCTTGTTTTCACTTTCAATGCTTTCCAATGTTTTGGAAGCAAAATTCCTCACAATCCTCCATCCTCCTCATCCACAAGATTTTGTAAATAGCACTATTATAAACTAGCCTTGCCCTTTTCTGACTTCTGTTTTATTTTGCAAAGAGATCAAATGTTTGCTGATTAAAGTAGTTTCTGTCCTTCCTAGGTCTCCTCATTGTGGCAGCTGCTTTATATCAACTAACCTCTAAGGAATGGTGGTAACCAGTATCAGTGCATTGACTTGTATCCACATTCTACTTTTCAAGTGATTTGGTTGGAAATATTATAATTGCACATAATGCCTTCTCACCCTTATCCTTCCTTCTAATTTGGTATTGATGTTGACCCTTGCTCTAACCATTCAATGATCTGACTATACCAGATGGCTTATTCAGAAATGAGTCCTACGTCTATAACCAGTCAATTTTTAACTGAGATAATAAATGGTCCGTTTGATTGTTTAATGATGTAGTTTGGTGTCTGCCTTGTCTCCAATGTCCCAATTCTTCTTAAAGAACCTATTCTGATATAAAAATATGACTGTAAGCAGGGGTATGCTGGTAAATGTTTAACAACCAACTTTCTGGTAGGGGAAAAAAAGATAGTCATGAAATACTTTTAATTTCAATCTGCAGTATTAATATTTTCTCCATCACTTTCTTAAGTCTAGACAACAAACAAAACAATAAATCACTCCTTGATATTTAGTCATTGCCAATTTCAGGAGTGTAAATTTTCACACAGAAAATTTAACAATCAGCTCTCATGAGTCAGCTCTAGCACACTCCTGACTAATAGATACCTCCAGCCTCTTTCATTTATCTCTGAGCCATATTTTCTGTCACTGTTTTCTATGATAACACATTTTCTAAGACTATGATTCATGGTTATAGTCATATACCATAACTATATAACCATATACATATATGGTGATTTATACACATACACATACACATATGTATATGTGTGTGTGTGTGTAAAATATGGTTAAAATTACTTGGTTCCCTTGTGTCCATGGATGTACTCTGTTCTCTACTCTGTTTTGAGATAACTTGTTCCGAGATCTGATTCTGCCGATAGAGGACTTTGTTCCAGATCACATTTATAAAATGACTTGAGGTGGTGATGGTGGGTGCCAAGAAATACCGAATGCTTGTTCTTATAAATCAGCAAATATTTACTAACCATCTGTCATTTGTCAGGCAAACTACTAGTCCCAACTTTATCATTAAGTAATTGTGAACTGGGTACTTCCTCTCACTTGGTCTGTTTCCTACTCAGTAAAAAATGTCCAAGGTCCCTTTTAGCTTTGACATTTTACAATTCTATGATTCTACAACTTTTTTTCTTGGACTACAGGGATCACTCTTAGATCTTTTCACTGGAGTGAAGCAGGGCGGCTCCCATGCTTTTTAGTATGATGTTTTCAGCGATGTCGTCAGGTGCCTTCAACGAGAATAAAAAGGTCGGCTACTATACTGATGGTAAACTATTTAACTTTAAAAGGCTACAAACTAAGACTAAAGTGAAGGGAGACATGATGGATGACTTCTTATTCCCCAATGACTGGTTACTCAATACAGCCTATGAGGCTGATTTGTAACAGAGTATGGATTGATTCTCTGCTGCTTGTGCTAATTTTGGCCTTAACACCAAGAAAACACAGGTTCTCCATCAGCCAGCACCACCTCATTCACACATAGAACTATCGGTTACAGCAAATGGAGAAATAGTGAATACTGTGGATAAGTTCACTTGCTGTGGCAACACACTTCCTAGGGACATCCACATAAATGATGAGATTGATAACAGAGATTGCTAAAGCTAGCTCAGCATTTGGGAGGCTCCTAAGGAAAGTGTGGGAGGGAAGAGGTATTAGACTGCCTACCAAACTGAAGGTCTACAGAGCCGTTGTGCCAACCTCATTGTTGTATGCCTGGGAAACCTGGACAGTCTACCAGTGCCATGCCAGGAAACAGAACCACTTCCACCTGAATTATCTTAGGAAGATTCTGAAGATCACCTGGCAGGATAACGTACCAGACACTGAGGTCCTTTCTCAAGCTGAACTGCCAAGCATTCCAACTCTGCTGCAGAGGGCCTAATGCTGATGGGTTGGCCACATTGTTTGAATGCCAAATATTTGTTTGCCTAAAAGATTGTTTTACAGAGAACTCACACAAGGCAAGTGCTCACGCAAAGGTCAGAAGAAGCAGTACAAAGACACTCTCAAGGTCTCTCCGGAGAACTTTGGAAGCAACTGTGAGATATGGCACAGGACTGACTGGCAGGATGTGCCCTAATCAAAGAAGGCACTGAGCTCTATGAGCAAAGCAGAATTACAGTAGCTCATAAGAAACAAGAGATGCACAAATTTAGATCCACCTGCACTCCAAATTTTCGCATGGACTATATGTGCCCAACCTGTGGTAGAGCCTTCTGAGCTCTATTGGTCTGATCAGTCACAGTCGGACGCACTGTACCTTGACTCCAACACACTGATGTCATTTGGTCATCTTCAAGCACAAAGGCCTACGAACAACAGGCATCTTAGAAATCCCCAATGCCCCAGGGTGTGTTAAATAGGAGCAGCGAGGTGAACAAGACTCCACTACTATTTCTGTTTTACATGTGAAGAAACTGAGGCCGAAGGACATTCTGACCGCTGTGGAAATCCTCCTCCTCATCTGGCGCCCATCTCTCCTTCATGAAGCCTTCCCACACGGTCTTAGGACTTGATTCCTTTACCCTCTGTGTAACAATCATAATAATAGCTTGAATTTCTACAGCGCTTCCTTCATGGCCTCCAGGCTTTGTTTGATTCTTCAATATTATGCCATACAATTCAACTCAACAGGCATTTATTTAGCACCTACTATGTGCCGGCCACTGGGCTGGCTGCACAAAGACAAAAATGAAAGCCATTCCTGCCCTCAAGGAGCTCCCGTCGTACTTACACTTAATCCTCACAATATTCCCATGAGGTAAGGAGTTACAAGCATCGTCTTTGTTTTACCGATGCGGAAACTTGACTTTAGAGACACTTTGTGGCATCGTTTTTCAGTCGGGTCTGACTCTCCATGACCCCATCTGGGGTTTTCTTGGCAGAGATACTGGAGTGGTTTGCCATTTCCCTCTGCAGCTCATTTTACAGATGAGGAAACTGAGGCAAACAAGATTAAATTAATTCCTCAGGGTCACATAGCTACTAAGTATTGAACTCTGGTCCCTGACTCAAGGCTGGGCGCTCTATCCACTGTGCCAGTCCAGGGCTGGAACCCAGGGATTCTCACTTCTCCTCGTTGTTCTCCCCACTGTTCCACAGCGTGACTATGCCTTTCTATGCACTTATTCTGTTCTGTTCATCTGTATCATCATTGGGAAGTTTAATACCAGGGAAGGAAAAAGAGAGAGCTGGGAAGGCCAGTATTCCTAGCCAGTGACTCTGGGTGAATTCACCTCTCTCTGCCTCTGAACTCACCTATCAAATAGGGATCATCATAGCACAAGCACAATAATCTAAGAAAGTTGTTGTGAGGAGAGGACTTTGTAAATCTGAAAACATAGAATCGTGGGGAGAGGTGGGCTCCCTGGCAGCCCAGGCCCCAGCACCATGGCAACAAGACTTTGCCAAGAACAGATACACAGAATAAAGACAGGATTGTGGGACAGGCAGATGTTTGTCCTTTGTTCTCAAGGAGGACCATGACATCAGGGAGGTGATGCCATGACATGCGAGTGAATTAGATTTAAGTGAAGCAGTCGCCAGCTGCACTCTCTGCTCCAGAGCCACCTGGGTCCAGTGGCCAGATATAGATCAGGGTAACTAAAGACGACCCCCAGGTCAGGTGGATGGAGAAGGTAGGAACTGGCAGATGCTACAGAAGCATAAGCCACAATCTTTGCTATTGTTTTCTGTGTCTATGTCTCTGTAACCTATTCTCCAGTAGGGACTGTCACTGTATTCCCAGGCACATATTTGTTGGATGCACTGATGAGGCTCACCTCTCCATTTCATGGATTAGGCGATGCTAGGCAATCCTTTTTTACAAATAAGTATTGATTCCTATTGTTGTCACTTCCTAATGACTCCCTCCCCTCCTGGCACGTAGAATACTCTCTTCTAAGAGAGTTAAGCAAAACAAGCCTGTCCATTGGCTGTCTGATGGCATGCACTTTATTTGGATAATTTACTCGTCACTCTTATTATAGCCCCGTAGATTTGTTCATGCAAAAGATGCTCAGTTTTGTTCAATTAAAATGATCGACTTTATATTCTATGAACACCTCTACCTCTTACTTAGTTAAGAATTTTCTCTTTGCCATAATTGTTTCAGGTTGCCATGTGTGTATGTGTGTGTGTGTGTGTGTGTGTGTGTTGTGGATCTCTTTGTCGGTCTGGTGAAATACATGGAGCTCTTCTCAGAATGTTTTTAAATGCATAAAAATGTTTCTCTGATTAAAATATCATTGCTTTGATCAATCGAGTTTTCTTTAAATGCATAAAATATATAGGATTACAAAGGAAACTAGATCTATTGAAATATAGTGGTCCAAGTATTTTAAATGCTAATAGAGAATCCCCCCTGAGCCCTCAAGGGTACCCCTAGAGCCCTGTCTTGGCCAGAGATGGACTGACCCTCACTCCAATTCCTGGAAAAGTCTCTCTTTCCAAGTTTACTTTTATACCCAGACATTTTATGCATTTCGTAGTAATGAATGAAATTTTTCCTCATCTCCATTTGCTGGATTGTGTATGTGTGTGTACACACACACACACACACACACACACACACACACAATTGTATACATATGTGTATATATGTAAGTATACATACATACATATATACATACAGAGAGAGACTGAGAGACAGAATAGGTGAGAGACAGAAGGTGGCATAATATATAGAGCGCTGGGCCAGGAGTCAGGATCACAAAGAGTCAGACACGATTGAAACAACTGAACAACAACAAAATATACAGAACTTCTACTGATTTTTGTGAGATTTTTAAAAGATTTCTAATTGCTTTGATTTTTTTTCCTTGATTTTCTAGGATTCTCTAAGTTCACATCATATCATCTCAAAGAGAGACAATTTCGCCCCCTCTCTGCCTGTTTATTCTCCCCATTTCTTCTTATCTTACTGCTTAATTAGCTTTTCCAGAGCTATATCAAATACTGGTGGCCATAATAGGCATCCTCACTCTACCCTGATCTTATTGGGAAGAGCCTTGGGAACAACAGAGCTCCCAAGACCACCTGCCCTGCTTCCTGCTTCCTGCTTCTGTCTCCTTCCCTGAGCCATCAAACAGGGCATAACCTTTGTGGAAATGAGACCCAGTAACTGCCTCTGCAGGTGTGACAACCCCTGGCTCTTCAGAAGACCCAAACATTCTCACCACCAAAGCCCTTGGCACCGTCGAATGTGGTGCCATTCAACAGATGGGGTTTTGTCAATGAAAGTGATGGTTCAAGTGACATGTCACCATCTGCTTGGTTGCTGTACCCTAAGAGCCACTGGGCCTTCCCATCTGACTTGCAGGTGAGCACTCTGTGTGTGTTTGTTGTTTCCTTGAAGACAGAGAGTATCCGACTTTTCTGGCATTGTGCTTTGCATATTTTTCATTCATTCATTCACCCATCCATTTTGATGTTTCTTCATCACAAACAATGCTAGCTCTTGGTTTTAGGTAAATGCTATTTATCATGTTAAGGAAAGATCAGTTTATTCCTTTGCTTTTTAGTGTTTTTAACATGAATGAATGGTGTATTTTTTCAAGACTTTTTTTTATTATATCTAGTCAAACCAGCTAAAGCTGCAAGGTGCCCCAAGGGGGAGACAGGCAGCAGCCTGTTAGGCAAGTTAAGTCACTACCACCACCTTGATCCCCATTTCCTCTCACACCTTTATGGAGACAACCCAGGACCCTGAACCCTAGAGCCTTGGGAATAGCAGGTTCCCATCAGACCTGTTTCCAGCACAGCATCCATAGCCATCATTGAGGAAATAAATCACTGCAAAGAGAGGGCCCACCTCCTTCATCACCACCGGCAACAAATGCCAACTGACTGACCCCAATAGTCAGTTAGACACAGAAATCCAGGAAATGGCAGACCCAGACCACAGATCCTGCTAGAGCCCAGCCCTCACAGACACCATCTAGGGAAGCAACTCTTGTGGACAGAGCTCAGCACAATGCCTGGCCCATAGCAAGTGCTTAATAAATGCTTTTTTGTTTCTAAAAATATTATTTATTTTTATATTCAATTTTTTATTCCACTTTTTTATTTTTGGAGGGGGCAGGGCAAGGCAATTGGAGTTAAATGACTTGCCCAAGGTCACAGAGCTAGTAAGTGTGTCAAGTGTCTGAGGATGGATTTGAACTCAGGTCCTCCTGACTCCAGGGCCAGTGCTGTACTCACTGCACCACCTAGCTGCCCCTAAATTCAATTTTTAAAAATATTTCATTCCAAATTCTCTCCCTCCCACACCCATTGAGAACACACACACACACACACACACACACACACACACAGAAATAAAAACCATCACAAACATGTATAAACATTCAAAACAAATTTCTGCATTAGCTGTGTTCTAAGGGGGAAAAGCAAGAAGAAGAAAGAAATGGAAGAAAATATGTTTCAGTCTGCACTTTGAGGCCATCAGTTCCTTATCTGCAGGTGGATAGCAGGCTTCATCATGAGTGCTTTCGAACTGTAGTAGGTTATCAGAGTTGTTGATCAGAGTTACTTAGTCTTTCACAGTTGGTTATTGTTACAATATTGCTGTTACTGCGTACAATGACTCCTTAGGGTTCTCTAAGTTCTGCTCATTTCACTTTGTATCAGTTCACATAAGTCTTCCCAGGTTTTTCTGAAACCATCCCCTTCATCATTTCTTAAATCACAGTCATATCCCATCACAATCATACACCAAAACTTGTTCATTCATTCCCCAACTGATGGGTATCCCCTCAGTTTCCAGTTCTGTATCACCACAAAAACAGCTGTTATCAATGTTTTTTGTACATGTGGGTCCTTTTTCTGTTTCCTTTGATCTCTTTGTGGTATAGACCTAGTATTAGATCAAAGGGTTGTTACAGTTTAATAGCTTTAGGAGAATGGTTTCATGTTGCTTCTTTTTTTTGAGGGTTCCATTAGTACACAACTCCTCCAGCAGTGCATTAGTGTTCCTGTTTTCCCACATCCTAGCCAGCATTTTCCATTTTCCATTTTTGTCATGTTAGCCAATCTGATGAGTGTGATCTGGTACCTCAGAGTTATTTTGACTTGCATTTTTCTAATTATTAGTGATTTAGAACATATTTTCATATGCCTATTGATAGTTTTGATTTCTTTCTCTGAAAATTATCAATTCATATCCTTCAACAATTTATCAATTGGAGAGTGGGTTTTATTCTTGTAAATTTGATTCAGTTCCTGTATATTTTAGAAATGAGACCTTTATCACAGAAACTTGCTAAAAGGGTTTTTCTCACCAGTTTTCTACTTTCTTCTAATTTTAGCTGTATTGGTTTTGATTATGCAAAAGCTTTTAAATATTATTATATCAAAAGTATCCATATTACCTTCTGTGAACCTCTCTATCTCTTGTTTAGTCATGAATTCTTTGAGCAATCAATAAATAAACATTCATTACTCTTATTAAAATCTTCCCCTACACAGATCTGACAGATAATTTCTTCCACTAATTTGCTTACATTATTATCCTTTATGTCTAAATAATGTACCATTTTGATCTTATTTTGGCACACAGTGTGAGACATTGATCTATGACAAGTTTCTGCCAGACTACTTTTCAGTTTTTCCAAATGTTTTTGTCAAATGCTGAGTTCTTGCCCTGATAGCTGAGATATTTGGGTTTATCAAGTATTAGGTTACTGTGTTCATTGTGCACCTAATCTGTTCCATTGATCAGCCCCTCTGCTTCTTATCTAGTACCAGATTACTTTGATGATTACAGTTTTGTAATATAGTTTGAGATTGGATACTGTTGGTCCCTCCCTTCTTTCCTGTTTTTTTTAAATTGATTTCCTATATATTTCTCCATCTTTTGTTCTTCTAGATGAATTTTGTTGTGATTTTTTCTATCTTCGTAGAGTAATTGTTTGGTAATTTAATTGGGATGACGCTGAGTAAGGAAAATGATTTGGGTAGTTTTGTCATTTTTGTTATGTTGCCTTGGCCTACCCATGAGCAATAAATATTTCTCCACTTATTTACATGCCTTTATTTTGATGAAGAGCATTTTATAACTGTGTTCACATAGTTCTTATGTGTGTCTTGGCAGGTAGACTCCCACATGTTTTATACAATGATGGAGGCATTCTTTCTTTCTCTTCCTCCAGGGTTTTGTTGGTAATGATGATTTGTGTGAGTTTATTTTATATCCTGCAACTTTGCTGAAGTTGTTCATTGTTTCTACAAGTTTTTGAGTGGACTCCTTAGGGTTCTCTAAGTAAACCATTACATTATTTGCAAGAAGGGATACTTTTGTTTCCTCGTCTCCTAGGCTCATTCCTTCGGTTTCTTTTTCTTCTCTTATTTCTACAGCTAGAATTTCCAGTACAATTTTGAATAACAACATTGATCATGAACGCATTTGCTTCACCTTTGATCTTACTGGAAAGGCTTCAAGCTTTTCTTGCTCTTGGCTTTAGCTAAATACTGTTTATTATCTTAAGGAAAACTCCATTTATTCTCATGCTTCCTATTTTTTTTTAAACAGGAATGGTTGTTGTATTTTGACATGTTTTTTTTTCTGCATGTATTGAAATAATCACATGATTTTTGTTGCTAATTCATCACTTATGCATATAGTTTTCCTAATATTGATCCAGCCCTGAATTCCTGATATAAATCCAGCCTGCTCATAGTGTGTGATCTTTGCATGTTGATGTAATATCCTTGCTAGTGTTTTATTTAAAAATTTTGCCTTGATATTAATTAAGGGAAATGGTTTATAGATTTATTTTTCTGTTTTGACTCTCCCTGGTTTAGGTATCAAGACCATTTTTGTGTCATAGAAGGAATTTTGTATGATTCCTTCTTTTTCTATTTTTTAAAGCAGTTTATGCAAAATTTGAATAAATTGTTCTTTAAATGTTTGGTGGAATTCATTTGTAAATCCCAGGGTCAGTTCAAGACTCCTCTGGGATCTCTTGCTCCCTCAGTGCATTCTGCCCTGGTGCTCTCAGTTTCCTTTCTATCCCAGAGTCCTGTGATGCTCCCACCATTATTGCCCTGAGATCCTAGCCAGACCTTATCTCAGGGTTCTCAGACCTCTCTATCTTCTTAAGCTGTCCTGGGCTGGAAAAATGACTCACTTTGACTTTTTCTTGGCTTTCCTGATCACAGTTCAGTACAGTGCTTTTTCTAGGTTCTTGTGGAGGAGAGAGTTAGACAAAAATACTAACTCTCACTCCCCTACCTTGACCCAGCCCTCTGATGCTTTGTTCATTTGTCCATTCAGTCATACATTTAGACAACATATTTTATTATTTTTGTGATTAATGTGGTTTGTGATATTCATGACATACAGCCAGGCATAGTGGAAAGGCTCTGGTAAGCTCCCACCTGCGATGCATACTGACAAGTGATGACTGTCACCCTCTCAGTGTCCTAAGCAGCTCTCCAAGACTACAGTTACAGTTGGTTTGCTGAACTGTATTGATAGAGGGAACTCCCATCCCTAAAACATTTATAGTTTTTCTAATGTTGAAACATGCCTACACTCCTGTTATAGATCCAACCTGATCAGAATGTATATTTTGAATATAGCTAGCCTCGATAAGTGTGAATGACAAATCCCCTGACGCTTTGCATGTATTCACATTCTCACTATTTGAAGGTATAATTATGTCATGTATGGTAATTAACTCCAGTCCAATGAAAATAGGGAACACCAGTTAGAACAACACAGCCACTTCATGGGGTAAATGATTAGCACTAATAGGGACCTACCTGTTTATTGCTATAGCTTCTTTGCTAATATTTTATTCAGTATTTTACAGCAATATTCATTAGTGATATTTTTCTGCTTTATTTCTCTCTGGTTTGGGAATCAGGAATATATTTATCTTGCAGGAGTTTGGGAAGGTATTTCTTTTTGGGGTAGGGTATTTTTATTGATGCGTTTGCCAGCATTTTATGTAACTTAAGAATTAATTGTTCTTTAAGTGTTTGGACAGCTAGGTGACAGTAGATAGTCAGGAAGTCTTGAAATCTGGCCTCAGACACTTACTATATGTGTGATCCTGGGCAAGTCACTTCATCCTATTTGCCTCAGCTTCCTCATCTATAAAATGAGCTGCAGCAGGAAATGGCAAACCACTCCAGAATCTTTGCCAAGAAAATCCCAAAAGCAGTCCTACAGGACTGAAAACTAAACAACCGCAAATGTTTGATAGAATTTAAGTCTCAGGGGATTTTTCTTTGGGAGTTTATTTAGCTTTTTAATCTTTGTTTTTGAGAATTGAATGCTTATTTATCTTTTGTTCTGTAAGTCTTAAAATATTCTTAAATATCTCAAAATATTTTTAAAATTTATAGATCTTAAAATAAAAAATATTTTATATGTTTATAAATATTCATCCATTTTATTTGTTTTTTACTCTGTTGGCATATAATTGGGTTAATAGTTTTTAGTAATTAAAAAATTCCTCTTTGCTGTGAACTCAATTTTTTTGTTTTTATTTTGGTAATGAGATCTTTCTCTTTCTTCTTTTGAGCAAGTAAGTGAATGTTTTGTCTATTTTGTTAGGGTTTTTTTTTAAGCTCCTGGTTTTATCAATACATAGTTTCTGTGTTTCCAATTTTATTTCTTTAATTTTCAGAATTCCTAATTTTGTGTGTATTTGATAGTTTTTAATTAGTTCGTTTTCTGAGTTTTTTGGTTGCACGCTGTCTTCATTGACCCTGTCTTTTTCTCTTTTGCTGATGAAAGTATGTAGTTTTTTTCCCTAAAGACTCTTTTGACTGCATCTTAATTTTTTTGTTTGTTATCTCTTTGTAATCATTTTCTTGGATGAAAGTATTTGTCTCTCTGATTTTCTAAAACCTCTCTCTCTAAAAAAAGATTATTACATTTAGTCTCTATTTGACTCTAATTTCCTTCTTCAAATTCCCCTTATTGACTATAAGTTTTAGTGTGTTATAATCTCCCAAAAATGTATTTTATATTTCTATTCTTGTGAGTTCTTTATCTCCTAAAGAAATATATGGTCAATTTTTGCAAAGGTGTCCTGCAAAGATGAGAAATACATATATTTCTTGTGATTCCCATTAAATAATTATGAAAGGTCCATAATGTTGGCACTGATTTCCAGAAAATATTCTTCAATAGTCTAAGAGTTATTTGAAAGTGATCAAGCCAAGGTCTACCCATCTCCCATAATGCTTTGAAATTGTTTTACTAAATGCAGATCATTAAGATTACTTGCCAAGAATTGCCACTAACTAACCACGTGACCTTAGAGAAGTCATGTCCTGTCTTTGAGGCTCAATTTCCTTGTCTATCATACAGGGATAATGAAGCAGTATGGCAGAGTGTGTATAGAGTATTAGGCTTAGACTTAGGATGACCTGGGTTCAAATCTTGCCTCTGACACTTGCTAGCTGTATGAACTTGTCATACAGTCATTTCATCTCCATTTTCCTGAAGTAACTCTGTAGGGCTCAGGTACAGTTGAATTATGATGTGTACAGTATGAAGGTATGAGGAGTTGCCACACAGAAGTCCCCCAGATTACTGAAATCATAGCTTCTATCCATAGTAACATAAGACACTATTTGTATTTGAGAGGCAGCATGGCTTATGAGGACATATAGAAGTCAGAGAGATGTGGGTTCAAGTCTTGCTTGTGACACACACTAGCTGTGTGCCCAAGGGCAAATCCCTTAACCTCTCCGTGTTCCAAGCACCTAACATTCTTAAGCTACAGGGGAGGATATGTTTTATGTTACTGGAGAGAATTTCCACACTGGGATTTCTCTACATGAATAAAATCCTAGGTATGAAATAAACTACCTCCTCAAACGGATTGTCCTGTGTATCCTTCGGGGTGTTTGTAAGGAGCATGATGTGTCAATTGTTCTGGAAACAATGAAATACTCCATCCAGGTCCATCTTCTTATTGGAGCATGGGGGCAACCCTGAATTCTGGGGTAAAGGATAAGTGCTGGCAGGTCATCCTAAGCCAGGAAGGTTTTAAATGACAGCCTAAAAACCACGGTGAAGGACAGCTGTCTGAGATACTTTGCCAATGATCCCATGAGCTCAACTTGGCTTGGTGTAGCCTAAGTCTTGATTCATCTCCCTGCTTAGCTTTTGGCTGACAACCTCATGACCTGTTGTTGGGCCTGGATTCTTGGGAGGGCTGGTCAGAACTTGGTCTTAGTTGTCATGGCCCCGGACAAGCCAGGATCACCTCCCTGTGGCAGGGCCTGGGAGGAGAACATCGATGTAGGGGCTCATTGAGGCACCCCAAGAGGGAAGACAGGAGGGCAAGAAGGTCCAGTAATTTTATTATATTTTACAACACAAGATCTTTCCCTAGACACAGGCTGCTCTTTGCAATTAGCAACCATGGAAAAGGAAGCCTTTTAACACTGATGTTGACATCTTTTGCTAACAAGATATTTTGTTTCTGGTCACCCTGTATTACATGCCCCACCTTCCATTTTTGTGCTCCGCCCCGGGAGGAATGAGTTCACTCTCTGGGATGGGACCTGGGTTCCTTGGCCAATATCTCCTTTTAACTGTAAGCTGAATCAAAATGTACATGGAAAGCTAGATAAGAAATCATCAAGTTTCATCATACCTGGACAAGAATCTTCTTGAACCCAGGTTCTCATTCTCTTTCTTTAAAAATAAACAAATAAATGTGCATGTATGTATACACACACACACACACAAATGTGTTATCTTCCCCCTACTCACCCCCTAACTGAACAATTAAAAATCCTAATAATAAGTATAAATAAATAATAGACATAGTCAAACAAAACTAACTCCCACACTGTTAGACTTGGCTCTTCTCCTCTTTAGTACCCTGGATACTTGCTTTATCGTTGCATTGATCAAAGTCCTAAAGTGGTTTTTCCCTATCACACGACTGGTTCTGCTCACTTCCCTCTGCATCAGTTGATCCAAGTCTTCCCAGTTTTCTTTGCAAACATCCTTTTGCCATTTCTCGTTTCCCTTTCCAGGGTTCTTTTCACTAAGAGATCATACAGTAATATGGGGCTGGATTACTCCATGTCCATCACAACCCAAGTTCAGTCCTATCCAACTCGTGACGCCATTGATCATACTAGCCATGGGGTTTTCTTGGCAAAGATACTGGAGTGATTTGCCATTTCCTTCTCCAGTACATTAAGGCAAATAGAAGTTAAGTGACTTGCCCAGGGTCACACAGCTAATAAGTGTCTGAGGTCACATTTGAACTCAGGTCTTCCTGATGTCAGGCCTAGCACTCTAGCTACTCAGCAGGGTCAGAGATTTTGGAGCTGGAAGGGACCTTAGAGGTTGTCTAATCCAGCCCTCTCATTGCACATTTGAGGAAACTGAGGCCCAGAAAAGTTAAGTGGCTTACCCAAGGTCACGTCAGTTTGAAATCGGGCAAAGGACTCTAAATCTAGCACTCATTCCACTACAAAATGCTCCCTTACTTATCATTCTCCTTGGTGACCAAAGGTAAATAGAAATTTAATAATTCCGTTTTGCTAGTTAGTCCTGTCCTATCCCCCATCCAAACAGTGAGTGGCAACTTCTGTCCCAGGGATGCCTGTATTGATTGCAAGGTTCAGCTCATGCTTGGATGTTAGCCTTCTGGACACTAGACTCTCTCAGCCATCTTTTCACATCCATCCCATGACCTGCCCTCTTTGGCATTTCTCAGATGCCTGGCTTTTAAAAGTCTGGAGAGCAATTTGGAACTGTGCCCAAAGGGCCATAAAGCTGTGGATACCCGTTGATCCAGTAATGCCACTACTCAGCCCATACCCCAAAGAGATCAAAGCAAAGGGAGAAGGACTCACATGTATAAAAATGTTTATAGCATCTCTCTTTGTGGTGGCAAAGAATTGGAAATTGAGGGGATGCCCATCAGGTGGGGAATGGCCAAACAAGTTGTGGTGTATGACTGTGATGGAATATTATTGTGCTATAAGAAATGATGAGCAGCAGGCAGACTTCAGAACAACCTGGAAAGACATGAACTAACGCCGAGTAAAGTGAGCAGAACCAGGAAAACATTGTACACAGGAACAGCCACATTGTTCAATGATCCGCCGTAGTAGATTTGGCTCTTCTCAGCAATACAATGATCCAAGACAATTCCAAAAGACTCATGATGGAAAATGCCATCCACATCCAGAGAAAGAACTCTGGAGTCAGGAGGCAGATCAAAGCAGACTATTTTAACTTGTTTCCCATTGTTTTTGCCTTTTATTTTGAGTCTTCTTTCACAATATGACTAATGTAGAAATATGTTTAACGTAATTGTACATGTATAACCTGTATCAGATTGCTTGCTGTCTTGGGGAGGGGGGAGGAGAGGGAGGGAGGGAGAAAATTTTGGAACTCAAAATCTTACAAAAATGAATGTTGAAAACTATCTTTACAAGTAATTGGAAAAATAAAATATTATTAAGTGTGAAAAAAGAAAGGTAAAAGCACATCTTGTTTTATATTAAAGTTTGAAACATGCAAAAAAAATCTAAGCTTTTTCTACCCCTGCTTTCTTCCATCAACAGAATAACTCATGTCCTGCACCTTCCTGTACTGGTGAAGATTGATCGGGTTAGAATGTCAGGATTTGGGACTCGGCTTGTTTTATCAGTCACTCAGTTAATCAGCTTTCAGTTTATAAACTTCTTTTTATTGCTTTTTATTGCAAGGATATTCCTTGCCCTCTAGGAGTTCCCATTTTAATTGGAGAGATAACAGCAGCCGGATAATGTATATGGAAGGGTGTCTAGGTAAGACAGGCCAGGTTATAAAAGGCTGTAACAGCCAGATAGAGGATTTTGTATTTGATCCTGGATGTAGTAAAAAGCCACTGATGTGTAGTGGACAAGGGCTGACCTGGTTAGCTTTAGGAAGGTCACTTGGGCAGTGCACAGGAGACCAACCAGGAGGTGGGAGGAGGAGGGTCCTTCTAAGAGGGAGGGTGTGAAGGTGAATTGACAAGACTTGGTAACAAATTGGATGGAGTGGGCGTGGGGGGTGAGAGAGTGAGAAGGCAAGGATAATGTCTGGGAGCCTGGGGAAGAGGGGAAGGTTTTATGAGAAAGATGAGTTCCGTTATGGACATGTTGAGGGACAACCAATTGAAAACGCCCAAAAGACAGCCAGGAATGGAATTGCAGCTCCAGAGAGAGGCTAGGCTAGATATATAGATCTGGGCATCCTTCACATGGAGATGATCACTGAAGCTAGGGATGGGGTTACCTAGGGACACAGTATAAAGGGAAAAGAGGAGAGGGTCCTGGACAGAGCCTTGGGGGATCAATGCCAGCTAGTGGGTGTAACTCAGTGAAAGGTCCAGCAAAGGAGACTGAGGAGCAGTCAGACAGGTAGGAGGAAAACCAGGACAGACCTAGAAATGACAGAGTATCCCAGAGAGGGTGGTCCACAGTGTCAGAGGCTGCAGAGACCTAAGTGAGATGAGAACTGACAAAAGGCCATTAGATCTGGCCATGGAAACATCACTGGAGACTTGGCCTGAATGATGAGATCAGAAGCCAGGCTCCAGAGATAAGAACAGAGAGAGGAAAGGAGGTGGGTGCACCAGGTATGGACCACCTTCCTAAGGAGTATAACCATGAGAGGGAGAAGAAATATAGGAGGCCACCTGGAGGAGTGGCTCGTCATTGAGGGTTGTTTAAGGATGGGGGAGCCTTGGGTGTGTTTGTAGCAGCAGCAAGCAATCAGACTAGTAGGGAGGAACGGGAAGGCAAGAGGCCTGGGTTCTAGTCCTCCATCCTCCAGCACCGTGGCTTCTTACTGGCTAGCTAGAATAGCCTTGGCAAAACTGCTTTCTTTCTCAGAGCCCAATTTACCACCAAAATGAGAGGACTGAAGTAAATGTCTCTTAAGTTCTGGCCAGCTCTAACCTTTCCTGCCCTAGACTAACATTTCATGAATTCTCGGTGGTCCGAGGCCCCTTCGGGCTTAGGTATGTTTTGTTGCAAGGTCCCTTCCGGTTCTAACGCTTTGGGGCCTTCAATCAATCTTCCGAATCCTCTGACGAGGTCCCTCCCGCTCCAGCGCTGCCTTACCGCCTACTGAACAAAATGGAAACGCTTGTTTTCTTGCCGGTCACCTCTGACTGTACTCTGGCTGTAATTCACCTGTATTTTATCTCATACTTCTCTGCCCCAGGAACTCTAGGGCTTTTGCTCACATCGCTCCACCCCCTGGATCTGCACCCACCCCTCCTCCCACCCCTTTGGCCTCTGGCCTCAGTTGCCACCACGAAGTCTCCCTGATGCCCTCGCTTAAAACGCTCTGTTCTTCCTACAGTATCTCAGCACTTTGTTAGGGTTCTATCCGGGGCACTTGCCCCATTGTCGCAGAGTAAAAGTACAACAAACTTAAGAGCCCAGGATACAGGTTCGAATTCTGCTTGTCTGACAATACTCGAGCCTTAATGGGTGTGGCCTGGTTGGAGATCCAGTGGAAATTGCCAGAGTGGTAGGGGACCAGCCAGCATAGGGCAGTGTGTGAAAATCTAGAGACGAGGGAGGATCCAGAATAGGCTGACCTCTCTGCCTGAGGCTGAAGGGAGGGCAGGATGGATGAGGATTGAGGAAAAGCCGTAGGATTTGGCAATAGAAAGATCATTAGAGATTGTGGAGACAACACTTCCCGTGCAATGAGAAACATGTTTGTCCTTTGGATCGAAGAGGACCATAACATCGGAAAGGGGTTAGAGGGCAGTAAAAGAGATGGAGGTACTATTATAAACTGCCTCTAACCTCCAGGAGTTTCCATTCTAATGGACCACCCTTGGAGTGTCTGTTGGGGGTGGGGGAAGTGGTTATAAAAGCAGCAGGCTGGGGGAGAGGCCGATGGGTTGGCATGGGCACTCTGGCATGGTGCAGCACAGAACCCCCAATGCCTTTCCCTATTGCTTGCTCCCAACTCGGTAAGAGAGGGGCCGCCTCTGCGAGCATAAGACCACAGGGGCAGCGAGGTTCAGCGCAGGCAAATGAGCTCGATTCCAGTCCCACCCTCGGATGCTTCCTACTTGTGTGACTCTGGACCTTCGCAAGCCAGAACCTGCCTCCTCCTGATGAGAAGCCAGGGATGGATCGGAGGGCTCCCGCGGTCCCCTCCTGGCTCCAGCTCTTCGGTCTCACAGTTCTGAAGGACTGAGTACTCGGGGTGGGAGGGTGTACCCGATCTTTGCCAAGAGACTGGCTGAGGGCCTCCCCTGCCTCGGCCCGATCAAGTGAAGATCTGGAAGACCGCGCGTGTGTGTGTGTTTGTGTGTGAAGATCTAGAAGGCTACAGACAGCGTGTGTGTGTGTGTGTGAGTGTGTGTGAAGTGAAGATCTAGAAGGCTACAGACAGCGTGTGTGTGTGTGTGTGTGTGTGTGTGTGTCCTGGACACCCAGGTGTGTCTTGCCACTTCGTGTGCTCAGGTGCCAGAGGCCATATGGCTGCGGCTGCTGGAGGCGTTGGGGGTGCACTTGGCAGCAGGGCTACGCGAAGCCGGCCAGCGGGCAGCGGGCTGGCCCGCTGGTCTTCGAAAGATCCTCCTGGGCCAATGGCAGGCCGGCGACCCCTCCGATAGAGCGCACGGATTGGTTCAGAAGCTCTGCTGATCCCGGAGGAAGCCCGGCCGCGGGGGCTGGGGGGCGGGGGGGAGGCTGGGTTCCCCCTCCCCTGCGGGGGGCTGGACCGGGGGGGTGGGGCTACGGTGGAAGGGGAAAGTCCACAGAGGCTGGGGGGGTGGGAGGGGGTGGGGCCGCGAGGGCACTGGGGAGCCCGGGGCTACTGCTGAGGGAGGGAGGGGGCAGGAGCTGCAGACAAAAGCGGCGTGGGCTGCCGGGTGGCCCCGCACAGACGGCCGGAGCGGTGAAGGCTGTGGCAGCTGCTGCAGCAGGGCTGGGGCTGGGGCTGGGGCTGGCAGCCCGGGCGGCCGCGAGCGGCATGGGCAAAGGCGGAGAGCAGGGAGATGAGTGCTCCGCCGAACGGGATGCACCAGTGCTGCCCACCTACAGCTGGGAGGAGGTCCAGAAGCACAACCTGCGCACCGACCAGTGGCTGGTCATCGACCGCAAGATCTACAACATCACCCAGTGGTCCGGCCGCCACCCGGGCGGACACCGGGTCATCAGCCACTACGCTGGCGAAGATGCCACGGTAAGGGGCGGGGGCTCCGGCTGGCCAGCTGTCCTGTCTCCGGAGAGCTCCCGGGAGGCGACTTCCTGAGCGCGCCCAGGCCAGCGCGCGCTACCCAACTCCCCCGGCATGACATTCACTTCCAACCCACCCACCTCCAACATCCACTCTCCCTCCCCGGCGGTTTGGGCCCCGGGTCCAGCCACCTGGCATCCGGCTGCGCTGTGCCTAGCAAGGCCGAAAGCGCCGAGGATGGGGGGGGCGGGAGGCGCCTGCTTCAGTCCCTTCGGCTCCGATGTATTTTACCAGGTCCGGGAAGCTGCTGGCCGGCTGCACCGGCTTCCACATGGTCAGGCCTGCCGTTCCCCAGCCTCCCCTCCACCCACCTAAACACATACACCCAGGGCCCGCATTGTCCTTCGGAACTGGAGGAAGGAGGTCCCCTGGGTCCCCCGCCCCGGTTGGGGTTTGCAGCCGGAGGCCCCTAGCGAGCCCCTGCTCCGCGGAGCCCTGGAGATGCGGTTATTCTGGGTCATCCTCTGGGAGACAGAGCGTGTGTGGCGTGAAAGGCTTCTCAGGCCTGCCAGGACACCCCCCCCCCACTCCCCTTCCTCATCTCAGCCCCTGAAGGGGTTGACACAGGGTCCTGGGAGAGAAGCCAGGGTTGCCAGCTCACCAAGGGCACTGGAGATGGATGGAGGATGGACGATGGGTGGCCAGTCTCTTCTCCTGCTCAGGGGATCCCCCGTTTTTTACCACCTGCATGTGCATGCCCGCCTGCGTGCCCAGCTCCGGAAGAACAGAGGCTTTGCCCTCCTGAACTTCGCTTCTGCTTCAGAGCCCTGCACAGGGCTCTCCCCCTCCCGATATAGAATAGACAAGGGCTGCCTTTTATTAACGTTTGTTGGGTCAGTGACTCCATGCCCCTGGAACTGAGGTAGGCAGGTGGGCTCAAAGGAGCGGACACAGAATGGGCAAGGCCAGGGCTGTAACAAGCTGCTGGCAGAAGAGAGCTCCCAGGGAGGGGGTGGGGAGCACAGGGTCTGCACCCAGAGACCCAGCTGGGCCTGGAAGCAGATAGTTCCCTGTTAGCTTCTGCCAGTGACTTGGAAACCTTGACCCTTCCCCCGGGGAAAATGTTTCCATCTTGGTTCATCTCCTCCTAGGCGGGCTCTGGGGAGGCAGTGGCCAGAGACCCTGAGTACATCACACATTTTAGGTCCTCAGATTCCTGCCCTTCTGGGCCTTGCAAGGACTGATGGCCTCATCTCCTGCAGTGCCATTCTAGAACATCTTGTTTATCCCAGCCCATCCGTATGTTGCTGGGGCCCCCTCCCCTTTGGGGAAGGCTTCTTCCAAGGTAGAGGGTAATGCTTAAAGAGCAAGACTTAAGAGTCCCAAAACCTGGGTTCAAATCCCGCTTCTAATTCTTACTAGCTGTAGATTTAGGTCTAGAAAGAATCATAAAGTCTGTCTAGTCCCCTCCTGGCTTTTTGCTTGCCAGATGAAGAAACTAAGGGAAGGGAAGGGAAAGGAGTGCACGTTTACTAAGTGCCTACTATGTGCCAGGCGCCGTACTGAGCCCTTTACAAATGCATCTCATTTGAGCCCTACAACAACTCTGGGAGGTGAGGTGGGGGCTGTTATTATCCTCACTTTACAGTTGAGGAAACTGAGGGCAACAGATGTTAGTCACCCAGGCAGGAAGTGTCTGTGACCAGATTTGAACTCGAGTCTTCCTGATGGGGATGGAATCGCACCTGCTTCCTAGGGTGGTCGTGAGAGTCAAATGAGAGGTTCATTGTACAGTGCCTGGCACATAGTAAGCGCTATAAAATTATTAGTCGTCACCGTCATCATCATCAGCTCCCGCCAGCTGGGTGCCCCAGTGAACAGTCAGGACGACTTGGTGTAGCTGTGTCACCCTGGGCAAGTCACTTCATCCTGTTTGCCTCAGTTTCCTCATCTGTAAAATGAGCTGGAGAAGGAAATGGTGAACCAGTCCGGTATCTTTGATAAGAAAACCGCATATTGGGTGATGTTGGCTAAGGGACCTATCACCTCTGGCTCCTTTGACTCTGTGATTCTTTGCTTTGGGATGATCAGATTCTCCTCTCCTCCTTTGCTAGCTGTATGGCCCTGAGTGACTCATGGCCCCTCAGCCTTGGTTTGCCCCTCTTCAGAATGGGGTAATAGCACTCATCTTGCTCCCCCGTGGGGGATGCTTTGTTTGATCTAGCATGCCGCAGGGAAAGAGAGCCATTGTGACCCAGAGGCTATTATCTTGTCATGCTTGGAAGCTCTGCTTACCCCTCACTTTGAACTGCAGGCCTTAATCAGTACATCTGGGCAGATAGCGTGGTATTTGTTCTGGGAGATTTTGTGCCGATCTTTAGTCAGAAGCACTCCGAGTTCCAACGGGGCCTGCTGGGCAAGTTCCTGCTGGGCAGTGGGGAGGGCACTTCACCCATCTCTGGGTAGGAGGTTAGTTTTAAGGGAGATTCCTATGGTTTATCCCAGAGATAGGAAAGCTTGAATGGCACCTAATAGAACCTGTAGTTGGCCAAGAACCAGCCTTTGCCGGGAGCTCACTACCTGCCTCCCGAGGCAGCGCGCTGTACTCTGGGAGCGCTCAGCTGTTGGGAGGTTTGCCCTTAATCCAGCCCCCATCTGCCTGTAGTCCACTTCCCCTGCCCTCGGTTGTATCCTTTTGGGGCCAAGCAGATAAGAAAGCCTTCTTTTTTCCACAAACTGTCCTTCCTGTACTTAGCATAGATCTTAGATATGACCCTGGCAGGGTTCCCTGAGGCCATCTAGCCAACCCCCTCACTGGGCACTGGAGGAGACTGGCCCAGGAAGGCTTTGGGGATGTGCCCACCTGCCCACCTAAGGCCATTGGGAGGAAGGCCTGAAACCCAGGTCCTGCACTTGAGAGGCAGGGTTCTTTCAGTTAGGCCACGCTGCATGCTCCCAAGACTTGAAGACAGCTAGCCTGTCCCTGTCCTCTCTTCTCCTTGCTGAGTATCCCCAGGTCCTGCAGCTGTCCTCAGAGGAGGTTGGGGTTCAAGATACTTGACGCTTTTCCCCATCACACCCACTTGCTTCGTCATTCTGTGTGACTGCGTTTGGGGTTTTCTTGGCAAAGATACTGGAGTGGCTCATTTTACAGATAAGGAAACTGAGGCAAACAGGGTGAAGTGACTTGCCCAGGGTCACACACTCTTCTTTAAATAAGATAGGAACCTCGCATCTTTTTTTTCAAAGAACAGCAGGTTGTTTCTAACTTACACACATTAAAGAGACACTACCCAACCTAGGATGTGATTCTAGGAATAAGGAAGTGAGTCAGGTCAGCCCACCATCTGGTGCCCAGGGCTGAGGGGTAGGTGCTCCAGTTTAGAAGGGGCCTTGGTAAGTTGCGGGGTATCCAGAGGAGGGCAGCTAGAGTCTGGAGTCTGAGGATCATTTGATTCAGTTGAAGGATTGAGGGTAGTTTGCCTGGAGAGGGGAAGACTGGGGGAAGTGGGGAGGGGGCATCAGAGCTGTGTTCACACCTTTGAAGGGCTATCATGTGATCAAGGGGTTAGGCCCGCTCTGCTTGGCCACAGAAGATAGAACCAGCAGCAATGAGGGGGAGAGTTGAAGAGGAAAACCAAGGCTGGGGGTTGGGGGAAATTTCAACATATGAGCTGTCCAGGAGGGGGAGTGGGCTGCCTCAGGATGGGGTGGTGGGCTCCCCTTGTGAGATGGAGGGATAAGGAGGAAGGGAGAGAGAGAGAGAGAAGGAGGGAAGGGGGAAGAAAGAGAGGGAGATGGGGGAGAGAAGGGGGAGGGAGGGAGAGAGAGAGATGGGGGGACAGGCTGTATGGCTACATCAGGAAGGTTAGAGTTGGAGCAAATAGCTATCCAGGTCCCCTCCAGGTCTAAATTTTGTGATCCAGAGGAGAAAGATCCAACTGAGGCTTGACAGAAGGGACTTAGCCCCATCGCCTCACTTTCTAAGTGACAGAGGCAGGTGTCAAAGCCAAGTCTCTAGGTTCTCACTTCACTGTGCTCACCACTGCAGCCCACTGGTGGCCTCTTCCTGGATGACTGGTCTGCCTGGTGAGTCTTTAGGAGCATGGCCAAGGAGGGGGAGTTCAGGCCTAGGCATCATGGTGGGGTGGAAAGAAAGCAGGATTTGAGCAGAGGACTAGTGCAGGGCATCCCTGATGTTGGTTACCTCATGCAGGCCCTGCCCCTCTTCAGGGTCTCAACTTCCTCATTTATCAAAGGGAGGGGGATGCACTAGATGCCAGTCCCTGCCAGCCCTGGCTCCTTAGAGATGATTGAAGTCAGTGTTATGTACTAAAGAAGGTGGAGATGGAAACATGCTCACCTTTGTCTCTGTTTTGAGACCTGACTTGATGGGGCACTGTCTGTCCTTCACTTGAGCAGCAACACATGATATTCCCTAGGAGGGACAGTCCTGCCAAGGGAACTATTTGGACATGAATCCCCAAAGATATGCTTGAAAAGAGGAGCATGAGTCCCTAGCCTTTCCTTCCACTTTTCTCACAGCTTGGACCATGTTGGGGGCCATCTGGGCCACACACTGTCCGTGGACTGGCAGGACTTTGGAGACTGGCCTTCCCTTCTCCAAAGCCCTTATTTTTCAGAGGAGAAGGAGTTGTCCAGGGTCACACAACTAGTCAGTGTTGGAGCCAGCATTTGGATCCCAAACTCTTTGGAGTGCCCCCGGGTCCAGAATGGACATTGTGAAGGGAGAATTTCTGGATGGACCCAGGGCAGGGGCTAAGAAGAGCATATACTCATTCCATTATAATAAGTTTAATAATAAAGAGTTTCTCAGGCTAATAATTTTTATTGGTTCATTGATAGCAAGTTACTTAATCTCCCCTGTTCTGTTTCCTTATCTGTGAAATGAGAGGGTTGTACTAGTCTGGGATCCTGTGCCCCAGGATTACGAAGCACCTTCCCTTCCTTTCAGCAGGTCTGTGATGGGAAGGGGTACATGGGTTCTTATGTGCATTGGCTGAGCGAATAGCTGAAGCCTGCAGAGGGCAAGTGACCCATCTAAAAGATCCTAACCCTAGTCTTTCTGCTTTCAGCCCCATTGTTCTTGCTCCTCAGAAGGAGTAAAACAGGCAGGGGAGGGAAGGGACATGAGCCAGGGATATGAGCCCCTTGGAGGAAGAACCTTGTGCAATGTGGGCAGAGAACAGCGTTCTAGGAGTGGTAATGTCTCCTGAGAATGAAAGCTCAGGAGGACTTGTTGGCCCAGTGGGAGGAGGCATTGCTTTCAGGAATGAGAAGGGGCTGGGTGATCTTTCTGGACTCTGCCCCCCTCAGACCACCTCTGCAGGCCTGAGGCCAGTTCAGGAAGGCTCTTGTTAAGCTGGAGAGAGTCCAGAGAATGGCGGCCACGCTAGGGGGCTGGGGCCTTGACTTCCCATCACTGGAGGGGCAGTTTGCCTGGAAAAGACAAGGCTCTGCTGTACCACACTGCCCGTCCCCAAGACTGGCCCCCATCTTCTCTTCCCATGCTGAGGATCCCCGGTTACATCAGCTGTCTTCATAGGATATTGGGGTTCAAGACCATCGCCATTCTGATTACGTTCTCTGGACGTTCTCCATCATATCCATACTCTTTCTAAAATGAGAAAGGACTCTCCCCAGCATTTTTCTTTTCAAAAGACAGCAAGGCTTTTAGGTGATTCCTGAATTAAGCACGTTAAAGAGACTGTTCCTAGTGTGGAATGAGATTCCAGGAATAAGGATGTGACTTTCTCTCTCTCTCTCTCTCTCTCTCTCTCTCCTTCCTCCCCCCTCCTCTGTCTCTCCCACTCTCTCTCTGTCTCTTTCTCTCTCTGTCTCTTTCTCTCCCTCCCTCCCCGTCTCACTCCTCTCTCTCTCTCTGTCTCTGTTTCTCTCCTTCCCTTTGTCTCTCCCTCTCTCTCTCTTTGTCTGTCTGTCTGTCTGTCTTTCTCTCTCTTTGTCTGTCTCTCTGTCTCTGTCTCTCCCTCTCTCTGTCTTTCTTCTCCTCACTTTTCTCTCTGTGTCTCTCTTTCTCACCCTCCCTTCCGCTCTCTCTCCATCTCTTTCTCTCTCCCCTCTTTCACTTTTCTCTCTGTCTCTCTTTCTCTTTCCCTCCTTCCCTCTGTCTTCTCTTTCTTTCTGTCTCTGTGTCTCTCCCTCCCTCTGTCTCTGTCTCTCTGTTTCTCTGTGCCTCTGTCTCTGTCTCTCTCTGTCTTTCTCTCTCTCACACCCGTTCCCCTCCCCTCAGGTCAGCCCCCCATCTAGTGCATTGGGCTGAGGTCTGGGTGCTACAGTCCGTGAGGGACACATGATAGGTGTGTACAAGTATTTGTCAGGATGTAAAGGACACACAGTAAGTGCTAATTAGCTATCTGTTGAGTTGAATTGAAGAGGTCCCAGGTGGGTACAAGATAGCTTTGTCCAGGGCAGGGGAGAGGGTATAGCAGCCAGCTTAGAAGCTCTTAGGGGCCCAAGTTTATTGAATTCTGGGCCTTACCACTGCCTGGAAGCCTGAAGAGGGTGCTTTGGAGGGGGCGAAGTGCACTGCCTCTCTGTTTGAAGGCCTGGGTCCCCTGATTTCCAGCTGTGGGCCTTTGGACAAGTGACAAGGCCCTCTGGGCTCCTTTCTGGTCCTACCTTTGCTCGTCCTTAGGCCTGCAGGAGTCCTAGGCCTGGAACAGATTGTTCCCCATCCTAACCCTAATGGTCATTGCTTTGCTTGTTGAGATTTTATCCTTTGAGATGAACCTTAGAGGTCACTGACCCCACAGTCAAGCCAAGTCATGAAGCAATTATTAAACCCCTACTTCATACCAGGCACTTTAGTAAGCACCAGGGATGCTCTAACTCCAGGTCTAATAGGGGAGACAACATTACAAATATCTACAGACGAGATAGAGATGGAATAGGTGGCGGATGGTTATCATGGAGGGAAGGAAGGAACAGGAAGGGGGAGCAGGAAAGGCCTCTCCCCAAAGGGGAGATTGTGACTGAGACCTGAAGGCCACCAGGAGCTGAGGTGACAAAAAGGAAGAATGTTCCATGCATGAGAACCAGCCAGTGAGGACAGGAAGTCGGGAGATGGAGTATCTCGTTAAAGAGACAAGAAATCGCCAGATCAGCTAGGAGACTGGGAAGGTGAGGGGCTGACCACGAAGGGCTTTGAGCATTGGAGTGTTTTGTATTTGTTCGCCTGCCACTATCTCCTCTCTTCAGCCCTTGTATATGATAAGTTAATGTTTGTGGAGCGTTTGCAAAGCCATACATGGAACGTAAGCTCATTTTTTTCCACACAGCAATTTTGCAGAGTAGATGTCCTCTTACAGATGGAGAAACTGAGGCTAATGTCTTGCCCAGGATCACAAAGTTAGCAAAGTGTCTGAGGTAAGTTTTGCACTTAGATCTTTGTGACTCCGTGCCCAATCAGTCAGTAAACAGTAAACGCTCACTACGTGCTTGAGAAGTCAGGCAAAACAAAGAGAAGTATTGGCCAGATCTGACAACGGCTTCCTGTCTCTTTGGCACTGAATCCCCTTCTCCCTCGTCAACTGACTTCACTTTTGTCTTCTGGCCTCTCTTGGATGCTCTTGTCGGTGCCTAGAGCAGGGTAGAGGCTTGTCATCCTGGCCATCCTTCCGTAGGGGAAGGGCTTGAGGGATTCTCTGTGTTCAACCTGGTTCCCAGAGGGTGGACCCAGGGGTGGAAGGAAGTGGCACATTTAGGCTTGTTATCAAGAATAGCTTTCTAGCAAAGAAAGCCCTGACTAAAGGCCTGTATGAAAGCTCTCTCTGGGCCAAGGCTGTGCTAAGGGCAGTGACTAATCGTAACTGTTAGCGTTCCTCTGGCCGAGGTTTGTAAGGTGTTCTGCTTGTCTGATCTCACAGCCACCCTGGGAGTGGGTGCAAGCATTGTTTTACAGGTGGGGAAACTGAGGCCAAGAGTGGATAAATGACCTGCCCAGGGCCACACATAGCATCTCAGGCAGGATTTGAATCCAGCAAGTCCCCCATGCTACCTTTTTCTCCATCCAGCTGCTCCTAATACAAACACAGAAGAGAAACCAACACAAAACACAAAGAACAGACCCTGCCTTCAAAGTGCTTCCATTCCAATTTTGTTTGGGCATTTGCCTGCCCTTCATGACCCCATTTGGGGTTTTCTTGGCAAAGATACTGCAGTGGTTTGCCTTTTCCTTCTCCAGCTCATTTTACAGAAGAGGAAACTGAGGCAGAGTAAAGTGACTGCCCAGTCTAGTAAATGTCAAGCCATATTTGAACTCATTTCTTCCCGACTCTGTCCATGGTGCCACCCAGCCGCCCCAAGCCATTGCTAAGACCTGTTAGTTTCACCTCCAAGACATCTTTCTAGGTTTCACCTCTGGAGCATCTCTCCAACACACCCCCTTCTCTGAAGACCCTCATCACTTTATGCCTGGGCGAGATTGCAGTAGCTGCCGATGTTGCCTCCAGTCTCTCTCCAACTCCAGTCCATTCTCCATGCAGCTACCTAAAGCACAGATCTGACTGTGTCACCCCCTTACTGTCACCCCCAAGAACAAATCCAAATGCTTTGTTTGGCATTCAGAGCCCTTCATGACCTGGCCCCTCCTACCTTTCCAGTCTTCTTATTCTTCGATCCTTCGACACCTGGCCTCTCTTGGCTCTGGGCATTCTCTCTGGCCACCCCCATGCATGGAAGGCTCTCCCTCCTTATTTCAATTTCCTGGTTTCCTTCAAGTCTGAGCTAAAATTTCACCATCTATCAGAAGCCTCTTCAACCTCTCTTAATTCTGGAGCTTTCCCTCTTGAAATTATTTCCTTTTTGTGTTTGTACATATCTGTTTGCTTGCTGTGGGCTGCCTTTGGGTCCTTAGCACTTAGTAAATGTTTATTGACCATTTTGGTCTGGACATTTACAGGGATGGGGAATGAAGCGCCAGGGAAGTAGATGGTGCCACCCTTCCCAGGAATGATGGCCAGTGAGGTTACTTGGGCTGGGACGGGGGCGGCCTGGGGAGAAAATGGAATAAAATGTAGCATGGTTAGATAGACTGGACCCTGAGAGGCCTTCACCCATCAGGATCCAGGGCACCACAGCAAGGGCTCTGGAGCCAAAGGGGGCAGTCTGTCCAGAGGCGCAATGGGCCACCGTGGAAAATGGTGAGTTCATCCTGCTCAGAGGTATTCAGTCCAAAGCCGGATGAGGACTCCTTGGGGATGTCCTGGAGTGGATCCTTCTCAGGAACAGGTTGAACTACATGGCCTCTGTAGCCCCTTGCCAGGTGAGATTCCAGGATTCTCTCCTTGGTATGGTTTGCAAAGGACCTTGGGCAGCACCAGACCTTGTAAATACCCACTTTTGGTTAAAGGAGGAGGCAGAAGGGGGATGTCTGAACTGGCTTCCATCCCACCCATGGCCCCATCCTCGACTGAGCCCTGGAGCACATCTGGCAGTCCCCTGGGGGGTGGCCTTGGCTTGCTGAAGGCTGTGCCAGCTGCAAGACAAGTTCCAGGGCCAGGCCTAGTGATAAACTGTGCATCTGCTGGCCAAGAACCAGCCTGGCACAGAGCAGACTCTTGCAGCTGGGCTGCCCACAGTGGGGATGGGCCTTTTGGGTCATGGCAAGCACTGAAGGCCAACTCCCACTGGTTCTGGAGAGGTCTGATTAATGACCTTGCAGGAACAGAGAGTCCCAGCCTGATGAACTCTGAAATATTCCTCTAGCTCCTCCTGATAAAATCTGAGGGCCTTGGAATGTTCTGGACAGTAGAATTTCACTCAGTCCCCCTCAATGGTATTTTGATTAAGTACCTGCAGCTTCTGAGAACTTGGAGAAGGATGGGCAGGCTCTGCCTTCAAGGAGAGGCCATACCTGTAACCCAGGGCAGGATGAGCCAAGTGAGTTGGGGAGGGGCCAAGAATCCAGGGAAAGGGCCAGAGCCCTTAGGACTGGGCCCATCAGGCAAGGCTTGGGGCAAGACGGGGCCAGGAAGAGGGAGAGGAGGCTAGGGGTTGCCTGGGGAGGGAGGAGGCTCTCTAGGGGACAGGAAGGAGGGAGAGGAGGCTAGGGGCAGCCTGGGGAGGGGCTCTCTAGGGGCCAGGACCACCCTCCAGGTAGAGGGTAAGGAAAGGCCAGGTAGTGTGCTGAAAGCTGGGTCTCATCTTGTTCCTCTACAAAATGAATTGCTGTTTAGTTGTGTCTGACTCTTCATGGCCCCATTTGGGGTTTTCTTGGAAAGACGCTGGAGTGGTTTGCCAATCCTTTCTCTGGCTTATTTAAGAGATGAGGAAGTGGAGGCAGGTAGGGTTAAGTGACTTGCCCAAGGTCACACAGCTAGTAAACATCAGAGGCTGGATTTGATAGGTCTTCCTGACTCCAGGACCAGCACTCCACCCACTGTGCCACCCAGATGCCCTTATAAAGTAAATGTATAGGACTAAATAATTTGACATTTCTCCCAGATGCCATCCCACGTTCTCTGTTCTGAGGCTCCTCCAAGCTCTGACATTCTATGTTCTATGTTCTAAGGCCTCCTCCATCTTTAATCTCCTATGTTCTGACATTATTCCCAGATGCCATCCCACGTTCTCTGTTCTGAGGCTCCTCCAAGCTCTGACATTCTATGTTCTCTGTTCTAAGGCCTCTTCCATCTTTAATCTCCTATATTCTGACATTATTCCCAGATGCCATCCCACCTTCTCTGTTCTGAGGCTCCTCCAAGCTCTGACATTCTATGTTCTATCTTCTAAGGCCTCCTCCATCTTTAATCTCCTATATTCTGACATTATTCCCAGTTCTGACATCCCATGTTCTCTGTTCTAAGGCCTCTTCCATCTTTAATCTCCTATGTTCTGACATTTCTCCCAGATGCCATCCCATGTTCTCTGTTCTGAGGGCCCTTCCAGCTCTGATGTTGCCTGAGGAGTTCAGATTTGAGACCCAGTGGAAGGCTTTGAACCCATACCCGATGCCTTGCTTCTCCATATCTGCCTCTCCACCTCCCAATCCTTACATTTGGTGCCTGTCCTTCAGCTTTTTTTCAGCCATGGTATTCTTTTCCCAAGGCCTCTGGGCACTTGGTCCATCCAGGTGACTGATCCTGCCTCAGGGACCCAGGCTCTCAAGGGACTGAGCTCTCCAAAATGGAAATGCTGAGTTACATCAGTGTGGGTCACTAGGACACCGAGGGCCTTGTTTCCTGGCATCATCCGGTTACCCTTCTCAGGTTTCTGATCCAATCTGCTTGCTTCCTAGGCAGGGGAGGGAGGCGCACCCTCTCCCTGGGGCAGCTGGGACATAGCCTTGTATCAGATTGGAGGGGACTTAGGGAAACTGAAGGAAGAGACTGGCATAGTCAGGCTGGGGCTGAAGAATGTCCCCCACTGGGGCTGGTGCCAGCCTGCCATGGCACTGAGCCTCTGGGAACCTAGCCAAGCTGGCCCCTTTGCTCTCCGTGTTAGGCCTCTGCTCCAAAGCCTGCTATGGCTCCCCATTGCCCAAGCTCTTGAATTTAGTATTCAAGACCCTTTGCTATTCCAAGCTTAGCTCCTACTGAGCCCCTTGGCCTGGCTGAACTGCTCCCTGCCCCCGGGCATTCCCTGTGCCTTTGTGTGCCTGAAATGTCCTCCTTCTCTGGCTCTGCTTGGTGAAATTCTATCTGTTAAAGCCCAGAAGCCTTCCTCCAGCCCTTAGATAATAATAGCTGCTCTTCCATTTGGCATTTAGCCCCCTTTATCTGGTCCCTTCCTGCTGCTGCTGCCCATGTCTTCTCTTCCCCTTTAGTTAAGAATTTGCCTGGTTGTTTACCTGGCGTCAGACCTTGATCTCTATCAGCAGAGGCCTTTGTATCCCCAAGGCTTAGCGCATTAGTAGGTGCCTAATAAATGCTTGGTGACTGATTGATCCTCTGGGACTTCTCCTCGCTTTGTTTCTCCTAAGAACCTAAGACTTGTTTGTATTTTAGGGATTCGTGTTCTTCTCTTCTTCCCGCCCCCCAAACTGGGAGCTCTGAAGAAGACCGGGGTTCATCTGAACTCTCACCTTTGCCCCTCCTACTGCTCCCCCAGCTAAGAGCTGTGCACACAGCAGGTGGATAATAAATATTTGTTGGCTGTGTGCAGGGGTTCTCTACCCTTTCTGAGAAGCGTTAATGATTAAGAAGCTGCCAGAGCTTTAGTGGTAACAAAGCACTTTTTACCAATTTTATCTCAGGTGATCCTTGTAACAGCTCTGTGAGGTGGGCCTTCTAGAGGTTATTATCCCCATTGTACAGATATGGAGCCTGAAACTCTGGAGGATTAAGGGACTTGTCCAAGGTTGCCCACTTAGCAGTCCAGAGTCTTCCTGAGATCAAAGGGCAGGCTATAATCTCTCCACTGGGCCACCAAGTGCTCTACAGCTCTGAGCTCTGTTATGCGTCATATTAGAGGGGTAGAGGTGGGAAGGAGATGGAGAGATGTATGAAGGGTGAGAGACCAGATGGGTAGAGGGAAGATCTCTGGGGACCTGCTCAAATGGGTGCCAGCCCCCCACACTGCGGGCCTGTGACCTTGGGTGACTCACCCCTTCTGCTGTACCCTGATAGAACATAAACTTCCTGAGGGCTGGAACTTCCTGGCTTTTGTCTGTGTCCCAGGCACTTAGCTCAGGGCCTGGAGCACAGATAGTGCCTTAAGGTCCATTTAGTCCAGTCATTTAATCCTATTCTCATTTTACAGAAGAGGAAACTGAGTCACAGGGAAGGCCACGGACCTCACCACCAGGGGTCCTTGCCCTGAGGGGTTTTGTAATCTGCTTGAAGATAAGATACTGCATTTAAACAGATAATGAAGCTTTCCCCTTGGCCCCTGCATTTTTGTAAATAAGGATCTCCTGATCTGGGCTACACCTTTGGCCTTCCTCTCCTCCTGACTCTAGGGGCCTTTCCTGGACGAATCTCCCTTCTCTGAATGAGGTGTGGGGACCTTGGGCCATATCGTTCGGCCCCTTTGTTCTGCAGGTCAGGGAGGCTGAGTGACTCTAGAGCAGAGGCCCAGAGGGGACCCCAGAGATCTTGAGCCCAACCCTGTCTTTTTGGCAGGAGTGGAAACTGATACCCAGAGGTGAAAGTAAAATGACTAGCCCAGGGTCTTCTGGATAGTAATTAGTGAAGCTAGGATGTGAACCCACTTCCTGCCTCTGTGTGGGCGAATCACTTGCCTAGTCCTTCATCTGCAAAAATGAGTTGCTTTGGGCCAGTGGTCTCCAAGGTGCCCCTAACTTTCTTGGAGATTGGACCCCTGACCCTGGGGTCCCATCTTGTCCAGAATTGGGGGGGGGGGTTCACCTGCAACCATCTGCCAGCTCCCATGACCTTGAGCTTCTCCCCCAGGGGTTGGAGAGAGAGGCCCAATTCTGAACCTGGCCTGGGCAGCTGCTGGGATAACTGCCTGGGGTGAGGATTGGGAAGGGAAGAGAGATCCAGCCATGGCAGCTGGAAAGCCTCGGGAGGCCTGGGTTTGAATCCTGGTTCTGCCACTTGCCCCTCCCTTCTGGGCCTCAGTTTCCTCATCTGTAAAGTGGTGCACTAAATGATTCCTAAGAACTTTCCAGCTCTTAGTCTGCCAATGTTCCGCAGAAAGGAAAATATGGAAGGAGTGCCAGAGGGCTTTTGTTTGTTCTGGTTGCTCTGCCTGCCTCTGATCCAGCTGTTCTTTTCTTCTCCCCACCCAGGATGCTTTCCTTGCCTTCCACCAGGACCTGCATTTTGTGAGGAAGTTCATGAAGCCCCTGCTAATTGGGGAGCTGGCCCCTGGGGAGCCCAGCCAAGACCGTGGCAAGAGTGTGAGTCTGGGGCAGAGCTGGGGGCAGGGGGAGCTCAGAAGGCCAGGCACTGCACTGTGGTCTGCTGGCCAGCCAGGGGCCCTGCTCAAGCCAGGTTCAGTCCAGTTCAACCGGCATTTACCACGAGACACCAGAGACCAAGACAGACAGACTTGGGCCTGTCCTTAAGGAGCTGTGATTTCCAACAGGAATTAGGGCCAGTTAGGGCATGGAGCAGGTGTTTGGTAGAGACTGTTTTGTATCCAGTACTTCACTGTCCTATTAGAAGCCCTTCTCTTCTGCCCCATATAACTCATTTCTGGGCAAAGCCGTTCCTTCAAGCTGTCCTTAGTAATAAAGAAAAAGTCCAAGCACAGCATTCTGAGGGGGGACAAAATATGTGAGGACCATCATTTCTCTCCTATATCCCTATATGCTAAGGAGCACTGAGTGGGGCATCATCGAAAGAGGTGGGGAGGGGGGAAAGAGAGGGAAAGAGGGGGGAGAGAGAGAGAGAAGGGGGAAGAGAGAGAGAGAGAAGGGGAGTGGGAGACAGAGAAGAGGAGACAGAGAGAGAGAGGGAGGGAGGGAGGGAGAAGGGGGAGAGAGAGAGAGAGACAGAGAGAGAGAGAGAGGGAGGGAGGAAGGGAGAGAGAAGGGGGAGAGAGAGAGAGAGAAGGAGAGAGAGAGAAGGGGAAAGGGAGACAAAGAAGGAGAGAGGGAGGGAGGGGGAGAGAGAGAGAGAGAGAGAGAGAGAAGGGGAGAGGGAGACAGAGAAGGGGGGAGGAGAGAGAGAGAGAGAACAAGCATGAACACCAGCCCCAAAGGTTTCCATTCCCATCTCTGACTCCCTCTGGCTGAGTGACTCTCAGCCAGTCACTCAACCTCTTAAATGCTCAGGGCAACTTTCTAAAATTATTAAATTGCACAATGATCCTCACTGGTTGTTGTCCACACCAATGAAATGACAGGCTTTCCTTTGTCCCTCTGCTCAGCTCTTACAGTAATCAGGTTGATCTTGTAGCCTACTAAGACCCCCATCTCTTTTTCCATACAAACTCTTGTCTAGCTACACCATTTCTCTTACCTTATCTTGTTAATTATCCTTTAAAATTGTCTATGTATGTTACCAGGGATAAAAGGATGGTTCAGAATAAAGAAACAATTGGCCTAATGATATTAAAAACAGAAATATCCCAAACCACATGATTATCTTAAGAAATGCAAAAAAAAAAAGCCTTGTAGAAGGCATAACACTTCATTTTGCTAAAACCCTGTAAAACACAGGGATGGAAGAGCCTCTTTAAAACCATGAAAAAGTATTTTTGTAAAGCCCAAAGCTAGAGTCCTATATAATGATAATATTAGAAGCTTTCCCAGTAAACACAGGAGTAAAACAAGGATGCTCCCTTCCACTCCTGATATTTGACACATTCTAGAAATGCCAGTGATGGTAAAACAAGAGAAAGAAATTAAAGGCATAAACACAGGTAAAGAGGAGACAAAACTATATCTGTTTGCTGATGACTTGATGGTTTACCTACTTTTTATTTATACCTTTTTCCCAGTCAGACTTGAAGCTTTCTCAGGGTGTAGAGGACGTTTAGTGCTTCTCTCTCCCTAATGCAGCACCTAGCATGAGGTTGGGTATGTGAAACTCAGGAAATATTTCTAACAATTGATGGCCTGGAGATGGACACTCTGATTACCCCTTCAGCATAGGAAGGCTGGTTCCTCTGGGTGGGAGCACTGAGTTGCTTGGAGGTTCAGGGTTCTTGTATTGTGTGGGGTTGCCCAAGTGGCTGACACAGCCCTCCTTGTGTTCTGGCCTCACAGCCTCAGATTACAGAGGACTTCCGAGCCCTGAGGAAGACTGCGCAAGACATGAAGCTCTTTGAGGCCAACCACATGTTCTTCCTCCTGCTCCTGGCCCACATCATCATCATGGAGAGCGTTGGCTGGTTCACCATTTTCTATTTTGGCACCGGCTGGATCTCAACCATCTTGACAGCCTTCATCTTAGCAACCTCCCAGGTGAGAAACAGGGGACATTAGAACATGGAATGTCAGAGACCCTAGGGGAGAGAGCTTAGAACTTAGAACATAGACTGTCTGAGCTGGGAGGAACTTTATGGATCATTCCCCTTCCTCATTTTATAGATCAGGAAGAAGGCTTAGAAAGGGGATGTGCTCACCCCCGGGTTGCATATTGTGTTAGAGACAAAGCTTCCCTGGCTCTCAGCCCTTTGTTCTTACCTTCTCCCTCCTGACACTCCCAGGGTATACCCAGACTCTCTGCTTTCTGGGCTCTCAATTGGCTCATGTGGGCCGGGCCTCGAAGGTGCATCCTGGGGGCTCACTGAGTATCTTTTCCTGACCTGCTCTCTTCCCCCAGGCCCAGGCTGGATGGCTCCAACATGACTATGGCCACTTGTCAGTCTACAAGACAACCAGGTGGAACCACTTTGTTCACAAATTTGTGATCGGCCACCTCAAGGTAAGTGCCACCTGCACAAAGCAGGCTCAGCACCATCTCATTTTCATTTATAAATCAGAGGTGTTCTCAGGTCTGTCCCTCCAAACTAATCT
Source organism: Trichosurus vulpecula (assembly GCF_011100635.1). Taxonomy (NCBI): domain Eukaryota; kingdom Metazoa; phylum Chordata; class Mammalia; order Diprotodontia; family Phalangeridae; genus Trichosurus; species Trichosurus vulpecula. Next base: position 271,850,444 of record NC_050578.1, read on the forward strand.
GGGTGGAGAGAAGCAGGAGATCTCCTAGCCCTCCTTCATGTATTTGCATAGGCTATGCCCCATGCCTGGTGTGCAGTCCTTCTTCACCTACTCTGCTCAGAAGCCTTTTCTTCAAGACCCTGCTCAGATGCTGCCTGCCCTGATTCCTCACAGTCGAAAGCACTCTCTGCATCCTCAGATTTTCCCAGAATGCTCTAGCTAGATCTTTCTTGCCTATCATACTCCACCAGGATCTTTCTTATTTCTCCTCTTGTGGAATAACAATTCTCGGTTTCCTCCTCAATCAGACTAGAAGCTAGGCTTGGGATCGTTCCCACCTCTGTGGCTCTGAGACATGATGGTAAATAGTGAGTCATCAGAAGGAAATGTACCTGGTAAGATCTTCTGATGTCTCCTAAGGGCATAGAGGTGACCTGGGGCTCTTAGACCATTGGGAGGCAGGGTAAGCCTGATACACCCAGTTTGTAGACAAAGAAACTGACACCCTAAGATTCCCAGGGGCAGAGAGAAGAGCCAGGGGGCTTGCCAGCCACAGCAAAGGGGGCATGGCAGGCAAGACTTGGGTCCTGACTTTGAAGCTCAGAGGTCCTTGTTACTGGTTGAATGACCTCAGATAAGTCATTGCACAGAGTGGCATCCTAGAGCTAGGAGGAACCTCAGGGCCAAGGGCCCCCCAAATGAATCTCCATGACCACGTACCCACTGGGTGACTGGCCAGTCTCTGAACCCTTCCAGTGAGGAGGAGGGTGCCCACCAGTCCTGATACACCCTAGTCTTCCTTAGGGCAGCTCTCATAATCAGGATGCGTTTTCTTCCAGAGAGCTGAAATTTGACTCTTTTTAAATTCTATTCTAAGGGCAGCTAGGGGACACCACAGTGCACAGAGCACTGGGCCTGGAGTTTGGAAGACCTGAGTTCAAATTCGGCCTCAGATGCTTCCTGCCTGTGTGACCCTGGGCAAGTCACTTAACCCTGTTTGCCTCAGTTTCCTCATCTGTAAAATGAGCTGGAAAAGGAAATGGCAAACCACTCCAGTATCTCTGCCAAGAAAACCCCAAATGGGATCACAGAGTCAGACAAGACTGAAATGCCTGACCTACAACTGTTCTGTTGTTCCTGGTTCTGTCTTCTAGGGCCAGAAGGGGCAAACCTGATCCCTCTTGCACAGGGCAGGGCCTCAGATGCTCAAACGCATCAATCCTGTCTCCCCGAGTCTTCTCCTTGCCAGGCTTGGTATCCCTGGTTCCTCCAGCCAGGTCTCAGGGCCCTTCCCCATCCAGATTGCCCTCCTCTGAAGGCTTTCCAGCTTGTCATGGGGGGGGCCTCTTTTTGTGTAGCATTCATGGTTAATGACTTGCCCAGGGTCACACGTCACACAGCTAGTAAGTGTCAGAGGCCAGATTTGAGCTCAGATCCCCTTGACTCCAGGCTCGCTGCTCTATCCACTGTACCACCTAGCCACCCTGTCAATGGCCCCCCCAGCTGAACACAAGACTCTGCTCTTTCTCTGTCTGAGCTGCGTTGTTCTCGTCTCTACAATGGTTAGACTGGGCCCGAGCAGGGATTCTGCGCTTTGGGGTCCATGAATGTGTTTTCAAGAATATTTTGACAATTTAAGTATAATTGATTTCTTTGGTAATACTGTGTATTTTATTTTGTGTATTTAAAAACATTATATTTAGGAGTCCATGACACAAGATAAATGAAGAACCCCCAGCGGCTAGGCAGATCAGTAGATAGTGCTGAAGCCTGAATTTAAATCCATCCTTGGACAGTTACTAGCTGTGTGACCCTGGACAAGTCAGTGAATCGCTGCTGGCCTGGGGGACTCGACCTGGTTAGTCTCTCACATCACCTTCCTGGGCCTCAGTTAGCTCACTGACGTGGGCTCCTATGAACCTGCCCTCTGCTGCAGTCACTGGCCTGGCTCCCCAGCCCCCCTCCACCCTGCCAGAACTTGGCTGGCTCTGACTGCCGGGCCCTGGGCTTTCTTTCGCCTTCCCTCTTCAGCGTCCAACAAGCTGATCTCTCTCTTTCCTGGCTCAAGCAGAGCCGAGGAGCCTTCTCACGGCCAGCTTGGCCTCCTGCTGGCCCAAGCTAATGGGAGACCCAGTTTCATACCAGTGGCCTTGCCTGAGCTCCTACGAGGGTCTGGTTTCCTGCCAGGGTTGGGGGGCCTGGAGTCACAGAGGGAGCTTTGTCTCCTTTCTCCTGCTCCCTCCTTTCTAATAAAACCTCTCTTGAAGGCTGAAAAGCAGCACCCCCCTCCTAACCAGCCTTGGCCTTGTGGGCTCTACAAGGCTGCTCTGTGTGGCCCCTCTTGGTCCTGGTCCAGAGGAAGGGATGCCCCCCATGGCTGGAGTGGGGGTGGACCCCAACCCCAGCTCCGTGGTCAGGCCAGAGGGATTGGGCCAAGGTTCAGTAAGGCCCAAGCCAGAACTTTGGTTCAACGCTTACCCATCTCACTTGCTTTTGTAGACTGAATTGGGGGAGGGGAGGGGCCATAGGTTAGCCGTCACACACACCCTAAGGGAGGAGGGGGAGCAGGCTAGGTCAGGGGGCCCAGATTCCCCTCGTAGATATTTCTCCCATTCTGTCAATGAAATCAATCATTCATTTACTCAGTAAGCATTTGCTAATCACCACCTGTGTGCCAGTCACTGCCAGGAACTGGGGATTCAAAGCCCCCAAAAGAACCATCACTGCCCTCTTGTATCTCTTGGGCGGGGACAGCATATGCACATAGGTAGATAGAAAACCATTTCAGGGAGCACTAGAAGAATTGGGAGAGAAAGGCCTCTTTCTTGAAGAGGGTGGCCCTTGACCTGAGCCTTGAATGAAGTTCAGAATTCTAAGAGGCAGTCAGGAAGAAGGGAGCCTGTACCGAGTACTACAAAGTCACAGACGTAGGAAATGAAACATCATGTATGAGAATCAGTCCCCAGGCCGTCTTGGCTGAACACAGAGTATGTGAAGGGGACTGGTGTGTAGTAAATTAGGAAGGGAGACTGGAGTGAGATGGGGAAGGGGCCTCATGTGAGAAATAGGACATCTGTTTTTTGTTTTTGAGTTCCATTATTTATTTGAAACCTTTTTAAATTTGAAGTTCCACATTTTCTCCCTCCCTCGCCCACTGAGAAGGCAAATGACGTATCAGTTACACATGTGAGATCATCTAAAACGTTTCCATTACTAGCCATGCTTAAAAAAAAACCAAGAAAGTGAGAAGATCATATTTCAGTTTGCACTCAGTCCATCAATTCTCTCTCTAGAGGTGAATAGTATTTATCTTTGCATCACTGTCTCTTGGAATTGCCTTGGATCACTGTATTGATCAGAGTAGCCGCGTCTTCCACATGGGATCGCCCTTACCGCATTGCTCTTGCTGTGCGCAATGACCTCCCGCTCCTTCTCACTTCACTTTGCATCCGTTCATAGAGGTTTTGCCTCGTCATCAGTTCTTAGAGCACAATAATATACCACAACCTTTTCAGCCATTCCCCAGTGATGGATATCCTCATAATTTCTAGTTTTTTGCCACCACAAAAATGTTGCTATCAATATTTGTGTACGTTTAGGTCCTTTCCCTCTTTCTTTGATCTCTTTGGGGTACAGACTTGGTAGTGACATTGCTAGGTCAAAGGGCATACCACAGTTTTATAGCCCTTTGGCCTGGTTTCAAATTGTTCTCTGAAATGGTTGGACCAGTTCACTACTCCACCAGGAGTTCATTAGTGAACCTTATTCCCTCCAACATTTGTCATTTCTGATAGGTGTGAGGCAGTACATCAGAGATGTTTTAATTTGCCTTTCTTTCACAATAGTGATTTATCTTTTCATGTGACTATAGATAGCTTTGATTTCTTCTGAAAACTGCCTGCTCCTATCTTTTGACCATTTATCAATTGGGGGAATGGCTCTTATTTTCATAAATTTTTATACATTTTTTAATAAATTTGACTCAATTCTCTGTATATTTGAGAAGCGAGGCTTTTATCAGAGAAACTTGCTGTAAATTTGAGGGGCAATAATCCGTAGACTGTAGTACCTTTTAGCAAAATGTAGTTTCCCTGTTTATCCCATGTAATTAGGTCTATTTTTGCTTTTGCTTTGTCTGAGATCACGATTGCTACCCCTACCTTTTTTGCTTCAGCTGAAGCATAATAGATTCTTCTCCAGTCCATTATTTTAACTCTGTGTGTGTGTTTCTGTTTCAAATGTGTCTCTTCCAAACAACATATTATTAGGTTCTGATTTCTAATCCATTCTGCTACTGGCTGCCATTTTATGGGTGAGCTCATCATATTCACAGTTAAGATTACATACTGTCTATTTCCCTTCATTCCATTTTCTTCTATTTATCCTTCTCTCTTTTTATCCTGTCTCTCTTCAAAAGTCTATTTTGCTTCTGACCACTGTCTGCTTTAATCTCTCCTTCCTTTGATCAACCCCACCCTCATCTCTTCTCCCCTTCCCCTTCTAATTCCCTGTTGGGCAAGATAGTTCTATACACAACTGAGCATGTATAGATGTTCTTCCTCTTTGAACCAGTTCTGATAAGAGTGAGGTTCAAGCATTATCCGCCACTTCTCCCCCGCCTAGTTTCCCCTCCACTGTAAAGGCTCTTCCTTATGCTCCTTTTTTTATGTGAGAATAATTTTCCCATTCTATCTCTCCCTTCCCCATTCTCCCAGTGCATCTATCTTTCTCACCCCTTCATTTTTTTTTTTTTGGCGATCATTGCAACACAATTGGCTTATCATACCCATGCCCTCTGTTTATGCAGACTCCTTTTTACTGCCCTAATAATGATAAAGTTCTTAGGTGTTACATGTTATCTTTTTCCCATATAGGAATATAAACAATTTAACTTTCTTGAATCCCTTATGATTTCTCTTTCAGGTTTACCTTTTCATGCCTCTCTTGAGTCTTGTGTTTGAATGTCAGATTTTCTGTTCAATTCTGTCCTTCTCATTAGGAATGCTTGAAAGTCCTCCGTCATATTAAATATCCATTCCCTGCCCCCCCTGGAGGATTACATTCAGTTTTGCTGTATAGATTATTCTTGGTCATAATCCTAGCTTCTTTGCCTACTGGAATTTCATATTACAAGTTCTCCACTCCTTTAAGGTGGAGGCTGCTAAATCTTGGGTTATCCTGACTGTGGCTCCACAATATTTAAATTGTTTCTTTCTGGCTGCTTCCAATATTTTCTCCTTGACCTTGAAGCTCTGGAATTTGGCTATAATATTCCTAGGAATTTTCATTTTGGACTCTCTTTCAGGAGGTGATTGGTTGATTCTTTCACTTTCTATTTTACCCTATGAAACTAAGATGTCAGGGCAGCTTTCCTTGATAATTTCCTGAAATATGATAGCAAGGCTCTTTTTTTGATCATGGATTTCAGGTAGTTCAATAATTCTTAAATTCTCTCTCCTGGATCTATTTTTCATGTCAGTTGTTTTTCCAATGAGATAGTTCACATTTTCTTCCATTTTTTCATTCTTTTGTCTTTGTTTTATTGTTCCATGATGTTTCATGGAGCCATTGACTTTCACTTACCCAAATCTAATTTTTAAGGAATTCTTTTCTTCAGTGAGATCTTTTACCTCTTTTTCTATTTGGCCAATTCTGGTTTTTTAAGATGTTACTTTCTTCAGAATTTTTTTGTGCCTCTTTTACCAAGTTGTTTAATTCACTTTTAATAATTTTCTTGCATCACTCCCATTTCTTTTCCCAATTTTTCCTCTACCACTCTTACTTCTTTCTTTAACTCTTCCAGGAATTCTTGTTGATCTGAGTCTAATTAGTATTTTTCCTTTGAGATTTAGTTTGTGGCTTTTTCACACTATTGCCTTCTTCAGAGTTTGTTTCTTGGTCTTCCCTCCCACCCCCAGCACTTTTCTCTGCCCTGAAACTGTAACCTAAAACTGTAAATGGGCAATAGAGTTGCCAGTCAGTGCCAGCTGTATCCACTGCCAGCAGAGTCCCTTATAATCTCTCTGACAAGTTGATCTGATCCGCTTACAATCTCTGGGCTGAGAGCTCCCAAAGCTGCTGCTAGTGCTGCCAACAGGCCCCCACCTCAGTGTTACAGACTTCTCCTGTAAACCTCCTCAGTCATCTTAGGCTGAAAGAATGTCTCACCATAACCTTTGGTTGTCTCTGCCACTCTAAAATTTGATGTCAGTGTTATTTTAAAGTTGTTTCGAGGGTTATGTAAGAATTCATCTGGGTTGCCATCTCTTCTCTGCCATCTTGGCTCTGTCCAGTCAGGACATTAGTTTTTGACCTGACATATCAGATGTTTTAGAGGGACAGGGTGGTGGTAAGGGACAGTGAGGGAGGAAATCCATCTTCACAGCCCTACAAAACCAGCTCTGGGCAAGTCCAAGGTTTCCAAACTTTTAGACAATAAGAAGGCTCTTGGGGACCACAGAGTTCAGCTTCCTCATTTTACAGGTCGGGAAAATGAGTTCCAGAGAATGACATACCCAAGATCACCCTGTTAATAAATGGCAGAGGATCTGGAATCTAGGTCTTTTGACATCGCGCCCAGGGGCTGATTTGGCTTTGATCCAGGCTATCTTTTTTCAATTTCTTCCAGGCATTTTCTTGCCAGTCAGTATTTTCTCAGGGTGGTCAGAGGCAAGAGGGAGGGTGGAGGGTGCTTTCAGTTTCTTCATTTGTAAAATGAGAGGGTGACCACAGACCCTACCTCACAGTAGTCTTAGGAGAATCCAATGAGGTAATGGATATAAAACACAAAGAATTTCATTTGCATTCTAAGAGGGAGTAGCCACTTCCAGGAGATCTTAGATCCAGCACTGGCCCAGGGGCACACAGTTAGCCAGCCCTTCATGACACTGTATGTTCTGAGCTTCCTGCTATAGTTCTAGGATCCCAGGAGACAGGGATTTCTAAAGCATAAGGGACACACCCATTTCACTTCCATATTTCAAACATTCATTCATTCAACATCCAGCCAGCATTTATGGAGTGCCTACTGTATGCTAAGTGCTGGGGATACAAAAAGGGGCAAAAGATAGTCCCTCAGGCCCTCTAGGAGCTCATAGTCCAACGGGAGAAGTCACATGCAAACAAATGTGTACAAATAAGCTTCCCACGGGATAAATTGGAAATAACTAAAAGGAAGCAGGCACTAGAGTTAGGTGAGATTGGGGAAGGCTTCCTGTAGAAGTCGGAGCTGAGGGGGGAGAGCATTTTGGCTGTGGGGCATTACACTTCCCCTAGGGGGTCAAAGAATCCTCTTGAGCAGGGCAGTGACATACATACTGGGCTTGTGACATCTCCCTCAATGCTTCTGCCAGCGGTGCCATTGCTGGATGACACGCTGGGCAACCCTCACACTCTCTCCCCAGGACCTGTCAACACAGATGTCTCCATCAAGTCGGGGAACTTTTGCCAGGTTAATATCTTAGACAAAAGTGTGGGCCAACCAATGAAAACACGCATTTGCTCAAACAAGTATTTTGTGCTTGGGAAACATTCTTGGCACAAGCCAGGCCTTTGGCAAATCTGCCATCTCTGTCTACATCTATCTCAGGAAGTGAACAAGCCAACTGAGGTCTTGTCAATAATCCTCGGGCACCGCTGATTAATTGGGCAAGAAAGAACACGCCCCACCAAACCTCGGGCCCTGAGCTAGTCCCTCTGAAAACAGGCGCTGTTCCCTGAGAGGGCCACAGTGAAGGGATCAAAATCCCACACAGAGGGAAGGCTCAAGTGTGTAATAGTAACAAACAATAACACGTCCCTTTGCAATCCATCTAGTTAAGCTTATTTCAGTTCATGTAAGAAGCCTTGGCTGGGGAATTGGGTCCGAATTAGTGGCCGATGGTTGGACTGGTGACTCTCTGATACTTTCTTGTAGAGCCCTGGCAGGCTTGGGTCAGAATTCTGCCTCAGACACCTACAGTGATGTGATGCTGGGCAATCAATTCTCTTTAACTTCTCTGGGCCTCGGTTACCTGCTTCTGAGGTCTCTTCCTTTCTTGGATTCAGAACTGGAAAGGGCTTTACCAATTATCTGGTCTATAAAATATCACAGCTGGAAGATGGACTGCCTAACGCAATCATCTTCTTTCACAGAAGAAGAAAGAAATGACTTACCCAGGTCATGCAGTTCTTCCATTTTCTGTTGAGAGACGTCTCTTTTCACTTAGAGAAACAAAACTTTTTTTTTTAACTGATGCCTTTCAGTGATTTCTGGAAATACCTCTCTTCCTTCTCACCCATCCCCCTCCTCCCCAGCTTAAACCCTCTCTTCTAGCAAAGAAAAACATTTTAAGCAAAAACAGGTGATGCAGTAAGCGAGTCTGGAAGTGTATCCAGCATTCTGCCGCAGTAGCCTCCACCTCTCTCTTAAGACTGCAGAGGTATGCTGCATTATCTGTAACCAGTTTCTTGGTTGCTCAGTTTGACTTCCTTATAGTGACTCATTTTTTAAGGACATTCTTATGGACATGGTGTATAGTGAGTTCTCTTTATTTTTCCCTGCCTCAGGTTACTCCCAAACCCCCTTTCCACAGATCCTGGCTGTCTTTGCCCCTGCATTTACACAGATCCTGACTGTCTTTGCCCCCGCACATTGAGCTCTCCTGGTGACATAGCTCAGGATGGATGGGCTGTTTCCCAGAGCTCCAGGCTCCCACCAACTTCAGGTCCCAGAGCCCATCAGCCTCATCCCCTCTCCTTTCCCCCTCCAGGGAGCCTCGGCTAACTGGTGGAATCATCGGCACTTCCAGCACCACGCCAAGCCCAACATCTTCCAGAAGGACCCCGACGTGAACATGCTTCATGTCTTTGTCCTGGGCGAGTGGCAGCCAGTGGAGGTAAGAGGAGGAGGAGGGAGGGATCCCCTCTCACTTGTGAGGGTGGCACAGAAATGGCAGCACCGGGGAAGGACCAACCTAACTCCAGGTGGGGACATGTTCCCTCCTAATGTCTCAAGATAAGCCTCTGGACTTGGGCATCAGGAAAACTTGGGTTCAAATCTCACTCTGACATAGCTCCATGACCCTCAACGAGCCTGTTTCTCCATCTGTAGAATAAGTGGATTTGGGCTCCATGATGGCTGAGGTGGCTCCTCACTTTCAATCCGTGATCCAAGTGTCTGAGGGAGGGTTTGACCTCAGCTCTTCCCAACTCCCAAGTCCAACGTTCTGCCCGCCATGTGTAGAGGGATTCATCAGTTCCTAGGGAAACACAGATCTCATTTGTGGAATCTTAGTGTTGGAAGGGACCTTAGAGGTCAGCCATACCTGAACGCGGAAGTCTTCTCCAGCATAGTGGCAGGTGGTCATCCCACTCTGCTTGAAGGCCTCCAGGGAGAGTGAGACTCACCCCATTTCGAGGCAGCCCCATTTACTGTGGGACAGCTCTCCTGGTCAGGAGATGTTTCCGGGCACCCAGTCTAAAGTTGCCTCTTTTCGACTTTCCCCGATGGCCAAGCCAAGTCAGGGCCTTTGACACAAACAAAGGCAAAGACATGGCCCTTGTTCCCGAAGAGCTCACCCTCCAATGGGGCAGAGACAACAAAAAACCAGCTTTGCATGTACAACATGTGTGCAGGGTAAACTGGAGGCAATCTCAGAAGGAGGCAGGAAAACTTCTTGTAGAAAGAGCGAGCTGAAGGAAGCCTGGAGGCCCAGAAGAGGAGGAGGAGAGCCTTTCAGGCAGGGGAAATGCCCAAGTTGGGAGATGGAGAGTCTTGTATGAGGCTTGGCAAGGAGGCTGGTGTCTCTGGATCACAGAGTTCTCGGAGTGGGAGTGAGGTGTAAGAAGCCTGGAAAGGCCCCAGGTTCTGTCTGCTGGGGCCAGGCAGAACAGTTGCCACAAAGACCAGAGTCTTTCCAAGGGACAGCTGTTGTCTGGCTTGGTGGGCTAGATGGGAATCTCTCCCTTCCTGCCCCAAAGGTTTATGCTTCTAGATATGTAGATAAAGGGAGTCACCAGATAAGGGCTTAGAGTTCCCTCAGGGGGTTGGAGCACTCACCCAAATCTGTTTTGGAGGCAGCCCCACAGTCTGTGAACCTGAGACCTGTCTGTGATGCTCACGACTTCTGTGACCTTGGGGAAGGCCTTCATCAATCTGAAGGTTAGAGCAGATGGCCTCTGAGGGGCCTTCCAACGCTAAATCTGTGATCTGACGGCTTGGGTTCAAATCCTGCCTCTGATGTGTGGCCTTCGAAAAGTCACTTACTTCTCCGAGCCTCAGTTTCCACTTGCATAAAATGAAAGCATTGGCCTAGATGGCCTCTGAGATCTTTCCAGCACCAGGCTGCTGCTGTTGTTGGGTTTTGGGGGGTTTTTTTTGTTTTTTTTTTTTTTGGTGTGGGGAAATCCTTTCCCAGAGAAGAAGCATCATGAAGGCAACTGTCTCTCTGTGTCTCTTTCCTCTTTGTCTGTCTCTCTCTGTCTCCTCGTTCTTTCTCTTTCCTTTATCTCTGTCTCTGTCTCTTCCTGTCTCTCCTCTCTGTTCCTGTCTCTTTTTATCTCCTCTCTCTCTCTCTCCTCTCTCTCCCCTTTTTCTCTCTATCTTTCTGTCTCTATCCTCTGTCTCTGTGTCTCTCTCCTCTATCTCTGTCTCTCTTTGTCTCTTTCTCTCCCTCTGCTCTCTTTCTCTTTTTCTCTCTCTACATTTGTATCTGTCTTTCTTTCCTCTCTCTCTCCCTCTCTCTCTCTCTCTCTCTCTCTCTCTCTCTCTCTCTCTCTCTCTCTCCTCTCTGTCTGTCTCCTCTATCTCTGTCTGTCTCTGTCTCTCTCTCTTTCCTCCCCAAAGAACACTGGATTTTCAATTAGAAGACCTGGGTTGAATCGACTCTTACCCTCTCTAGTGAGTAGACAAGTCACCTGCCCTCTCTGTAAACTTGGGGGCCTGGACTCAGTGACCTAAGGTCCCCTCCAACCTCTGGGCCTGAGGCATAATCCAGTCGGGGTATGAAGAAGATGGAGTCAGGCAGGCCTCCAGGACACTTTGTCTTGTACAGGCTTGTCTCAAATACCAGGGTTTTGAATTAAATTCGGGTTGCCGTTAGCAACAGGATCACTCCTGGCTTTGCCACTGTGGACGATTTCACGGAAATCCGCTTTCCAGAAACAAAAGGAGTCCTGTTTCAGTTCTGGGGTGGGAGGGGTCTCTGTCTGAGCTGGGCTGTGTTGCCCCCAAATGGAGCCTGGCTCAGGGCTTGTTGCCTACTGTAGGTACGTATTCATTTATTCGTCGATTCCATAAACGTTTATTGAACAGCTGCTGTGGGTTCAGTTCCCAGGGGGCAGAGCTGGGGAGTTGAGGGGATGCGGCCCCTTCTTTTATGGGGCTCTGCCTCGCCAGAGGGATTATGGCCCCCCAACAAATGAACAAAGTACAGGTCAGGGTCATCGATTGAGAAATGTCAGAGATCACTGAGTGGGGCCTGTCACTTCACAGGCCCATAGAGAGAGGTCTCCTCCAGCTTGTAAGTCTGTGAGGCAGGACTCACCACAAGGCGTAGGACCGGGGAAATCGGGCAGCAGTAGAGTTTGGACTATCAAGATGGGTGGGAATTGATGGAGAGGGGTGGTCCTAGTGAGGTCCTAGTCCATCATGGAGGGAGGAAAATGGGGGGGGTAGGAGATGATGAAGATGAAGATGGAAAGGGAGAAAGGAGCTAGGTAGTGAAAGGTCTTGAATGCCAGACTAAAGGACGTGTCCTTTCCCTGGTGGCCTCCTTTACCAGGGGATGGAGAGGAAGAGGGAGGCGCATTAACCAGGGCTACAAGGAATGCTGGATTTCCTCTTCCTGGGAAAGGCATCTGAGGTCATCCAGTCTAACTTCCTCCTTTTAACAGAGGAGGAAACTGAGTCTCAGTCAGTAAGGTGATAGCGGAGGGGTTGTCTGCTCAGTAGAATTCTATGGTAAGGGTACTCAGTGAGAGGCAGAGGGGCACGGTGGAAAGAAAGAGGATTTGAGTTCAAATCTTACCATCTGGGTGACCTTGGGTCAGTGGCCTATTTCTTTGGGCCTTGACTTCATCTTCTGTAAAATGAGTGTTGAGCTGCGTGGCATTGAAGCTCCCTTATGGCTCTAAATCTCTGATTCTGGTTTTCCCCTACCCTTTCTACCCTCCCTGGTAGGATAAAACCTGTTAAATACTGTGAAATCCTGATGCCAGTGTTGGAATTTAGGACCAATGTGCTAATGTGGAAGATCTGACTGCCTGGCCTTGACCAGAGGTGGTGGTGATGCTTTAGGAGGGGACAGTAGAAATAACCCTAGATCTGGAGTCAGGGTTACCTGGGTACCTGGCTTCGAATCCTGATTCTACAACTTCTGGCTGTGTGCGCTTGGCCAACTCCCTTCCCCCTCTGTGTCCCAGCTCTCCTCTCTGTAAAATGATAGGGTTGGCCTCAGAGATTTTCTAATGTCTTGTGATTAGGCCCATGCCTAAGGAATGTTAAATCTTGGGATGCTGAAAGAGGGATTGGAGGTGGGGGTGGGGGTAGGGCAGAGCCATCTGGGTGGCTGCTCCTGGTGGCCTGAACTCAAGTGGGGACAGCCCAGAGGGAAAGGGACGGACTTGTAGGGAAGTGTGGAGATGGAGTCTGGCCAGGAGCTCAAAGCTCAGTGTGGAAGGATGACGAAGGGTGACAGGATCACGGGTTCAGAGCCAGAAGGCCTCTCAGAGGTCGTCTAGAGCACCCTCCACTGTTACAGATAGACACTCAATGAAACTGAAGGGTTAAATGACTTACCCATGGTTGTCACGTGCCTGGGAAATCACCCTGCTTGGTTTCAGACACCACTTCAAGGCCAAGGCCCTCCCCATGATGCCATCTTGTCCATTCTGCCTTAGTAATGCCACTTTTCGAGGCCAAGGCCCTCCCCATGGTACCATCTTGCCCTCTTTGCATTAATAATGGTGCTCTCCAAAGGTGGACCCCACACCCTTCCTGTGCTGTAGCCTGTTCACCTCAGCCTGACCTGAAGCATGCCACTGGTCAGAATTGGGCACCTGAGGATCCCAAGTGACATCACCCCCCAGAATGCCCAATCCCAGCCAGCTGAGAGGAGATGATATGGGAAGGAATTTTTCCCTTGTTCCTTCACTTTCCCCTGGGGAGCGAAAGATCTGTCTTCTCTCCGATGGGAACAAGCCAAAAGAGGGGAGACAGCTGGGCCTTCAGCTGATGAGAGAATTAGACTGGCCTCGTGGGCCGTGGCTGGGCCCCCAGACCCTGGCCCCTTTTCACCTGGAGAAGGTGCAGCTCTACTCAGACAGTTGGGGGAAGGCTGCCTCAACTTACCTTTCTCTCTTGGTGTATGGAGACCCGTCATTCAAGGCCCACCTTGAGTCTCAGCCTCCATGAATCTGGGGTGTAACCCCCCTCCCCATATTCCTCATCATCAACCTGGACCGAAGGGCATAGGATGACAGAATTTAGAGCTGGAAGCACCCTTCCCTGCCTCTTCAACCCTTTCATTTTACAGGGAAGGAAACTGGAATTCAATTCAGATCCATGTAGTGACCATCTGGCCTCAGACTCTTAATAGCTCTGTTACTCTACGCAAGTCATTTCTGAGCCTCAGTTAGCTTCGTCTCTAAAATGGGTGTAATGATACTAATAGCTCAGATGTGGACTAGTAGGCTCCGAATCCAAATCCAAAGACATCAGGATATATGGGAAGTGTTTTTCAAACCTTCGAGTGTTTTCTCCATGTCAGCTTGTAATCGGCATTATTATGTGTCAGGCTTGGGATACGGAGGTGGTCCCTGCCCTCCAGGAGCTTGCCTTTAGCCAGGTCAATAGTACACGTATGAGAGCTAGAAGGGGGCAGAGGTTGTCAAGTCCATCTCCCTTATTTACAGGTGAGAAGACTGAGACCCCAAAAATGAAGGGGCTTGGCTCAAAGTCCCAGGGATAGGAAATGGCAGGGTGGGGCTTCAGGCAATCAATGTTTATTAAGCAACTCATATATCCTAGGGAGGCAGGAGATGGAATGCCAAGTTCAGGGAACCACAAATATAGCCCACTTGGCCCAGAATGGGGACTGTGCAGGGCAGGCTGGGCAGGGACTTAGCAATGTCGTCCAGCTAATGCTGGGCCTCTGGGGGGAGTGGGGCTTGTTCCCCCACCCCACTAGTGAGATGGGTGGGAATTGGGCTCTGGCTGACTGCCCGTCCCTTTGGTCCAGAAGCTTTAATCTTCCAGATCAATCATGGAATTGCCAAAGGAGGCTTTAAAGTATTAAAAAATTTTATTGATAGCAGCTCCATTTCCAAATAATTCTCTTCCCTTCCCCTCCCCAGAGAACCATGTTGCCTGTGATGAAGAATAAAAACAAAAGAGGTGGGGGCCTGGGGTGAAGGAAGAGATGTAGTTCAGCAGAACTTACCAACTGATCTCATCCGCTGAGTCTGGTAACTCAGGTGATGTTTCAGACCCATGGGGCACTCCCCCCTTCCCCACTTGTGCAAATAAGGAAGAAAAACACATCTTTCTTCACTTCTTTGGGGACCAGCTTGGTCACTGGAAAGACACATCATTCACTTTGTTTGCTGTTCTCTATAAAGTGTCGCAGTCATTGTATATGTTGTCTTCCTGGTTCTTCTTCCTTCACTTTGCATCAGTTTAGAGAAGTCTCCTCTTGCTTCTCTGAATTCTTCATATTCTGCAACATTTCTTAGACAGCAGTATTCAAGCCAATCAACACACATTTATTAAGCACTTATTGTATGCCAAGCACTGTGCTAACCACTGGGGATATAAAAGAAAGGTAAAAGACAGTCCCTGCCCTCAAGGAGCTCCGATTCCAGTAGGGAGATAGCATACAAACCACTCTGCACACACAAGATATAGTTTTCTGAGGAGATGGAAGATAGTTTTAGAGGAAAGGCCCTAGTCTTGGGGCACCTGGAAAAGGCTCCTTCATTAGGCGGGATTTAAACAGAGTCTTGAAGAAAACCAGGAGGTGAAGGCAAGGAAGGGAAGGCATTCCAGGTATGGAGGGCGACCAGGGCAAAAGCATGGAGTTGGGAGATGATCTCTCGGATTGGAGGGACTTTGGGTGAGCCTGAGCTTCCAGGGCCATTCCATACAAAGCTAGGTCTTGTCCCTCACGGTCCTTGTTCTTGAGGTCTAGGAGGCCTGAACGACGTTCTGGTGTCCAGGGTTGTGGAGGTTACTGAGGTTTTGGCTGGCCACTGGCTCATCACGTTGCTTGGACTGCCCAGGACTTCCTGCCACAGGCTGGGCTCAGCCCCATCAGTGCTTGCTCAGCTCAGAGCTGAATGAGTCCTCAGGAGTCCTGGAGTCAGTGTTTTGCCAAGGCTGCTGTCCCCAACCCCGCTTTGACCTTTGCCAGCCCTTGGCAGCGAGGAGGGCCCTCCTCCACTTGTGCCCTTTCCACCTGTGCCCTTCACCTAGGTATAAAAGCCAGACAGGTCAGTTGTACACATCCGAGCCGGTATACCAGGGCTGGCCCTGGGCCTTGGATAACAAGGGCAGGAAACGGAGTGTTCCTTGTGGGCATGTGAATGGGTTCACCCCCATGGACATCCCTGCCTGAGGGTCCCTCCTATTAGGGCCACTCCCCTACTGGGTGGATGGAGCTACCCTCAGCCAAATATAACATGTGGGCAGCCAGCCCACGTTGTCCATCTGGCTACCTGCCCTCATCAGGGCCCCAAGCCAGACTGGCTTTTTATCCAGGCGCTGTCCTACTAATGCAGATACGGTAGCATTAGGGATGAGCTTGGCTTAGCATGGCGTCTGAAACATCGTAGAGACTTAATAAAGATTTGTTGACTGACCGTCTGCCATACCAGGCGCTTATGAGTGAGCTCAGGTAAGTTCTAATCCTTAAACCTGGCCTTAGGCAATTAATTGTTTATTGCAAGTGTAGAACTTTACATTTATCTTCATTAAATGTCATCTTGGGATCTAGCCTCTTGGGATCACTTGGGGTTCCTGTCACCTGATGTGATACTTCCTCCAGCTTCCACCCTGCCCATGAGCCCCAGGGCTGGGCTCTCCCTGGGCCAGGGTCAGGAGTCCAGATGGTTCTGAATGATTTCCCTTCTCTCCTCCAGTACGGCAAGAAGAAACTGAAATACCTGCCTTACAACCACCAGCATAAGTACTTCTTTCTGAGTGAGTACCTGGGGCTGCCCATCTGAGCCCTGCCGCAGGCCCCAGATGCCAGACCCTCAGCAGCCCCAGAGCTGCTTCTGTCCCTCCTCCATTGGTGACCAGGGGGCATCTCATCTCCTAGGAGTGCAGAGAAGAGCCAAGAGTTCGTGGGATCCTAGAACTGGGAGGAGGAGGAATAGCAACCATAGACCCCATCTAATAATGACTTTATAATATTACAATGATTACGATGAATATAGTAATAGGAGATCCCAATAATTAGTATATATTAGTTATATTATAATGATAATTCATTGAATAACTGGGTATTTCATCTAATAGTTCTTGTCTCATTATATTATAATCAGTTAATTAGTGTTATACTGTTTAATCATTGGAGCCCCTATACAACAATAGGCTATTATAATTAATATTGTATTAACAGCAATAACAGACACCCCATTGTTATTAATAACGGGAGAGCAATCTGGAGCTCACGTCTAATAACAAATAATACGTGACACATGAAGCATGATTATACCTGATGTCGTCATATGGATATTAAGCATTGGAGATGCCATCTGATCAGGGGGATAGCGTAGAATTGCTAGCATTTATAAGGTGCTTTAAGGTCGGCCAAGTGCTTTATAGACACTAACTCATTGCGTCCTCACAGCAACGCTGGGAGGTAGGTGAGGGAGCTGAGGCAGCCGGAGGCCTATCCTTGGGTCACCCAGCTTGTGAAGGGTCTAAAGCTGGAAAGGAACTCAGGTCTTCCTGACTCCAGGCTCTGCTCTGCCTCTGCCTCCCTTCCCCAGAACACCTTTGTGTGAGAGGGATCTTTATTTTATTCCCGTTTTAGAGATGAAGAAATAGAGGCCATTTAAATAAATAAAAAGTAGTCATTTGTCCTCTGTCCAGCGGCAGGTAAAATGCACACCCCGGGTCTTTGACTCCAAGCCTTAACGCACTTCTCACGATACCAACCTATGAACTCACCCATTGTATGGATGGGTGCACTGAGTCCCCCAGAGGTCCAGTGACTTGCCAGTAGCCCCACAGCTCCTAAGTGGCTGAGCTGGGGCCCACGCAGGCTCCCCCGGCCCTGTTTTTGATACACTTCCCACCCAGCCATGCTACCTGCTCACTTCTTTTACAAATGAGAATACGAAGGCCAGGAAAGGGAAGCCTGTGTTCATGGTCACTTGGATGGTTTGGGCCAAGCTGCAGCCGGGCTCCAGCTCACCTCCTAGGCCGTGGCTCTACCCTCTTCACTAAGCCTCCCCAGGTGCCCTCTGCATTATATGATAATGGCCCAGCCCCCTCCCTGCAGCCCCCATGGTCCTGCCTGACCCGTGCTGGGGGGTGGGAGGTGCGAATGGGCCCAGTCCCCTGCCATGGCACTTTGCCTTTCCCTGGGCCCTTCTCAATGTCTCCTCTCTTGTCTTTCCCACAGTCGGGCCACCATTGCTCATTCCGATGTACTTCCAGTTTCAGATCATCATGACCATGATTGTGCGCAAAGACTGGGTGGTGAGTCACAAGTCCTCAGGTCCTGGGGGGTTGTACTTGGTGCCAGGCCTTTGGGGAAGGGTGGGCCCAGGGTGGGGCCAGGCCCGGGCCTGGTGGGAGCCCCTGTGCAGAGGGGCAGGGCATGTACTGAGGGGTGGCTGTAGTCTCTGAGGAGTCAGCTGCTCTCCTTCCACCATGCGGTGTGGGGGGGAGGGGTCAGTGATTTACCTTTAGGCTCAGATTTAAAGCTGAGAGGTAGAACCTTAAAGGTTGACATCGTCCAAGCTCCCCATTCAGGAAACTGGTCTCCAGGGAGGTCAAGGGAGTTGCCCAAATTCACATGGGTTGTTAAGGGCCAAGCCAGAATTTGAACCCAGGCCCTCTGACTCCAAACTCAGGCACCTTTGCCGCTGGGATTATAAATCCCCCAAGGGAATCCATCCCTCTTTGGGCCCTGTCTGTAGTCTCCTTTGTGGGGGCCAGAGTGGGGTCAGCAGGGGAGCTGACCTCTGGGGTGCCTTTGAGCTCTGTCATTCTGTGATTCTGGGAGAACACTGAACGTGGAGCCAGAGGACCTGGGTGTGAATCCCCCCACAGCTGCCTACTCTCTGTACCACCCTGGGCAAGTCCCTTCTCTTGGAGCCTGAGCATCCTCTTCTGTAAAATTGGGGGTGGGGAGGGTTGGAGCAGCTTTTCCAACACTGAATCTGTAAGATGGACAGACGGGACATCAGAGCAGTGGGCTTTGAACATCACCCCGATACATCCTGTGCAACCTTGGGTGACTCATCTGACTTACCTTATCTGTAAAATGGATCGATAGTGGACCATGTGGTCTGAGCCAAGGTCCCTCCCGCCTCCTGTGTGTATATGGGGGTGGTAGGGAAATGCATAGGGTGCAACCAGTGTGTATTTTGGCTGTGTGTCTTAGGCTAGATGATGATGGTGATGATGATGATGGTGATTCTGGTGATGATGGTGGTGATGGTGATGGTGATGATGGTGATGATGATGATGAGATGATGATGATGATGATGATGGTGATGATGATGGTGATGAGATGGTGATGATGGTGATGGTGATGATGATGATGGTGATGGTGATGATGGTGATGATGGTGATGATGAGATGGTGATGATGATGATGATGGTGGTGATGGTGATGATGATGATGGTGGTGATGGTGATGGTGATGATGGTGATGATGATGGTGGTGATGGTGATGATGATGGTGATGATGGTGATGATGATGGTGATGATGATGATGATGGTGATGATGGTGATGATGGTGGTGATGGTGATGGTGAGATGATGATGATGGTGATGATGATGGTGATGATGGTGATGATGATGATGATGGTGGTGATGATGGTGGTGATGATGATGATGATGGTGATGGTGATGGTGATGATGATGATGGTGATGAGATGGTGATGATGATGATGATGGTGATGAGATGGTGATGATGGTGATGATGGTGATGGTGATGATGATGATAAGGAGCCTCTACAGAACGTGTTAAGATTTGCAGAGCACTTCACTGTCTGACTTGATCCTATGAGGTAGCTGTTATCACTATACCCATTTTGCAGGCAAGGATGCTGAGGCAGAGTGTGTTACGTGTGGTGGCCAGTCAGGATGACCCGGGTTGGACCTTGCTTCTGGACGGGCTGTGTGCCCCAAACAAGCTCCTTACCCTCTCTCTGCCCCAGGGAGCTCCCTTAAGATAGCCCAAAGTGATGGGAAGGAGCCGACCTGCTTTGGTAGAGTTTCCAATGCTGGGGAAATCCCAGATCCAGGCTCTGGGTCCGCCCTGCCCCCTTCTTGTCCCAGACTGTCCAAACTCGGCTGCATCATTGAGTGCATTTGGTGTTCTCTGCCCTCCCCCCCTCCCTCACTGGGGCACGGGGAGGCTCACTTGTCCTCTGGTTGTATACCTGGGTGGCCCCAGGGATGTCCTGCAGCTCAGATCAATGGCATGTGGACTAACCTTTGGCATCTGCCTTAACCAGAGACCAGCAGAGGATGCATTTGGTCAGACACCCATAGCCTCTGGACTGCCTGTCCAATGGGCAGCAGGCTGTCCTCAGAGTCAGACAGACCTGGGTTCGAGTGCTTGCTCTGATGTGACCTGGTTGCATGACCGTGGGAGTCCCCAACCCCTTAGTGCCCTCACCCACACCTCCCCTTTTCCGTAGGACACATCCAGTGCGTCTCATAGACACTGGGTCGTGGCCAGTGAGCCGGCCTTGGCACTCAGAGCTACCCTCTGTCCCGTCCTTTGCCTCTCTGTGACTCAGGTAGCTCTCTTAGGACTCCTGAGGCATCGACAAGCTGCCACTCTGCATTACTGGAGGGAATCTCCTTATCTGGGAGTTCCCTTGGCCAGAGAAATACAAAGGAAGGGCTCCAAAGTCAAGGCCGTGTGGCTTAACTAAAGCCACTCCAGGTGGACAGGAAGCAGGGAAGGAGCCCCTGGTGCCAGGGCCAAGATGGACGCCCCCAGGGCTGACGATGGATGTGGTCAAGGAGTGTGGGTACGGTGGGGCATGCTCCCAGAACCTGGTACCTCTGCCCCTCCCACTCTGCAGAATCCCTCCCTTAAAGCAAAGGAGCCTGGGACACACTGACACTTGGGTCGTGCCTGAACATGTTTGTCTCATTCTGCACTCCCACCTTTGTGGAGCATCCTGATACGGGCAGGCAAGAAGGAGCATTGGCTTTTGGAGTCAGAGGACCCGGGTTCAAATCCAGACTTTGCCACTGACGGCTTCTTGGGCAAGTCCCTCTTGTCCTCCCTGTATAGAATGAGGAGGCCTCTGAGGACCCTTCTGGCTCCAGACTCTGATCCTCTGTGCAGAACAAGGTGTTGGGAGGTGGGGGACAGGGCAGGACACGGAGGAAGCTCTGTCTCTACCCTTGTGGACAGTTACCATGCATTGTGTGGTGAGTGTATTGGTTCAGGCCCCACTTGTGACACTCAGCTCGCTGTGGGAGACTAGGCAAGTCACTGCCTCCCTGGCCTTGGGTTCTTCATCTGTAAAATGGGCATCATGATGGCAGTCCTACACCCCATCAGGCTTTTAGCCCCTCTAGTGAGATAATGTCTGTTAGGGCTTTAGGTAAAGCCCATAAATGTAGCCCTTCCCATGGTACATGCGCGCACACACACACACACACTGGAGGGGCCGCAGGACATCCAGCAGTGCGAGGCCTGGCTTCTCATCTCTCGTGTCTCTCCCTAGGACTTGGCATGGGCCATCAGTTACTACACCCGCTTCTTCATCACCTACATCCCTTTCTATGGAGTCCTGGGATCCCTCTGTTTCCTCAACTTCATCAGGTAACCAAGCTGTGCTCATTCATCCTTGGGGACAAGGAGCAAAGCTTGTCTCGCCCCCACCCCCAGCCCAAGGATCACTTCTTTAAAGGCCCCAGGGCCCCACGGAGGAGCTCAGGGGTCCCTTCCCCTTTACTCTCTGAGGGAATGAAGACTGCCTTAGGACTGCAGACCCTTGACTGACTAGTGTACAGGGAGTTCAGGCCAGTGTCAAGGCAACCACGCCTTGCTGCTCCTCCTGACAGTGTAGGCCATGCCCAGATGCCCACTGCCCGCTTGTCACCATGCCTATTTGGGGCATCGAGCCATGTTGGGGAACCTCTACCGGCCCCAGACTTGCAGGTGCTCCAGCAGACTCCCCTGAGCCTCCTCTCACCTACTGGTCACCACTGGGATCCTTCCATTGATCTGGCACGAGGTGGGTAGCCCCAGTGAGCAATGAAGGCACTGGCTTCTCTGTGACTCCCCTCTCTAATACCCAGGTTGTCAGGCCTCTAGAAGCTCCAAGGAGACCCTGGGTGTATATAGAGGCTCGACTCACCGTCCTGCTTGTGTTCTCTCCCCAGGTTCTTGGAGAGCCACTGGTTTGTGTGGGTCACACAGATGAATCATATTCCTATGGACATCAATCGGGAGAAGTACCAAGATTGGCTCAGTATCCAGGTGAGGGCTGTGGCAAGGTGAGGAGGGAAGGGGGCCAGGGGTTGTCCTCCCTTTCATCATTGGAGGACGTGAGCACATGAGGAATGAGAATCTCTCTGGCCGACAATAATTTGGACCTATTGACCCTAAGTTTTACTTAGTTCAGTCTAATGAATGGAGCCCCGCTGATAGGGGCTCCATATGCCATGTGGATAGAGCGACAGAATTTGGGATCAAAGTCCAGCTTCAGAGAGAGCAGGCCACCTGGGGATGGTGAGGAAACTGGACAGAGGGCATGCCACCCGGGGATGGTGAGGAAACTGGGCAGAGGGCACGCTACCCGGGGATGGCTTAGAGGAACAAGGGATCTTCTTAAACTAGAAGAAAAGAGTTGGGTGGGGTGGGAGGTAATTAATAACAATATTATTTGTTAGGTCCATGATTTATGAGGTAGATAATAACAACAAAGTTCTCTGAAGTGCTGTCTTGGGGAAAAGAGATTAGCTTCATTCTGCTTGGTTACCAAAGGAGAACTAGATATAATGATGGCAAATGACGAACCAATTGAGACTGACCCAAGGGGAAGCTTCTTTTTTTTAAGTTTCTTTTGAGGGGGGAAGGCAGGACAAGGGGGGTTAAGTGACTCACCCAAGGTCACACGGCTGGTAAGTGTGTCAAGTGTCTGAGGTCAGATTTGAAATCTGGTCCTCCTGACTCCAGGGCCGGTGCTCTACTCACTGAGCCACCTAGCTGCCCCAGAAACTTCTTAATGATGAGGGCTGTCTCCAAATGGAATGGGTTCCCTCTGCAGGTAGTGAGTTCCCTGTCACAGGTGGTGATTTGTTGGGGGTCCCTTCCAGCTTTGATCCTGGGTGATTCTGGTGCTGGGGTTGATGGGATGGCTGGATGAGGGCGATCCCCCACCTGGCCCAAGGAACCAGGCTGTCCCCGGGGACATCGGCTCCTTCCTTCTCTCTCATCCTCCCTCTCCCTGGCAGCTTTCAGCCACTTGCAACGTAGAACAGTCCTTCTTCAATGACTGGTTCAGCGGCCACCTCAACTTCCAGATTGAGCACCAGTGAGTCCAGGCATAGGCCGGGGAGGGCATGGGGTGGCGGCAGCTGGACTGGAAGGGTAACGTCTAGGGGAGGGGCCAGGAAAGGCCTCCTGGAGGCAGCGGGCGCATGATCTGAGTCTCAGAAAGCCTGAGATTTAAGAGGAGGAAGAGGAAGAGCATTCCAGGCCTGGGGGCCCAGCCAATGCAAAGGCACTTGGTCTGTGTCGCTGACACAGGGCCTGGCCCATAGGTGATGCTTAATAAATGCTGGCTGAGCTGCATTAAATGCCTCCCACGTGCACACACAAACTGCACACATGCCCGATGTAGAGATATGCCAAGGCAGTTCATCTTCAGCCTCGGGCCCCATCGTGGGCACAGGGCATCTGTTGTCACATCATTGAAAGGCAGTTGTGGCCCCAGATAGAGAACCAGTCTTGGGTTCAAATCTCGCCCCTGACACGGTCTGACTGTGTGATCCTAGGCACATCACTTCGCTGCTCAGTGTCCCAGGCCCCTTTCTCTGAGATCAGTTGCAGCAGATGCTGGTCTGCTTTGGTGGAGCAATGTCCCCTTCCTGGGACTTCTCTCTGCCCGTGTCCTTCCCAGCCAGGAACTCCACTGAGCACTCAGTGGGGAAGTGGAAGATCCGGGTTCAGGTTCCCACCCTACCATAAATTGGCCAGGTGGCTGAGTTCATCACTGGTCCCCTCTGATCATCAGTTTCTTTGTCTGCAAAGGGAAGGGGTGGGCCAGATGGTCTCCCTCTAGGCCTTGCTCACCTCCTCTCTCCCTGCCCCTTCCCCAGTCTCTTCCCCACCATGCCACGTCACAATTACCACAAGGTCGCCCCCCTGGTCAAGTCTCTGTGTGAAAAGCATGGCATCCTTTACCAAGAGAAGCCCCTCATGAGAGCCCTCCTGGACATTGTGGGGTAAGAGCTGGTAGATGGGCAGGCCTGGGGGCCCAGCTCCAGCAGGGGGGGCATGGTACCAGGGGGTGCACGCCTGGTGATTGGCACACAGCCGCCAGTGGGAGCCCCGCCTTGTCAAGGTCTGTTGAGTCCATGCCCAGAACCTCGGGGTCAAAGATAGTGGGGAGAGGAGGTTGTTCTGTCTGCAAATGAAGGACAAGGCAACCAGAGAGACCTAGATTCAAATCCTGACCCTTCACTAGAGATGGGCCTCAGCCACTCAGTTACCATGTAGTCCAGCTCCCACATTTTACAGATGGGAAAAATGAGGCCCATCTAGGTGAGCGACATTCCTGAGGTTATACAGCTCATCAGTACCGGAGCTGGGACCCAAACCCAGGGCCTCAGCCTCCAAAGCCAGAGCATGCCCCACCTTGGGCCTCAGTTTCCCCATCTGTAACATGAGAACATTGAACTAGATGCCCTCTAAGGTTCCTGAGCTCTGTGACCCTAAGAGCCTCCTCTTCCTCTCCACAGGTCCTTGAAGAAGTCAGGAGACCTCTGGTTGGATGCTTATCTCCACAAATGAAGCCCCCCCCACCCACCTTTAGGGACCTGTGGGGAAGGGAGGCAGGGACTGAGCAGCACGTTTGGGTTCCAGCAACCCAAGCTCCTCCAACAGGGCCCAGGGCCATTTCAGGAAACCCCTGAGAGAGCCCCCCACGACATCTCCTCCTTCTTTTGTCTCTCTGCCTCCCCTTTTCTCTCTTCTGTCTCTGTCTCCCTCTTTCCTCTCTCTCTCTCCCCTTCATTCTCTCTTTCTTCACTCTTTGTCTGCCTTCTCTCTCTTTCTTCCTTCCTATCTCCATCTCTTCTCTCTCTTCTCTCACTCTCTCTTCTCTTTCTTCTCTCTTCTCTCTCTCTCTCTCTCTCTCTCCCTCTCCCTCTCTCTCCCTCTCCTCTTTCTTTCTTCACTCTCTCTGTCTTCTCTTTCTTCTCTCTTCTCTTTCTTCTCTCTTCTCTCTCTCTCTCTCTCTCTCTCTCTCTCTCTCTCTCTCTCTCTCTCTCTCTCTCTCTCTCTCTCTGTAGCACAGTTCCATTCTCCTGTTTCCTGGCATCTGGCAGTGGCTGATCTGACCTGGTTTTTTTCAGGGGATGGGGGTGTAGTGGTCAGGAAACATGATGGGCCCTTTGGCTGTTGGAGTCAATAGGATCCAAGCCTAAATGTTGGGTCTCATTCCTCATCACATTCCAAGTCTGGCTTCTGCTGGCTTCACATGACAGGCCGCCCTCCTTCTTCACCCTGCCCAGCTCTTTCTTCCTCGAGGAAACAAAAGAGATGGACTGTGTTGTCTTCAGTCTCCAGCTTCCCCCCGCCCCCCAGCCCCCAGCCCCTGCCTGTCGTCAGGGTAGGAGGCTTCAGCCAGTTGCTGGCCTGGCCTCTGGGTCTCAGCCCATCACTTTTTGCACCCCCTGGGACATTCAATCATCACTAGCCCTCAGACCTTCTCTTTGGGGCCTACTTAGCCAGGCCTTCCTTGGAGAGGCCCTCAGCCCTCAGTCCCACTGGCCATTTCACACTGAGCCTGAGCAGCTCACAAACGGCCTGCTGATTTGTCCTGAAGTGTGGGTTGTTCTTAGGCCCAGAGCCTTGGGGGCCCTCCCTCAGAGGATTGGCCTGCTGTGGCAGGAGGAACACCAGATGTGGAATAAGGAGATCTGGGCTCAAATTCCATCTCAGTGACTTACTACCTGTATGATGCTCAGAAAGCAATTTGGGCTTCATTTTCTTCTGTCAAGTGAGGGGATCGGACTGGATGGAGCCTAAGGTTCCCCCAAGTCTGAAGCCCTGTGAACCTGTGACCAGCTCAGCCTGGTTTCAGATTAGAAATGCCCAGTGCCCCCTTTCCTCCCGAGAGCATCACTGGCTACCTCTTTCCCTACAGAGCTGGTCCGAAAGTTAAAACTCTGCTAACTTCCAGTCCAGCATCCCCCAGCCCCAGGTCATTAGGTCCGAGGGCCTGTCTCTCGGGTTGCCTTTTGAGACTGGCCAGAACAAATGGGCAGCTGAGGCAGCCGTTCATCCTGCCTTCTTTGAGTATCTCTGGAGGGTTTTCTGCCTTCCCTTCAGGAGTGTTCCAACCCTGGAGTCCGAGGGGTTCGCCTACCCCCACTCCCAGCACAGCATTAATGCTCGGTGCCTAACTGTGGGAACATCCATTTAGAAAGCTGGGAGCAGGGAGGAAGACCTTAGAGATTACTGAGAGTCCAAGCTCGCCCTCTTTTACAGACGAGGAAACTGAGGCTCAGAAAGGCTTGCCTGAGATCACACAGGTAGTGAGGAGCGTGGCTTCCAACCCAAGTTTTCTGGCCCTGAATCTGTTGCTGTTTCTACCAGACTGAGTTGTCTTCTCTTTGGAGGAATAGCCTTCGGCCTCAGGCCGCCTCTCTCAGGCACACATCACAGTGGCCTTAAGATATCGGAAGGAATTCTCCGAGTTCTCCTTTTTCGACCCAGATGCTGGGAGGGGCTGCTTCTTAGGGGGGAGTCCAGAGTCCAAACATTGCCTCTGATCCTGTAATGGGGGTGGGTGGTGGTTGGATCTTCCCTCAGGTCCCCCTTGTACATCCAGGACCAATGCCAATGGGGGATTTTCAGGCTTCTTTCCCCATTTTGGGCCTCACTTTTCTCTCTATATAAAATGAAGGGGTTGGGCTGGATTTCTAGAGTCCAATATCCAGGATCTCCCTTTTCTACAAGCACCAGCATGATCTGTCTCCTCTCACAGACCTTCCTTCCTAGTCCACAGCTGAGGAAAGCCTGGTCTTCTTAGTCCTGGGAGAGGTCTTGTTTCATTTAGTGTTAAACTAGGGAGCCCCGGGAAATGGCATTTTTGGTTCTGGGACCAGGCTCTCTTAGATAGATCTCAGAGGGAAGATGAAGCTTCAGGTGGTGGGGATGGACAGTCTAGCCTTGGTCTTTGAGGAAACCCCTGATAAGGGTAGAAGGTGATGGCTGCCCAGGGATTGTTGGGGTGGAGGCAGTGCCAAGTCCCACCCTATTAAGAAGATTCAGGGCATAAGGGAGATAAAATGGAGGGATTCTCAGTTGCCCCTTCTTCCCCTCCCCATGCTGGGCAAGATTTTGCCAATCCCACAGCAGGGTCCCCTCTCTGCTTTAGAAATGCCCAGTCCTACTTGCTACCCTTAGAGCAGGATGTATGAGACTCACAAACTTCTGTCTTCTGGGGCCCACCGAGGGCTCTCTGTCCCTTAGTTATCTGCTCTGATAGCTATTTTCAGGTTGAGCGCAAGAACTAGATTTAGGCTGGTCATGTTCCTGTGGACCACCCCCCCCCATTCCAAAGGTGTGGGGTGGTGGTTAAAAGTATTCGCTGTCCATAGCACTCCCTTTAAAAGTTTTAACTAGATTAGAATGTATGCTGTTGTCAATGGAGGGGTCCTTCAGTGCTGCCCTCCCCGCCCTTCTCCCCCGATGTCCCTGAGCCTGCTAGAGGGGGCAGGTTGGTTGGAGATGGTAACATGGAAGTGAGCCCTAAATCCTACTTGCTCATCTGATCTGCAGAGGGCCCTTGTACAAGGAGAGGCCTGAGTGACCTGGAGGTTTGGAGGAGGAGAAGGGAAGGGACCCAGAGAAAGGATTAAAGATTGAGAAGGAGAAAGTGAGGAAAGGAGTTTGTGCTGGAGGAGGAGAGTCTAAGAAGGTGAGGGATGGAGAAGGGATGAGGCAGCTAACAGTCCAGGTGGGAGCCCAGGGGGATGGGAGGAGTGCCTGGCATCCCTGTCCTCCACATCAGGGTCTCTAGCCTACTGACAGATCTGTTCTCCCCGTGAAAATGAGGAAGGTGATGTTTTAGGTCCATAGTGTGGCAGCCTGGGATGGAAGGCGGCAGGCAGGAATAATTCCCATCTCTAGCCAAGCTGGCGTTTCTCACTTGGGGCTGGCTCTTCCTCCCTGGTGGTAGTTCGGAACTGAATGTTCTTCATGTTTAAAGGGACCTTTCCTGACCCCCTCACCCCGTCCTCAAGCCACTGTCCCCTTTCCCCCCATGGAGGCAGAATTCTTAGGAAACAAGAACTGATTTTATGACTTTCCATCCCCTCCCCCACTCCCCCCGCAATGCTTTGGGAACGAATGAAAGGCTTGTTTTGTTCTGGTGTTCTGGTTACTCAATAAAAATCAACCTTTTGTGTTAAGCCCAGGTCTGGTGGTGGTGTGTAACCTCTGGGAACCAGGCCTGCCACAGGAGCCAGGGCCTACGGTGCTCCGGGCCCACACGAGGGAGTGCAAAATGTCCCGAAACAGCCTCCCAGCCTGTGGCTAGGGCTGTCTGGGCTTCCTGGCCTCCTGCGGGAAGGGGGCTGGCCTGTGATGAGCTGGGAGGGGCTTGGTGTCCAGCGTTAGGAACCTTCTGAGCGTCGTGTCCCGGGGAAAGAGCTTAGGTTGGGAAACAGAGGGAGGGCTGGGGTCTGACTGAACTCTGCCTGCTTAGTGCTGTGTGGGCCTGGATAAGTCACATCAGAATTCTGCAGGCTTCAGTTTCTACCACTGTAGGTCCTGCCTTGCTCCAAGCCTACATCTCTGGTGCTCCCCCCTCCAAAACCGGCTGCTTCTCCTGCCCTGCCCCTGATACATCAGACTCCTCACTCTCCCATGCAGCTCTGTTGTCTTTCTTTCAGCCGCCTCCTTTTCATGTTCCATCCTGCCCACACCTCATCACTGCCATCAGTGGATCCCGCTCCTCTCTCCCCTCAACTCAGTAAGTTGAGTACTTGGATTATAGACTTTTTCACCCCACCCTCTTGCAAGAGGCCAGGCCAGGCCTCCCAGGCTGTCAGCTTCCTCAACTCCCCTGACCCAACCACACACAGGAGGGGTCCTGTTGTGGCACACAAGGTCCATCCTTTCACCTGGCTCTGTCCCTGCTGCCTGAATGCCTGGTTAGGCCTCTGCCTTGGCTCAATCCAAGGCTTCCTTCAGAGGGGGAGCCCCACGGGGGAGACACCCAGGATTCTGGGCGCTAGAACTATTGCCAAGACCCCATCGGTGCATGCCCAGGGCCCCAAAGGGCCCTGACTGTCTGCAAGGATATGAGAAGACTCCTTCCAGCTGTCAGCCTCTAAGAAGTCTGCCACCCCTCAGCTACCAAACAGTCTGGGCAGGACGGACGCCCTGGAAATGGGCCAACCTCTCTCTGCCTCAGTATTCACCTCTGTAAAAACAAAGGGCTTGGGCCAGGCCGTCATTAAGCTCCCTTCCCCTGCTGGAGGTACATGAAATACTTAGCACTTTGAGCCATGTTTTACATGGGCTGGAAGAATCTTAAGAGTTTCTCATTTTTGTCTCAAATGTCATGTCAAGTAAGAGTGCCAGAACTCAGGAACCTTAGAATGCAATGTCAGAGCTGGGATACACCTTAGAACAGAGAACGTCAGAGCTGGGAAGAGCCTGGAAGGAACCTAGAACAGGGAATGCCTGAGTGAACATGGAGAGATGGGCTTTTGATCTCTAGTCCA